>NC_048298.1:126672034-126972034 GCF_013100865.1 Trachemys scripta elegans
CGAGTGGGAGGGAGGAGGGGGCGGAGTTAGGGAGGGAAGGGGCGGGGTTGGGGCGGGGCGGGGTGGGGAAATGGGCGGGGCCAGGACCCGTGGAGGGTCCTCTTTTTTTATTTATTAGATATGGTAACCCTATGTCAAGGGTCTGATAGGACTGTACAAAACTGTGTCCTTCACCATCTCTACAGAGACTTCCAGCCCTTTAGCTTTGGATGGGCTTAGGCCTGATGTCTCCCAGCAGCCACAATAGGCATAGAGACTTCTAAACACCCTCTCCACTGGCTTTGCCTCCACAGGTTACCATGGTTTAAGATTCAGTGCAATAAATGAAGTGACCAAGATGGTGTCTGGGAGTGCCCGTGGCAGAAATCTCAGGCTGAATCTTATTGTTTTGCAGCATATTGTATTTTTAAAGTTAACTGTATGTTGTGTGAAGAAACATTTCCGGTCCTCCAACCTGTTTGAGTATTACATGTGGCTGACAGCTTCATGAAGGCTTACTGTCTCCAGTGGATTATGTAAAGGTGCATTTCTGGGTAAAGAATTTTCCTGTTACTCTGCAGGCTCAGATTAGGATTTACCTTTCTGCTTTAATGGAAGCAGAACAGTGACATAAGGTACTTGAATGTCAGGGTGTCCCCGCTGCCCCGTAGTTTGGACTAGGGATGTATGAATAACAGTGTGGACCAATGTGCTTTGCTGTAACTCCCCCATGGGGACTGTCTAGATGTGAACTTAAAGGCCCTGAGTTCACACTAATGTAGTCCCCTTCAAAGCCCTCAGTCAGCTTTGCCTGCTGAGGTGATAAGGGTGTTTTGTGCCATAATCTGAAGTGGGTCCTTGTCACCTCTGAATGGTGAAGTGCAGGAGGGAAGGAAGTTCTGGTTCTCTGGTTGAAATAGTCAATGCCTGTGTGTGCACGAGAGATTCTACACAGATATTTCCCCTTGCCCCTTTTCAAACCTTCACCTTTAAAGAGCCCTAGGTTAGTGTAAAAGTGAACTGTTAAAGTATAACAGCCAGTTCCCACTGTTCATGCACTGTCACCCTGGCTGACTCAGAGTGCCTGCTGGCTAATTCAACCTTTTGCCCCTTTCACTATAGAAAACTATACACCAGCAAAATTAACCACCAGTTCAAATATAGAAAGAAATTTGAGATGAGATGTCTAACAGAATAAAACACTACATTAGACAGAATTAGCTGTTACCCAGCAATACAGACATTTTAGACATCCTACACAAAAACACTTACAATTCCAAACTTAAACTTTTGACACAGTGTCTCATACATAGTGAATACCATACAAACACCGTATTTCATGTTGTCTAGTAACACATCAATAAGTCTGGTTCTATTCACATAATAGTGGCATTACATTCCAATAATGCATCCATAATAAAACTCACACAAATATTCCATAGGTTCAGTATAGTGCTTTTGAAATGCATAATATGCATTTTAGAAACTCCCAATATAGAATACATTTCTCCTAGAAAATACTTAAATATTTATCTAAGGTGTTGAAGCACAGCTGCGGTCTTCCTCTTAAAAGTCCAGATGTTGCTACAGTGACTGCCCAGCCTGCTTTCACAATGGTGGTGGCTCAAAGTGGAAAGAACTATTATCTAGGATAAATGTGTAGATATGTTATGCCTCTGTTTAGTTGTACAGAATATAAGGCGTGAATGAACAGAGACAGAAGCAAAATTTTTTTTTTTTCCTCTGTGTACATGCTGCTCCTTAACATGACTGAGCCATCAAGGTACTTCAGTAATACAAATAGTAACTATCCCTTCCCAGCATTGGTCAAATTCTGTATTGGCATGCACCTGTGCCTTTTCATTTGCATCTGCAGAATTGCACATGAGCAGAATTAGGCCTGTTATTTCTGGTTCTTGATTGAAATACATTGCCAACACAGTATCTGTGAAGATCTACTTCTGCTATCCATGTTGTGGCTGTATCTGGGATAAACTGAGGACTCTTCCCCCCCCCCTTCTATCTCTAAGTGAATTCTGACTTGTTTTATGTAAGATTTCATTTGATACTGCTGCCTATCTTAAAAAAGGATTTGGACACTTCTGTCTCTACAGTTTTTGTCTCTCTTGCTGGATTGTACAATCTTAGGGAGAAGGGTTTAACTTCAGAAAAGGTCATCCTCATCAACAAGCACTGATCAACACTGCACTCTCCTCCAGTCAAAATATCCCACCGAGACTAGAGTGCTGATAAGAATATGCTGTATTTCCCTGTGGCTTTATCGTGGAGTCATTATGTTCCTGTGATTAAAAGCAATCTAGTAAGACACAATAATGACGCAGTCATATAACTGTTATGCATGGTTACACATAGCTTAATTTTAAAGTTTATTCCCACTCCTGTCTTTGCCCACCACACCTCTCCCCTCTCATACCACATGATTTGAAAGCGACCCCAGAGAAGAGCACTGGCCTCTGGAATGCTTGGCTCCCCGCATTCATTCACTTGCATATTGGTGGAGTCTCTTAAAGTCAGTTAATCAAACTCACACAGGATGTTTATGCCAAAAAGCAAATGTGAAGTAATAAACATTAGCAGTTCTTTTTCAGTAATAAAGCTATCCCAGAACTGAGACTCTGTTGCAAGAGTTTCTTTAAGAAAAGTTTAATACTGTATATACAATCTTAAAGCAGTTTTCCTACCTACGTACATAAACCTTCAGAAACTCCCCTTATCTCTTCAGGTGCTGTCTGAGTCTTTGGTTTGGGGCAGGGGGATGAGAAGAAGGGGTTTTTGACTTTTAAATCTGTTTTTAAAATATCTCAGACTAATTAGAAGTTTCTCATAGATTTGGTCAAGCATGTATTAGAAGATGAGTGAGATAGAAATACCACAGCTTAGACTAGAGTGGATCACAATTAGTTGGTGCCACAAAAATGAGGGGATAGGGGTTCAGTATTAATGGAATCTGTACTCCTGCAGTAACACACAGACCTAACAGCCGTTCAGATGCCATAGGGTGGGGGTGCCATATAAGATCCTTAATAGATGTAAAACAAAAATACTTATTTTGATTTCTGCTGTACAGTTTAAACATTTCTAAGGGCTTGTCCTAATTAAAAACTGTATCAAACGTGAACAGAAGAGCTGAGTTAGCTGACGCAATGCAGAACTGACTGGTCAGTGTAGACCAGGGCAAGTCCTGTTCTTCACGGCACCTGATGTGAAGAACTGAATCACATTCAAACAAGATACAATTTTCTAGTGGAGACAGTCTCTAAAATTATTCACTTTGGGCCAGTTCTGTCCTGAATCCAACCCTATTGACACCATTCCTTCTCAGTGAAGTTGCAGGGATATTGGGCAGAATTTGGTTTTCAGTCCAGAAGCAAAGCTCCAATAGCACATTCAACAAAATAAGAATTAAGAAAAGGGAAATAATATCTTGCTGAGGGATTTGTTAATTTTTCTAGAGATTGGATTAAATAATAGACCAGCAATTCACCCAACATACTGATGTTCTCCCCTACTGCTTGCGGGGAGGGGAACTGTAGATTAGGGTTTTTTGTATTCTTACTCACTAAAGTCTTTAATGTCTTTGAAGTTATTTCAAAATCCATGATGTGTTCTAAATAATGATAAATATACAAACATTACACACCCTGCTGTCAGGTCTGGAACTCCACTCTTGAGGCATGCAAGTGTTTTAGGAGGGTTCTGTTAAGCTGTGGGCCTGAGGCTTCACTTTAATTTTTTGGCAACACAGGATCCTTTTGGTCTTGCTATTCCTATAGCGTTTGGACAGTAACACATACAGCACTGGGTTGATGCATGGGTGAAGATACTGAAGAATATTACAGATGAAATAGAAAGTGTCCCAAGCGTAGCTATGGTGGTAGACTCTCAAGTAGATGCATAACTCCAAAATATACACTGGAAGCCAACATGCCGAGAAGGCAGCAGTTGTACAAAAAATCATTACTGAGGCTCTTCGGGTATTTCTAGAACTCACCAAAGACATCATGGGACTCTTGTGCAGGAAAAGAGCAAGTCGGATGTAGTTGAATGCAATCACCAAGACTGGGATCAAATAATATAGAATAAACTGGCTAAAGACAATCTTATAGTGCTCCTGGTAGAGAGCTGGTAGGCAAAACGTCATGTTTGTCGCAAGCCTTGTTTCCATCGTGGCATGGATGCGCAGTGATAAGCTGATGATAAAACTCAATGTCCAAACCACAATCAGCATCACGATCATGGTAGTCTTCTCTGGAGCTCTGTAAGGTCTCATGATGATTCGAGCCCTAGTGATGGAGACAGCACACAAGGAATAGATGCTAGCAGCCCAGGAGAAAGCCAGTCCAAACTGGAAAATCTTGCAGAATATATCTCCCAAAACCCAGGTGTTCTGGAGAGCAGAAGCAAGAACGAAGGGCATCAGGGTAAGTGTAAGCAGGTCTGCCACAGCCATGCTCAGGAGAAGAATGTCTAGCTGACTTTTCTGTACGGAACTGTATGTAGCAAAGAGTGTGAAAACCAAAGCATTGGCGCAAAATCCAATGACCAAGATCAGCCCTAATGAACTGGAAAATATTTGAATGTAATCTATGTACATTTTATAATGGCAATTGGCTCTTTGTCTTTTAAGAAAGCAGAGTTCAAAGTCCGGAATATCTCCTGCTCCTATTTCTTTCTGAAGACTTTGTTTGTGACAACCTCCGTCTTCTCTCTGTGTCTCCAATAAGCTTCTGCAAACAGTTTGTTCTTAGAAACCCAATCACACTGACTTCAGCTGTTGATCAAAGCAAAGTTGCCTGCGTTAGGTTTTAAAACTTCTTTTAATGCAATTTCCCTTCTTCAGAAACCAGATATCAATATTGCTAGTTGCTTCTGCCCATTCTGTTCAATATTTTTATACAGTATTCAGTCTTGTTACACAAAGGGAGAAAATAAACCTTTCTCCCAGAAAATTCCTCCCCCAATAAACAGGAAAAGAAAAGGACCAAAGTCTAGTCTCTGGTAACAGGAGGACTATATGATCCATGAACTATATGCAATCGTTATGCATTCTATGCATGAATGCTTCCTTCAACTCAACAGGCCATAATGGGCTTTTAAGCAGATCTTTTCCAGCAGGGTGCCTTTGGTCCAGATTCCTTCTGCCAATATTTAAGACCAAATGTACACAGGAAACATTATCAACTCAAAGGTTAGGTCTCGGGGAAGAAAGGTGGGTGTAGTCCACCAAAGTCAAGTTAGCCAGAAATGGGCAAGACAGGTATACATGAGTGAACTCTCAGGCACCTCTAGAAAGTACTTATAGATGCACAATGATGGAGAAGAGGGGATCTATTTCACATCTCTGGTCGAGAAGCACTGCTTAATAAAGTGTATTACTTATTGGTTGTATCACAACAGTGCCTAGAGGTCCCATACAGATTACAATCTTTAGCTAGGTACTATACGGGCAGTAAAATAGCCTGAAAAGTTGATGATCTAGATTAAGGCAAAATGTGAGAGAGGGCAGGCTAGCAGTAGTAAGATCTTGTTTGTCTTTATCAGCGTATTTCTAGCCTTGGTAGGTTGTGAGACAGATAAAAAACATTCTAATCTTCCTTTCCCCACCACCCATTCAGTTGAGATATGATTTTTAGCTGCTATCTCCAGAGTTAGAAATTAATACTTAATTATATTTGAAAGCTGCAGGGTAGGTTTTTGTAATACTGCTGTCTAGCTGTAACAAGACAGTGGCTGTGAAAATCAAGTGTAGAATTGAAATGGGAGTGAGAGGAAATAATAGTAATCAGAGAGAGATAACATAAAAGTCAAATAGCAGGTTACTTGTAATGTCACAAATGCTCTTCCCTCTGAAGCACCTGGCATTGGCTACTGTGGGAAGACAGGATACTGGGCTAGATGGACCTTTGGTCTGACCCAGTGTGGCTGTTCTTATGTTCTCTTATTGCAGGAAACTTGAGAGTCTCAATTTTTCTAGTGATATGTGGCATTTGTTTCGAGCGCTGGTGGTTTGTGAGATGTTGTAGAGCAGTTAATACTGTCCATGGTCCTTCAGGCTAGCCATGCTTTTTAGGCATTGTTCCAGGTCTGAAGCAAATCCCAGATGTTGGACCAGGCTAACTTTCGTTCCCTGATGGCCAAGGGGCATAGAATCTTACTGAAAAGGAGCAATTCCTGGAGGAAGAAAGAAAGGGTCATTCTGTATCTTGTCTGCTTCTATCGAATAGGATCCTATGCTGCCCCCCAGGGAGTTTCAGGATGGTGGGAATGGCTTCATCTTAATGCTTGAATTATACAGAAATCAATAATAAAAGTAGAGTTGTCATCTACTGAGCACAGTTCAAAGCAAGGCTGCCACTTAGTCCCTCTCACCAAGCCACACAACTGTTGCTCCAGGCTGCTGAGAGGGTTGTACGTTGTTCCCTCCTCCTGACTGAATGGGAACCGTTAGCTTCCCCCCTATTTGGTAGTGGATGTAGGAATCACAGCAAGTCCTTCCCTTTCCCACACCATTATGGGCAAGGAGAGAGCATATAGGCCTCTCAAGACGGACTGCTCAGATCCCTGCTCTGTCTGTGATACGTGTGGGAAAGGCCAGCATTTAGCATGGAGACCCTGGTGCTAGGATTCCTGCCTGCAGAACCAGAATGGAGAGGGGGTCAGTGTGCTTCATTCAGTAGACCCTTATTTTTGAATCAGGAACTGAACTCATCATTGGTCTCCATAGATACAACTGGGATATTTAGCAAGGCTCTATTCTTGCTCCCATTGATTGAAATGGTACAGATGAGAGGCCTAACTTACCGTGCCACCCACCATTTGGTTTACTTTAAATAAGAGTATCCAAATTGCCCAGCTAAATATTTTCTCTCTCTCTCTGATTTTTCTGCCTCCAGCTTTATGCTTTCTCTTAAGGCAATACTGCAATCCACCCCACACATTTCCCGGTTTATTCCTGGTTGTAATTGGTCTCACCAAGTAGGAAAGTATGAATTTGCAACCTAGTGGTTATTTTTATATAAGTATGTCACTTGGTGGATGTTTGAGTCTAGCTTTCTATGTTTTTGAAATGGTGTCTGTATTTTGATTTTTAATTTGCTTCTGAGGAAGGCTGTCTACAAACACTCGCCAAATCTGGCTATAAAGGCCTCTAGATCCTGGAAGGGGTCCCTTGAGAAAGCAGTTCAAGTCATTTATTCAGCGCTGGCTGGTTTCACATTTGGCTTGACGTCTGACAACTTTCCACCAGACCTGCAGCATAGAAAAGCACATCCTCTCTATGACAGCAGCAGAGCCAAGGAAATAGCAGGTTGCAGGAGTGGCTGCTATAAAGCAGATGTTATTAGTAGGCTTCACCAAGGGTGGGAGGCAAAGCGCAGCAGCTTTATTACAGCTTCAGAGGTGGGCCACGAGATTGCAGTCTTATGACCAAGCTGTGCTTACAGTATTTGGCTCAGCACAGCATCCTGAAAATGTCAGTGCCGAGAAGCATTTTTGTGCTATGTGTAAACTCGAAGCTAGATTTAAAGGAAAGATTTTGATTAAACTCAGCCTTTTTGTAGAGCCTTTTGCTGGCAGCCATCGTGGTGTAAAAGTGGACAGTGCTGTAGACTCCTGAGGCAAGAGGCCCAATGTCCAAGTATTTCAATCAGCTTCCATCCTCTTGTGGTGGTGGTGGTGGTGGTGTTTAAGCATCAAGAAAAAATATACTACTGTACAGGGTTAGATTTTGCTCCCATTAAAGTCAATGGCAAAGCTCCCGTTGATGTCCATGGGTACAGGAACTGGCCTCACAATCTTTGAACAGGAAAGATCTTCTAAGTAGGAAATTAGATTAGATATCTTTCTGACAGTCTAGGTGGAGCTCACAGACTCTGACAGCCTGCTCTTGGTGTTGCAAATGTCAAGACTTTATAGTAGCTAGGCCCAGAAATGATAAATATAGTATAGTTTTTCAAACCCTTTTTAATGTCCAACACGATAAATGGCACACTTCCCAACCGTCACTCAGTAAAAGTGGACAACATTCTCCTTATTCTCAACCGATTTAAGGTCCAATTTTACCTCTATGGAGCTGTCTCATTTTTAATGTTAATTATATCAGAGATGTTGAGGATTGTGCTTGTATATATTAGTACTTGCTCCTAATGGAGCATTTAACAAAGCATCCAAGACCGGTGTGCTTTAGTTTAAGGGACACTAGATGAGTTGCTGTTTGAGGGCTAAGTTGCATGTCACAGGTGCTGATCAGTGGCTAAACTTTCAAAGCCGAATAGAAAGATTGTACTTTCAAGGATGATCTTGTCCTGAGGTGGGATGATATTTGACCCAGGCTATTTGAACACTATTAGTAACTGTATTTATTGTCTGTAACAATAGTAAGATAATTAATCTAAGAGGAAGAAATCCATAATTTCCTTTCTGTAGTGCAAATTACTGGGTAGTTAGAAAATTGAGTTTGCTCATATTTCCGAGGTAAATAAATAGAGTTTCATGCATCTTCATGTATATGAGTCTTTCACATAAGACCTTAAAAACTGATATCTTTTCTGCATTGTGCGGATAGCAGGTCGATCAGACTGGGAATCAGTAGATTTGTGTTCTAATCTGGGTTCTGTCACTCATTTGCTATGTAGCTTTGGGATAGTCACTTCATCTTAATTTCTTTATTTATGACAGGGAGAATGAGTTGCTCTACTGTAAAGTGCTTTTGGATTGACAGATGAAAAGCACCATCTACAGTAAGTGCTATATATTGGTGTTATCCCACATCATGATATGTAAAGTCAGGGGTTGGCACCAATACTTTTTAGCCAAAATCTCCTCAGCCTAGACTGGTTTGTAATGTTTGCTGCTATCAACTGCAGAGTATTTATAAATGGTGTCTAGTTTGTAAAGTGCTTTGGGATCCTCTGGAATGAAAGATACTATATCCATGTGACATATGTTGCTGGTGCTTTCTTAAGCTTTTAATGCATTAAGTAGTTTTACAGGCTTTTTCATTTTGATGGTTGAAAAGGTAGATATTGTAACAAGACTTATTTAGAGTTATATAAATAGGAGCTGTATGAATTTTGCAGACTTAGATTGCCTTTTATTGTGTAAACAAGATTCATCGTCTATCTTGTGCTTACAAATTTGTCAGTAAAAATACTGGTGAATGTTGCTAATCATTTTTTAATTGTGGTGGTGGCAGGTTATGGTATTTGGTAGTTGTGTTGACATCCTTATGTACAGTCTCTATGCTTCTGCATGACCCTTTGTAAGTGTATGAGGGTTTGGGATTTACATCACACAGACTTTGATTGCCCTGTCCTGTACTCTCTCAAATGTGTATCTTTCTTGACGGTGTCCACAAAATGGTAACTATGCTCTGAGGTCACCAGGGAACAGTAAAGAACATTCTGAGTAAATGCAATTGGATTAATGCTTTGGCTTATAATATATTTGTGCTTGACTGACTTTCCAATACCTTTATTAACACTGGTGTTGATAACATGGCTTTTAGTGGCTTTTATAACCACAAATGCAGCATGGAACATGGCAAATAGGTCATTAATCCCTTAAAAGGAGAATTTAATGCAATGCTTCGTGACA
This sequence comes from Trachemys scripta elegans, assembly GCF_013100865.1. Lineage (NCBI taxonomy): Eukaryota > Metazoa > Chordata > Testudines > Emydidae > Trachemys > Trachemys scripta. The sequence continues at coordinate 126,681,629 of NC_048298.1, forward strand.
GGAAGTGAGCAGGATAATAAAACCTTTACTGTTTGAAACCGCGCTTAATATTTTTATGGCACAGTTGGTTTGACAAAATATTCTTTGTGAGTCATCACTTCAAAGCAGGGTCCTGGGGACCATTAAAATTGTAGCTACAACCCTCGTGCTTAACTGCATATAGGCTTGAGGTATTTTTAAATATCTCTTTCAACTAAGAAGAGTTGCATCAAGACTAATTAGAAAGGGCCATTCACTCCAAGATTTTCAGTCTAACATGCCCATATGCAGAGACACCCTGGGGGAGTCTAGATGTTACAGAAATTTGTGCTATATAAACAGTTCATGCATTTCTCTATATAGTCTCCATCTTCCAGAAATAATATTCTAGGCACACAACTGTAGGAGAGGGTCCTTTCTGTACCTTGACAATTCTGAGTTTAACCCTGAGTTTTAAAAATAAAGTCCCACTGGCAGTTTAGAAATTTTCTTTTTCTTAATGCTATTAAAATATCTTCTGTGCACCCCAGCTTCCTACTAATACATCAGCATAGTTTAGTAGACTGGGAATCAGGAACACCGGAGTTCAAATTTCATCTCTACCGCTGGCTTATTTTGGGTGAGGCATTTAACTTTTCTTTGTGGCTGTTTCCCATTTTGCAAATGGGGATAATATGACCTATGTCACTGACGTGTTCTGATTAAGTAGCTAATGTCTGCAGAGCTCTTGGAGATCCTCAAATGAAAGATGCTCTATATGTGCTCTTAATGTTAGCACTTACCCTGCACCTCTGTAGGCTGTCAAAGAATCAATTTTGACAGCATCTCCCTAGAAAGCAACACACTGGGTTTGCATCAAAACAAATTGCCTCCACATTTCACATTGTTTGAAGATAAGCTGCATGCACTGGTTACACTGCCAACATTGTGCATGTAACACGGATGATAAAAATGGAGCTTTGAATGAGAAAATTAGTCTGCTCTCTAGTAAGGTGGAGAATAAACTGGCAAGCAGAGAATAAACTGTTAGACTAAACCCATTTTAGGAAGGGGTTCAGCTAACATTGCTGCTCTAAACAAGGTGTCTGTGATACAAGGGCTCTCTATCATTACAGTAGCACCTAGAGTCCCCATTGTGCTAACAACTGTACAAAAGACATAGTAAGAGACGGTCCCTATCCTGACAAGATTACATCTAAGGAAGAGTGGGAGGGGGAACTCACTTGTACAAAGTCACATGTTAAAGCTGGGAAAGCATGCTGGGAATAGAACCAAGGTCTCTAGACCCTTAGGCGAGCGTGTTCTCTGCAAGACCATAATGCCTCCTTAACAGTTGCCTTTCCGATTTATTCCTCAAAAGATAAACTGTTTTAAAAAAGGTTTATGGTTGTAAGTACTGTATGTTTCACTGGTATCCAGCTGAAATTCCAAAACCATATTATTCCCTTTACACAAATTGTTCAATGTCCAGAAACCCCCTCACCCCCCAAAATGTTAAACGTCTTGAAATGAACAGTTGAAGGATCCAGCCATAGAATCCTTCCTCACTCACTATCACCCCTCAACTTTCTTCAGGGATTTCCTTGTGTTTCTAATGAACACCAAAAGTTTAAATCATGTTGGCGTGTCAAACTTGCAGAAGGGGAGCACTGCTCGAACAGCTCTTATAAGGTCCATAAAAAGCAAAGTTTCCATCCTGTAGACTCCAGAAAGTCTATAAGAAGTGCGCATGGGGTTGAAAAGGTGAGAGCAATTATGGCAAAACCAGGATTCTATCCACTTGTAAATCCTTAAACATTTTTCTTTACATCTGTTTAATTTTTTAAAATGTGAGCAAAAGGCTTCACCATTCTGTTCCCCTCTCTATCTTCTCTGACCATCTATTTCCCCTCCATATCTTTATTTTGCCCTTTTTGGGGTCTGAATCTAGCTAGATTTAATGAGAAATGTGGCCAGACTTCTAGATCTATATATAATAAACATTTGAAGTTCGCATCCAGATTCAAAACCTGTGGCTCACCCCATACCTGGTGGTGGTAAATGTCTTGGAGTAGAAATAGTGGGTAAAGGATAAATGCACCGAGAAAAGCAAACCAGATCTTTATTATCTCCCACTTATCTTCCCCAAGGTTGTTATATCATTGAGAGTTTGTTCCCTCCCCTGACCCTGTACTACAATAAGTGTGAAAGAGGATCTCTTAAAAACTAATAGAAATGAAAAAAAGAGTCTTGATCTTCAGACTCTGAGTTTGACGGAGAGCCAAGAATTTCAAACAGCAGGCCTTTCATAACAGGGAATACTAGTGCTAGAGACTTTGGGTGTGCAGTGCAACCACATAAGGCTCAGCACATGTCAGCATCACTGATAACCAGATTGTACCTCTCAACCTCCCGTACGGCATAACATTGGCGGGCCGCCAGCTTCTAAAACCCAATTAACATGCTGCCACGCTATGACTGGAAGGGCAAAGCCACAGGTTTATTTACTGCATAATTAACGGGTAAACATGACTTAATCATAACTTAAACATTCAGCATTTACGAGAAAATTTCAAAATCCCTTTAGCAGCCCTTTGAACCCTTCAAAAACAGACCCATTGCAATGTGGAATAAACCACCTGTTCCACCAAGGGACACCCCTGCTTTTGGCTGCATAAGGACAGCACTGCTATTTACTTCCATCCCTGCAAAATTGAAAAGAACGTAATCTTATTAGGCATTCTCTTGTGAACACGATGGTTAGAGAAATCAGTCGGATCCCTCTGCTGGATCAGTTCCTCAACTGTGTGAAATGGTGATGGTCCCCTAAAGACAGTGAGGATCTGGACCTCTGTCTCCAAATAGAAATAATTCTCTCTGAAGCCCAAAGTATAGTAAATCCTCTGTTCCTGGCTAGGTCACCCCCCCATTTCTGTGCAACAGATAGGCTCACAGAGACTTGTGCATATGCTTAACTTGATGCACCGGGAGCAGTCCCATTGACTTTAACAGGATTCCTACAGCGCAAAAAAATTAATCACACGTGTAAGTCTTTGCAGGTAGGGGGCCTTAAATGGTATCTTGTGTCTTGAACTCTTTTTTTGCAAGTGCAGTGAAGACCAGGTGAAATCAATTACTTTCAGTCAGGGCAGTATTTGTTTTTCTTAAGAGAATTTGGTGGTGATCTGCCGTGTTTGTCTCCTCCAGCCAGAACATAAAGCTAAACATTTGAAACGTGCATTTGTACTGGCATATCTCTTGTCTGCTTGGCAGGAGGCAGTATAATGCCTGGAGATACAGAAGTCACTAAATGTACACGTAATCACTTACATACAAATATCTAGGAGAGGAGGAAAAACACCTTCCCTAATCCAAAGTTAAAGAATGAACTACAACCAATGTTGTCTACTATGGTTTTCTACTATTTGTAGAAAACTGGGCACATTACAGAGACAAATGTAAGGCAATTAATAAAACCTGTCCATGAGGAGCGAGCCATACTAACCCTTTTGCCAATTACCTACTCATCAACCAGGAAAGAAATCAGAAAAGAAAAGGACAGTCTTAGTTTGCCCGTTGTCTCTGTTATAATGACATCTCTGTTACCAGTTCACTGCTTGTGCCAATGCACCGCAGTAGAAGTTGGGTCGGTGACAGTAACACCATCACTGATCCAAGTTGTCAGGGAGACGCTGCTCTTGAATGTGAAACAAGTTGTTTAATACCTGAGAGTATGTCTCAGGTTTTCTTTTAAATATGAATTCGTCTGAATCTAGAACTGAACAAACAATGGGGAAAGGGAGGGGGAGAAAATTATATTTTTTCTTTTTAAAATGTATTTATTTATTTAACCAGCTGTAGTGGGTGAATGAAGATTAACATCGTTGCCTATGGTAGCCGGCTTTCACAAATTGCCTTTTGTATTTCTCTGTGTAAGCCAAGATGCCACAAGGTACATAATCTTACAACCTCTATGATTTTCAGATTAAAATATGTGAGAAGTCAAGCAGATAATTTAGCCTGCTGCTTCAGGTTCATGGCGAAGTATGTGGGGAGAATATATTTCATTGTGCAACAGCATGAAATCCTCAATAATGCTCTCTAGTCAGGCATTTAGCTAGTCACAAGGGAGTGTGGTGTGGTGATGAGACTCAGAGTTAAAGGAGGAGTCTTAGATTCTATTACCAGCTCTGCCATTGGCATACTTGTAACCTTGGGTTTATTGTAACAGCTGTGAGCCTCAGTTTCCCTATCTGTAATTGGGCTAATAATACTTACCAACACCACACAGGTCTTGTGATGCTTACTTAATTTTAGAAAAAGCTTTAGGCTACATTAGAAGTGCCAACTATTATTATTGTTATGGGAAAGTGTTGAGTGTTTTCTTTTTAGCACTCCTGTTAACTTCTTGGCTTCAGGAGTAACATGCATGTGCTTGTGTCTGCCTGTGCCACTTCACAGTATTGTGTGTGCCAGTATGTGTATAGTGTTCGGATACACAATATACAGTCTGTATACACTTTTTTGTGACTCTGTGGGGCGGTAGGGATACTACTGTGTGTCTGTATGTGACGGCATATGTTTGTACAGTGTGTGTGTGTCTGTGGGCTTCAGAGACTGAGGGGAGTCTGTGGTTCAGACTGTCTATTTTCTTAAAGCAGCAAAATCTGTTGATATAGATTTCTTACAGGAGCTTTTTGTATTTCATGTTAATAAATTTCCCTCAGAGCAACCTTGCCACACATCACTTACTTATAAGTACCATAAAAACAGGTTGCACAGAGACCGCTCCATTCGCCTATCCGTTGAGCACTTTGGAAGAACAGAAAAGCCTCCAAGTTTAAAACTAGCAGAGAGGCAGCATGGTCTGGAGGTCTGAACACAGGAACCCTAATTCAGCAAGGTACTGGGGCACATTCTTATCTTCACACACTTGAGTAGTCCCACTGAAGTCAATGGAGTTGCCCATGTGCTTAAACCTAAGCATGTGTTTAAATACCTTGCTGAACTGGATCAAGGTTGGGAGTCAATACACCATGAGTTCTGATCCCAGCTTTGCCACTGAATTGCCTGTCACTTTATTTCTCAGTTATCCCCATCTGTAAAATAAGGCTTATAATGATAATCCATATCAGGGATGTGCTCCATCCAAAACTACTCTATACCCAAGTATAAGAATAATATAATGGGGCAGGGTTTTTTCTTCAGAAATAAAACATCTCCTGTAGAAAATATTAGGCAAAGGTAGTTAATCCCCTTCCACTCTGAGGCTGTCATCAGTGTTTGAACCTGGGGCTCTCGGTGCTGACCTCTATCACTTGAGATAAAGGAGTTAGCTGGCAGCAGTAATAATCTGTTACAGTTGTGTGGGCTAGTCAGCTACAAAGGATTTTCTGCCTTGCCCATAGGGCACTAATAGAGCTCTGTGGGCTTGGATATCTCTCTAAACTAAGAAGTGTTGCACTTTATGGAGGTCCTATAGCTGCCTTGCCAAAAATCTCTGCTAGATTCTAACTTGATATCTGCTCCTAGACCCAGATTTAGCAAGGTAAGCACACGCTTAACTCTAATCATGTGAGCAGTCCCACAAAAGTCAATGGAAGTATAGCCAATGAGAATATTAGTCATATGCTTAACTACCTTGCTGAATTAAGGGCCCTACTTTGGCTCTCCTCTCCTTAATTTCCCCCCCAAGCATCTCTTCACCTTCACCCCTTTGTACTTTCTTCCATACAGCCGCTTACGAACACAAAGGCCTCCAAGTTAATCTGAGCACAGCTCCTTCTTTGTCTTTCAAAAAATTCTGAAACCCCCCTTGGTTTTTCAGATGTTTCCAGCTCTAAGGACAGCACTGAATTGTATGCACACTGATACTGTATCAGTTTTTCTGGGACAAGCTCTTTCGACTGCATTTGTGAAGGCCTTGTTTGTTTTCAAGGTGGGCCTTTAAAAAAGGGTTTTGCCCTGTATCTGCTTTCATTGAAGTCAGTGAGTTTAATGAGAATAGAATTAGTCTAAAGTTGAATACTGTTGAAAATCACATGCTAAATGTTCACAGATTTTTAAAACTGGGTCCTGAAAATAATAGTCCTTACAAAAAAATTACATCCTAAAAATGTTTTTTAAAAAAGTTTTAAAACCTTTAAAATTCCTAATCTTGAGTTGTCTTGATATTTCTTTAAGATGTCAGTGAGACATACAAAGTAAAATTTCTCAGTTTGGCAGATTTTGAGTTCACTGAGCACAAAACATCTGATTAGAACACATAGAGGAAATTTTTTATGTGGCTTTTTTTCTCCCCAAGGCTAAAATAAATGAATGGTTCAACTGATTTTCATTTGAACTTTCAAAAAAAAAAACAAAAAACAAAAAAAAAACAACAAACAAACAAACAAAAAAACCTGTCAAGCACAGAAAACTTCAGCCCAAAATGGAATTTGAGAAAATTACACGCCACAGAAAAAGTGGGTTAGAAAGGAAATTCGAACTCCTTACTAACTCCTTAAGCACCAACTTAAATGCCAGGTTTTTAAATGCTAATATTAAATGCCAATATTTGGTTTAAAGTTACACACAGGTTTGGAAGCACTTAGATCTTTTTTTAATCCCTTTTTATTATTGTCACTGGCTTAGTTTTGTTTCCCCATCTTAAAATAAAAGTGGCTTGTAATGTATTGGACATACATAAATTTTTTCATCTAGAGATCTAAAACCACTTTAGGAAAGCAAGTGGGTAAGCTTTATTACAATGATTTTACTCTTGACCTAATTCAATACAGAGATTTGAAACTTTGTATGAGATTTGATAAACCTGCATCTAACATCTTCGTGAACAAGATTCTGTTTCTGGCTCTGCTACAAACTTCCTATGTAACCTTTGGCAAATCATTTAAACTTTCCCTTCCTCAGTGTCTTCTCATCCCCCAGCCCGCTGCTGGCTTGCTGCATCCCTCCTCAGTCCCCCACCCACCGCTCGCCTCTTCGCCTGCCCACCACTTGCTATGGTGCAGACTTCCTCTCTGCCAGGTGGGTGCTCGCCCACCCCTGCACCGTCCTCACCCCACTCCCTTCCCCCAAGTCCCCGCCCCGTCCTACCTCTTCTTCTCCTCCTCCCCTGAGTGCGCCACATCCCCGCTCCTCCTCCTCCCTCCCGGAAAGTTGTCTGGCTTTCAAATAAAGTACATTTCTTATACATCTTATAATTCCTGCCCTTGAAAACTTCCTCCTGCATGAGTCAGTGTCTAAATCTACCTATCCTTAACTTTTGTAGCCTAATGTGTCTTCACTGGGTGGAAAGAGAGTCCAAATAAAATTTTTTAAAAAGTCATTGTAAAGTCTTTTATTTTCAAAAACCTCTCACCCAACGGATTGTAAATGTTCAGATTGCATTCTAGTTGTTGATGAAACTCAACTGTAAAAATATGAAAACAAGGTTTTTTTCTTTTTTGAAGTATCAAAGGGGACAAAATTGGCCATATTTGCAACTGTAATTATGAAGAAGCTACCACCTCTCCATAATAAGCCACACAGACCTGTGGAGTTTGGACTAGAACCTGGTCCCACAGCTCCAAAACTGCAGGCCTTTGTCACTTGGGCTAAAATGTATGGAAGAAATGCCCCTCCCGTCAACTGTTTTTTCTCTAGTCTAACCCCACCCCCCAAAAAGACAAATGCTCTTATACAAAATTCCCATCCTGCTTCCACTGAAGTAATTGTAAAAGAATCTCCCATTGACATTGATGGAAGCAAAATTGGACCTTAAGCTGTTCGCAGCCAAAGTAATTAACTTATCTTAATTACAAACTTGGTGGAAATTTCTGAAACGTTTAGGGGATTTAGACACACATCTGTTATGTTCCTCTGTATCAGCTAGGACTGGTCACAGAGCTTGCTTACACACACCAAATGTATTCTTCCTAAGGTATTTTGTTGCTCTGTCAAATATGGCTGAGGGTCATTTAAATAATTAATGTATCTTACACACAGTGCCATCTAGTGGATTAACAGTATAATACAGGTTTCAGAGTAGCATCCGTGTTCGTCTGTATCCGCAAAAAGAACAGGAGTACTTGTGGCACCTTAGGTCTGGTCTATACTACCCGCCTGAATCGGCAGGTAGAAATCGACCTCTCGGGGATCGATTTATCGCGTCCCGTTGGGACGCGACAATCGATCCCCGAATCGGCGCTCTAACTCCACCAGCGGAGGTGGTAGTAAGCGCCGCCGACAAAAAGCGGCAGAAGTCGATTTTGCCGCCGTCCTCACAACGGAGTAAGTCGGCTGCAATACGTCGAATTCAGCTACGCTATTCACGTAGCTGAATTTGCGTATCTTAAATCGACTCCCCGCTGTAGTGTAGATGTACCCTTAGAGACTAACAAATTTATTAGAGCATAAGCTTTCGTGGGCCACAGCATCCGAAGAAGTGGGCTGTAGCCCACTAAAGCTTATGCTCTAATAAATTTGTTAGTCTCTAAGGTGCCACAAGTACTCCTGTTCTTTTTGAGTATAATACAGTTTAGCTTTCCATTACATCTTCCCCTTTAAGTTCCACATTCCTACCATTACAGTATTTACGCTATCATACTGTCTTTGAAGTTCAGTATGTACCAGTCTGTTAAATGTCTCTGGATCATACTGTTTTTCTAATTACACAAATGTGTAACAACTTGGTCATCTGGCTGCCCATTAGTTGCAATGATCGGCTGTGGTTGGTTTGAAATCGTTGAGTTGTCGCCATCTTGTTCTGCCATCTGAAGATTTAGCTCTGTTGATTGCTCTTTCAGAGGAGCAGACAGTAGAAGTCAACAATTTCTGTTGAACTCTCTGCTGTCAGTCTCAATCACATATGATATGGTGGCTGAATTCTTTTTCTTTACAACAGCTGGAGTCGTCCATCCCCTCTCTAACTGAGTGATGTTTGTTGTAAATGTGTTCATGAGCTTTTTAGCCTGTGTATCCGATTTGGCTGCTCTCTTAATTTCTGGCCACTTTGGAGTTGAAATAACCCAGAACGGGCAAACTTTTTGACCTGAGGGTCACATCGGGTTTTGTAAATTATATGGAGGACTGGTTGCGGGGGAGTTGTGGCCTGGCCCCCACCTACTATCTGCCCCCCTCCGGGACTCCTGCCCCATCCAACCCCCCCGTTCCCTGACAGCCCCCCCCGGGACCCCTGCCCCATCCACACACCCCCACTCCCTGTCCCCTGACCGCCCCTGGATCCCCGCTGCCCTATTCAACCCCTCCTCTCATTCCTGACGGCCCCCCTGGGACTCCTGCCCCATCCAACCCCCCCCTTCTCCCTGTCCCCTGACTGCCCCCAGAACTTCCGCCCCTGATTGCCCCCTGCCGCCCCATCCAACCCCCCCTCCTTCCTGTATCCCTGTACCCCCTGTATCCACACCTCCACCCCCTGACCACCACCTCGAACTCCCCTGCCCTCTATCCAACCCCCCCTGCTCCCTGCCCCAACCCCACCGCACTGCCTGGAGCACCGGTGGCTGGCAGTACTACAGCTGCGCTGCCCGGCTGGAGCCAGGCCATGCCGCCACCATGCAGCACAGAGCATTGAGCTGGCGGCGGAGTGAGCGAGCTAAGGCTGCGGGGGAGGGAGGACAGCAGGGGAGGGGCTGGGAGCTAGCCTCCCGGGCCAGAAGCTCGGGGGCCGGGCAGGACGGTCCCGCAGGCCATAGTTTGCCCACCTCTGAAATAATCGTTCCAACTTTGGAACAGAACCTGAGTTGCCTTCCCATCAGGAGTTGTGCTGGACTATATCAAATAGCCACTACTGGTGTTGATCTAGGACTCGGAAGAGCAAAGAATGGATCTTCCTGCGGTAGGATTTTCTTGAATGTCTGTACAGCTCTCAGCTTCTCTGTTCGCTTGTGGGTAATATGTGCTGCTAGTATTTTGTTTGGAATTACTTAAATTCTGCTGCAATGAATTGTGGTCCATTGTCTATCCCTAGTTGTTCTGGAATACAGAAGTGAGCAGAAGTACACTTCAGTTTCTCAGTAACATTGAGACATGTCTTTCAAGTACATTATTATACCTGGAAATAGTCCACTATGACCAAGTAATGATGTCCTCTCAATTTGCTTAAACCTGCAGCTAGTTTCTTCCAAGGTTTCTCTGGTAGGGGTGATATCTACACTGCATGATCCAGCTTTGTCTCTTAAGTTGATTTGTCCTGGATCTCCTTTCAAAAGTCCAGTATCATGAAACTTTCCATGAAGTTTCTTTTTGTCCCATTAGACCTATCGTGGCTACAACGCTGCAGCTGAGAAGGTTGTTGGTCTTTGAGCCTTTGATCACATATGCTGTAAAGCATAGCTTTTGTCTTTGTAAGTTGTTTCTGTGGTGAACTGGCCCGTGCAGTTCAGAATTTCTCTGACTAGTCAGAGCTGTGACTTCAGCTCTAGGAGGGGTTGAAGATGAGATGACTGTGATGTCAGCTCCTGAGTCAATTTTAAAGTCAATAGTCTTGCCATGAATATTCAGTTTCCCTCTCCAGCAGGCTGTATGTCATCACAAGTGATGGATCCCAGCGACAATGGGTTTTGATTGTCTGTCTGTAATATGAGTCAATTCCCTGACTGCTGTGATATGGCAAACAGCTGCAAAATATCTGTATTTTGTGCATGTATTACTCCATGCGCCTCTGACTGGACATGCATAATCTCTTGCAATATGACTTTTTCCACACCTTGAGCGTGTAGGCTGGAATTAGTCACTCTTAGCTGGGAAGTTCTTTCTCCTTACCCTGAGGGGTTGAGGATACTGACCTTTTTAGCACTTCAGAGTCTGTTTACTATTTCTAAGTGAGCTTCAGGTTTTTCAAGTTGTTCCTGCCTTTTGTTCTGTTGTTTGACTGAGGCTTGGTCTGCAACTTATGTCAATATAACTAGGTCACTCAGGGGTGTGGAAAATCCACATCCCTAAGTGATGCAGTTACACTGACTGAATTCCCAGAGTAGACAGTACTATGTTAATGGGTGAAGCTTGGGACATAGCTACCAACTCACAGGGAGGTGGAGTAGCTACACCAACAGGAGAAGCTCTCCTGTCTGTGTAGATAGCGTCTTTGCTAAGCGCTACACAGTGGCGCAGCTGTACCACTGCAGCATTGTAAGTGTAGACAAGCCCTAATCCTGACTGCTTCACTATCTATATAGCTGTGGCTGGGATTAAATCTCTTCAATTGTGATAGGTTTTTATCTGTTAACCCAACAACCATCCTGTTTCTGATATTTTCATGTTTTGCTTTCCCACACACAGTTTTCAGCCAATGTATGCAGAACTCGAATAAAACATTCAACATTTTCCCCTGGTTCTTGAATTCTCTGGTGGAAAAAATGCTTTTTCATAAAACCACATAAAGAATGCATCAAGCATAGTCAGAACTGTTTCATAGTCATTTTTGTGACTGTCTTCAGTAAAGTCAAAGGATTTTAAATGACACTCTGCTTGCTTTCCAATGGCATAAATTAAAAAAGACACTTGCATATCTCTAGTTTCTTTGTGCAGCTTGGTAGCAATGCAAAATCTTGCAAAATGTTGTTTCCAGTCTGTCCATTCTGACAGTTTTCAAGGCTGAAGTTCTCTGGGACACCAAAGAGTGGCATGTTACTGAGATCCTGTGACTTCTGTTGCTTTATTCCTTCTATTTGCAACTTTTGTTGCTATTTTCTTTCTGTTTCTGTTCTTAGTTTACTCCTGACACCATGTTATGTTCTTCTGTACCAAATATGAACTGGTCACATAGCTTGCTTATACATACCAGATGTGTTCATCATAAGATCCTTTAATGTTCTGCCAGGTGGTCGAATGGTGTAATAGTTTTGCATTGCATTGATTTCAGTGGGAGACATAATCAATTTCAAATGAAGTTACATTGCTAGATCTCAGAACACGTTAAAAATTGCAACATTTTCTTCAATATAGCTGCCACATGCATTTTCAAGGAGATCTAACTGTATGGAAAGTTAGAGGGGTACCAATATTTTGCTGTTTGTTTCTCTTTTCAATAAAATGGCACAAAAATACAATCCAGCTAGCAAGATATTTAAATTGGTACAAGAACCATTTTCTTTCTTGCTTTCCTGCTTCTGCTTGTCTACTGCTTTTTTCTTTATGTACATATATTTCACACAGGGTCCCAGGGTAGGGTCATAAGACTAGCACATATTTTGTACAAAACACAGAAGTAACAAATACTTTATCGGGATAACAATTATGATATTCTGAGGCGGAGTAACATATGTACTTGACTAGACTATGATTTACCTTAAGGGAAACAACATTAATCTAGCTGTTTCTGAAATAGCAATAATAATGATTTTAAATAAGAGGATATAAATATTGAGTTAATATAATGAAATGACCTCCCCTCCCCCTCCCATATTACATCCACTTTTGTGGAATGGAGGGAAACAAATGCATTACCAGACTAATTTGTTGACATTTTTAAATGACCAGTAATCTGCAGTTGAGTATGTGTAATCCTGGCAGCACTGATGCCACATACCTTAGTATATGGGTATAAGCTCTTAGATGGGTATAATATAAATACCTACACAGGCAGAATCAGGACATGTTCATGCATCCTTTGTGAACTGCACTGAGTAAGGTGAATACACTTTTTTTAAAATAATCTTGGCCCTATCAGTCCCTAGACACTGCTGTTGTGTGACCTCCCCACAGAGGGTTAGAATAGCCATGCAAAGGGCCTGGACACAGGCACAAACTCAGTTTAACAACAGAACATCTATTTATGACTGCAAGAGGGAACAGGGACTCTCCCCTCTCTCGGAGGCAGGAAGCTCACATCTCCACTTCTGAGTTACTTCTTGAGACTTCAGGGGTCCTTCCCATCTGGGAGGAGCCACTCCCTTTAGGTGCTGTATGTGGACATGGCAAGAAATACCAACTCCCACCATGAGTGCAGCAACTTTGTTGCACTACCACCATTGGCACTGTACAAATACTTAAATTAAATATTCCCCCAAATCCCCTCCCTTCACTCATAATCTCCATGGCATTGACCATACTCCTCCTCCCCCCCAATAATGTTATCATGAGCCCCTCCCTGGGTTTGCTCACTCACCCTGCTGGATTTACTCCAGCTGGTTCCCTCCAGGGGTTAAAAATGGAGGGAAAGCTCTCTACTTTAGTGGCAAGGTCTCCTGTTTCCTCAGTAGGTGAGGGAGAACAGGTGCTGCATCCACCCACTAGCAAGAAGAATCAGAACCCCATAAAGTCTTCCAGCCACCAGCTCACCCTGCCACCACCTCAGAGTCACCTGCCTGATGAGTCCTCATTTCACCAGCCACAGGAGAGGCAGAAGGAGAGGACAGTCGTTGGGAGGGTCACTGGGAATGTGGTTGTGGTATGGGGGTTGGTGGGACTGTAGGGCTGGTGGTGTGCTTGCTGTTAGTTACGGAGCTGGTACTGGCTTGAAGTGCCTCCCTTTTCTTCCCTCTCCCCTCACAACCCTACCCTCAAGCACTCTGCTCCAGAGCAGCACGGCTTCCCTTGTCCAGAGTGGGGCATAGTTTATGAGGATTGGAGGGAAAGGACTACACTATTTGGATTTGGGAATGGAAGGGAGTGGAGCAGGGTGAAGGAACAGGAGGGAGGGAGGGACTTGCTCCTCCCTTGACTCCCATTGTGTGCAGCTACCACAAGGTTTTGCTTTCCCTCCACCCCCAACTGTGGGATCATGGTCCATGGAAGGAGAGGCACAGGGACAGACTATTTGCAGAAAGTGAACTGAATGCAATTCTGGGATGAGGGGCAGTGTTTGGAATGAAAATTCACAGAAAATAACACAGGCGTAGTATTGGTTGTGGTTTCTTTAAAAGTATCTTCATTTATTTATATAGGGCCAAATTTGTAAAGAGATGTAGGTGCCTAAAGATGCAGATAGGTGCCTAGTGGGATTTTCAAAGTGGTTGTGGGCTGTGGTCACAAAAGGACTTAGGTGTTGCAATATGGACCATTGTTGCACCTATGTTTTAGGCACCCTGCAACCTTCTGAAATCCACAGTTCCAAGTTAGACACCTAGGCTCTGAATACGATGCACATGGAGAATTGGGTGCCTAAGAATGGGATACACAAAAGCCAGCACACTGAGCAGGGAAGCTGTTTAAGGGAGCCCATGGGAGGGTCCTAAATTCTGCTCCTCAATGGGATTTGGGCATCTGTCTCCACTTGGGACTCTCAGTTGTGAATGCTTTCCTAGAGGTAAGCACCTATGCAGTTTTTGCAAAAAGTGCCAGGGTGGAAAGGATTCCCTTAGAACCTTTAGCCCACTGGTTAGGGCACTCACCCACCATGTGGCAGGTTCACTTCCTCCCTTTGCCTGATGTGGAGAAGGGATTTGAACTTGGGCTTACCACTTCTCAAATGAGTGCCCTAGCTACTGGTTTATAATCATTCTCTTTCTCGCTCAATAAATATTTAATTATCTATACACAGTGGAACATCTTCAGCAAGATAGACTGAGAGAGACCTATATCAGAATATCCCATAGTCCACTGGTTAATGTGAGAAATCCAAACTCAAATTCCTTCCTCACATCAAGCAGAGGGAGAAATTGAACCTGGGTCTCCCGCATTCTATGGGAGTGCCCTAACTATGGAATGGCAACCATCTGTTTCAAAAGATGACAGTGTAAGTGTCAAAGCAGTTCAGGCGCCATGTGTTGTGCTGGAACATCGCAAGTGGCTAAAAAGTCCAGTTCTTGAGTGACAGTCCTTGCCACAGATAATGCACTGTAAAGTACAGGGTAGTACTAATAGCATTTGAGGCCTAATGCACTTTCCTCTTTGCTCTTTCCTTTCTTCTTGCTCAATGCCCTCTCTTCACCCCCTTTGACTCACTGCTGCAGCACAGCCCTTCAATGTAACCTGTTGCTAGCTGCATCATCTTAGCTACTGATGTCAGTGCTGAAAGCCTTCAAGTCCCTCCTACAAACGTCCCTGAACCTGAGCTTACGTCAGCCCAATGGCCTTGGTGCATCCTCAAGTTCTCCATACAGGAGATTCTTTGGAATGAGTCTGTAAGCTGGCGCAGACTCACCCGGCAGCGCCTCCTGCTGGTTACTTCCGGGAATTAGCTCTCCAGCTTCTGGAGCACCCTCTTCAGGCCGGTGTCTCGCCACCACTGCTGGCCCCCGTGTCCCTCCCAGGACCCCGGTGCCCCTTTAACTGGGTGCTGCCCCCGGCAGTACCCCCACAATTCTGGGTCTCCCCCTCCCAGGGGAACCCCCACCCACTATCCCCACTTCACCTCAGAATATGGCTACTGCCAGTCATCATCTAGCCCCCGCTCACTGGGGTAGACGGCAGTGTACACGCCATTCATCACTGGCAAAGGGGGGTTTGGACCTGCTGCCTTTGCCTACACCAGGCTAACCCTGTGTAGCCCCAGTACCCATCCTGGCTTTTATCAAGGCCTGCAGCCTGGGGGTTCTCCAGGCTGGAGCTCCCCAGCTCCTCTAGCCTTTCCTTAGCCCTGCTCCACTCTAGGTACCTTTCCCAGCTTCTAGGCAGCCAGGCCCTTCTCCCTCAACAAGCAGAGGGAGATTGTCTGTCTGCCCCATCTTCCCTGCCTTTATAGGGCCAGCTGAGTCTGTTGGGGCATGGCCCCAGCTGCAGCCACTTCCCCCAATCAGCTCAGCCTAAGAGCTGCTTTCTCCAGCCACAGCCCTCTCCTAGGGCTGTTTTTTAACCCCTCTGGACCAGAGCGGGGTGACCACCCCGCTACAGAGTCCATAGTCCATTCGCTACAGATGACCAAGCTGACAGAAGTTTGTGTTTGAGAATAGTGGTTAGAGTTGGTAATTTTGCTTTCTCAAGTACTCTGGAGTCCGAAACTGTGGTTTCCCACCTGATGATATTTAGAATATGGTGGAAACAGTACATGTGGAAAGTGTTTAGCCTTCTCTCCTGCCTGCTTGTAGAAAAGCAGACTCACCCCTGCAGACCCTCCTGCTGGTGACTTCTGGGAATTAGCTCTTCCAGTGTCCTGGAACGCCCCCTGCAGGCTGGTGATCCACCTGTCCTCTGGCCCCCGTGTTCCTCCTGGACCCCGGTGCCCTTGTATCTGGGGTGCTACCCCCTGGCAGTACACCCCTCAGTACTAGGGTCTCCCCTCCCCAGGGAACCGCCACCCACTATCCTTACCTCGCCTCAGAATAAGGCCACTGCCAGTCATCAACTAGCCCCCACTCCCTGGGGCAGACTGCAGTATAGGCCTCTCATCACAGGCAAGGCTGGGTTTGGACCTGCTGCCTTGGCCTAGGCCTAGGCTGCCCTCTGCAACCCCCAGTACCCCTTGGCCTCCTACTAGGCCGCAGCCTGAGGCTATCCAGGCTGGAGCTCCCCAGCCTTTCCCTAGCCCTGCTCCACCCAGGTACTCTGTCTTAGCTCCTTGCAGCCAGGCCCTTCTCTCTCTGAGTGCAGAGAGAGACTCTTTGGGCTCCTGGCTCCCAGCCTTCTTATATAGGGCCAGCTGAGGCCTGATTGGGGAGTGGCCCAGCTGCGGCTGCTTCCCCAATCAGCCTAGTAGCTTTTCCTTTGCCCCAGCCCTATGCCCTGGCTGTTTTAAGCCTTTCAGGGTAGGAGCAGGGTAACCACCCCGCTATACTGCTGTAGGTAGTTCAGATCTCACTGCTGTACTGCAACATGCTCAGAATACGAATCTTGTACCCCCGTATCTTGGTGTACAGTGTGTTTCCTGTTATCCCACATGTGCTTGGTCAGTTGGCTGAATGTGAGGCTGCCTTTCCAATGCAAGAATTAAGCTAATAATCTAGAGATAAGTTACCTGATACAATTGATCCTAGATGCAAAACTTGTAGCATGGCACTAACTAGTAAAATTTCTGGTGCAGTCAACACAGCTTGTGCCATAATCATTGTCGTCTTTAGACAGGTGGTCAATCCAAATTCATCACAAGCTAGCACAAAGCTATTACAAAATTGCTGGAGCTCCTCTTCATTGTGTACAACAAACGCTGCAACATCAGAAAAAAGTTCTCTTATCAGCTGGAGTTTGACTTTGCATGTCTATGAGGAAAAAGCAATGTTGAAGAGTTTTCTCTTCAACTTTTGTGTTAGATGAGAAAGCATGATGAAACAGCAGAGAGAATATACTGAAGAGTGTTGGTGGCAAAACACACCTGTTTGACACTACTGTGCTTTTCAGAATTGTCAGATTCATCTCCAGAATATTGGCTGTAGCCTTTGTGCCATCATGGAAGGACTGAATCAGAGGATTGGTGGGGGAGAACAAATCTCTCTAAACAACTGGAAAGGGCCCTTCCTTCTGATCAGGTCAAAAAGTCTCTGTAAGATCTACAAAGGCCATGTAGAGAGATTTTCCTTGTTCTTGACACTTTTCTTGCAGTTGCCTTCGATAGTTGATCTCCTTTCTTTTTATACAACATTACAATTTTAGCATCCTTCCTGTCTTGTGGTATTCTTCCCTCCAGCAGGCAAGCAAGATGTTGGGCAGATCTTTAAGCATGATCTGTCCTCTTTAAGTATTTCTACTGGAATTCCATCTTTTCCTGGTGCTAGGGAGGTGATTTCCCTTTTAAACTCATTTATAGATGGTTCTATATCAAGCTCTTTCATTGTGTGGAGCTGGTGATTGCATTCAGCACTGCTTCAGGAACAGTGGTTTCATGTGAATAGAGTTGGTGATAGTCCTCCATCTAGCACTGTATCTGTTTGCTTCTGTCTATGATTATGTCTCTGTTAGGAGATTTAAGTGGGGCAGTGTTCTTGGCTGAAGAACCTGTTGCTTTTTTGGATTCCATCGTACATACCTCTTAGACCTCTAGTCTTAAAGAATGTTTGTATCTTCATGCACAGAATGAGCCAGTATGACTGAGCACATTGCTTTGCTGTTTGTTCCAATGCACTCTTGGCCAATCTGAGGTTAGTACGTGTCTCAAGAGAGGGGTTCATGTTGTTACAGGGAGCTGCTCTGCGTTTTGCTTCCCAAGCTGGAAACATTTCTTCAGAGTATGCTGCAAACCAGTCTTGTACAGTCTGTTTACCATAAGCCAGGGGTAGGCAATCTATGGCACGCATGCTGAAGGCGACACGCGAGCTGATTTTCAGTGGCACTCACACTGCCCAGGTCCTGGACACCAGTCTGGGGGGGCTCTGCATTTTAATTTAATTTTAAATGAAGCTTCTTAAACATTTTAAAAACCTTATTTACTTTACATAACAACAATAGTTTAGTTATATATTATAGACTTATAGAAAGAGAGCTTCTAAAAATGTTAAAATGTATTACTGGCACGTGAAACCTTAAATTAGAGCAGTGGTTCCCAAACTTTAACAACCTGTGAACCCCTTTCACTAAAATGTCAAGTCTCATGACCCCCCTCCTAAAAATGAATATTTCCAGGGATTTTCTCCTTTACCTGAGTATAAATTATAAAAGCAGTAATCTTGGAAATATAACATTTGTTTTTATGACATGCTTATTACACACTATTAATTATTATTTATAATTACATTATTTTTATTACATTATGAAAATGGCAACACTCTTCCAAGATCTCACTTCCATAGCTTGTATCACTTTGAATAAGCCTGTTATGAGACAAGGCTCCTATGTTTCATCAAGGAGTATCAGATTTGAAACAGCATGAAGGTATTTAAGAAGTCAACTCAAAGAGTTCCTCCTACATAAGCATTCAGGTCTTGAGTAGTCCAGGAAAACAACGCACGTTACAACAAAGCTTAAACTTGTTCTTCATAATAATTTTAAAAACAATACTAGCTGCCTATTTAATTTTAAAAACAGCAAAAAATATCCACCTCCCTTTCCATTTCTTATAAGGAGTCTTGAAGTTTAAATCTCCTCAGTGTGATAGATGTGCTTGCTTTGATCTGCTTAGCTCTTGGAAGTCCAGGGGCTCCAGGCTGCTGACCCCATGCTGTCCGGGGTCCCTAGGAACAGCTCTGTTTGCCATTAGGGAATTTTTTCCCGAGAAACCCCGTAACATTTCATGAACCCCAGGGTTCGCACACCACTTCTGAAAGGTTGCCGACCTCTGCCATAAGCTAAGGTTGCAGCTATATGGATATTCATTTTGAGTGTGTCCCATGCTGCACCAACATTCGGGGGAGATACAGTCAATGACATAACTTCTCTGAAGTTTGTAGCAAATTGGAGACACCTTCTTTGGTCTTCTGTGTTTTTGTTAATGCAAGGGCAACAGCTTTGTGAGACATGATGGAATTTCCTGAGTGAAAGTCTTATTTTGCAGCATACAAATGCATGTTCCGTGTCACAGTCTGTACTCTGAAAACATGGAGAATATCCTGCGGGTGTTCTATATGGGTACAATTAAATCCAGTTGGTGCCAGTGTCCAGACCTGGGGTGTCTCCATGTGAGCTTCTGATAGTGACTGTCTTCTGAAGTAGGTGTTAGAGGTGCAGAGTCTTAGTGGGTGCAGAGCACTAGTAGTTTTGCCCATTGTTTTTTTTTTTTTTCCACCCTATGGTGTCAAATGCATAACAGCCACATCTTGTAATCTGAGCCAACTCTAGCATTGAGGTCTCCCAATAGATGGTCACTCACCCAGTGGTAGCTTATTAATGACTCTGAGAGAACAAGTCTGTCTCTTCACAGATGGAGGAAAGTGTTGGGGCGAAACCATCTGTGGTAGATATTCTTAGTGTTATATGTTCAGGTGTTACCATGGGACATTTGACCTTGGGTGCTAATGATTTTTTTTTAACTGCAAACCCTCCCTGTGGGTTGAAGATGATAAGGGAGACCTTCTCCTCCTCTGGTTTTTTTGTGTTGGGTTAGGCATGCTCTGAGCATGTCTACTAGGTTGGGCCTGGCAGGGGAACACCTGGTTTCAGGATCTTGCTGAGATTTAGGCACTGAGCTGCTGGGTGGTGTCAGGACTTAGGCAGCTGTGCGCATACCCAGCTCATGAAATTAGATCTTTAGGAACTTTAGACACCTCTAGGGTTAGGTAGCAGCTGGGGGAGGGGGGGGTCTTGTGAATGCCAATGATGATTTGTGCCCAACTATAACAGTTAAAGTTCCTCTGTGAATCTAACCCTCGATACCTAACTCTCCCAGATGCTGTTGAAAATCCCTCCAGGCACTCATCTGCATCTTTAGGTGCCCAACTAGCTTCAAAAATCTGTCCCATGCTGCTTTTCTTTCCATAAGGATTCTGAGGCACTTTTACATATACAAGATTTTCTTCAGCAACCACTGAGATGCTGTCACCTTTGGGATGGGATATGGCAGCTGCACATCAGGGCCCAGCAATCCTACACAAAACTTACTGAGAGACAAGAAAGAAAAATAATACAGCCAACTGAAATGAAGGGGGAATTTACAGATGTAATTACCCAAATTGAAACATGGCCAGGATACCAGTGTTAAGTAGGGTAACCAGATGCCTGAAGCCAAAATGTAAGATGCCTATTTTTGCTTAACGAGAGTTCGAATCTGACATCAGTGCAGGAGTGAAGCCAAGTAATATGACAAGTAAAGTGCTGCAGTTTGGGGAATTTCTAATACGCTTGTGTCTCTCATGTGAAAGCATGTCACGTACCTGTCCTGGCCGGTCCAGTTCTTGAGCAAGATTATGTAGAAGGGGAACAGAAGACACATTGAGAGTGGTGGTGTTCTTCTGTTACTTTTAATAGACTCTGGGAGCCTTTTTTGTGTGTCTACCGTGTTATATGGGGGAGAGGAGGTTGGGTGGGGGAGGGTGGTCTCCAAAATGTACTATTATCTTCTCATATCATTGCTTTCTTCCTCAGTCATTAACGTTTAAGAAGTGAGTCAAATAAAACCACAAAGACACAAACCGCTTCCATTTATTTGCCTGTCTTTTTTTTTTTCATCTTCATTCCATGATGAGACCTGTAGAAACACGGGAGAAATGTGTAATAAGTTGCCAGATAATCTTTCAACTCATCCTGCTTGGACCTGTTGTGCTAATTTAGGTGGAATAAATGTGCCGAAATTGTCAAAAGTATTAACATAATCCAGTCACTGTCCGACATTAAACAATTCTAAACAAGGTTCAGGGTTTGGCATATAGAGACCTCAGCCTGCTTAGTACCATGGCAAACACATCATTAAACATCCTTGTAACCTTTTACCAAACATACAGAAAAGAAGGAAAACCAATTAAAGCATTGAAATATTAAGTGTGGCTTTCATTTTAACAACATCCTTGTTCCCTTTCCCCTTAGCTGGAGAGAGTTTTTAGAAGAACCCCTCTCCCCTTTGTCTGACAGTCTTTTAGATGGTATCAAAGATAGTAATACCCTGTCCTTTTAAAGAAAAGAGAAGAAGGGCTGGGGCTGTTGTTGCATCTTTTAAAGTTTGATCCTGTTTCCTAAGAAGACAAAACAAGACAAACACACACACGGAGAGAGGAAAGAACAGTAAAGATAGAAAATGCAGCTTCTGTCTCTCATTTTAACTTTCACTTGCAACCTCACTGTTGGAAAAACACAAACCCAGCACCCAGAGGCTAATCAGCCATTCCGAGATCTGGCAAACTTGTACCAACATCAGATCTTGGCATTGCATGTAGTTGCCTCTCTGGTCACAGGCTCATAGCAGTGTTGCAAAATATGTGGTCGTGGCTGGCTAAACCAGACTCTTACACAACAGAAGGCAAAAAGGGAGATAGGAAAGAAAAGGAATAAGGTGGGGAAGGAAAAGGACATAGGGAGTGGGGTAGGGGACAAAGTCTCACATCCTAGGTGGTGTTTTGGATTTAGCTGGCGGAGATGGTGGTGGTGTCATCTGGGACCCTCTCTTTGGCCTGTTTTGGTCAGGACATTTCTCAGAATTAGAACAAAGAAGGTGTGGGGTCATTAGCCAATGTGGGGGTAGCCGCCTCCTTCAGTTCCTCTCCACCAATATTCCTCTCAGTCTCTTGTATTTTAAGGACCCCAAAAAGGGAATGATCAGTGGAACAGTCCATCCTCTGATTATTTTGTCCACCAATGGACCCAGTTTCCAACACATCAATTTTGGTTCCCTGATTTCTGGTCTCATGCTGTTCTAGTTTACCAGGCATGATCCTAGTACAATCCTTGGATTATATCAGACCTTTTTGTTTGGATGAACTCAGTCTGCCTGCCTCGCAATGAAAGTTACACTTTGAGCTTCCAACAGAATGCTCACCTTCAAGGAGATGGTCATAAACGATATAGAAATACTGTACAAAAGTGGGATTATTGTACCAGGAGTTATCAGGAGTTCCTTTTATGACCACCTCTGTGAGGGGTATTCCCTGAAAAGCTTCTTACCTGATGATGGTTTTGTATATAGTACTAATTGGCTATGGAAGGATCAAGCAAATGCCATACCTATGTGAGTGCACTAGGGGAAGCTTGAGGGGGGAGACAGGAGTAAAGGCTGGAAAAGAACAAGATACTGGGAGCAGTTAAATTTTGATGAGTTTCTTTAAATAATAATAATAATTTAATCCTATTGATCCCTTGCTTATTTCAATTTTTTTTAAAAAGGCTTCTCCTTAACCAAGTGACTTTCCAGAGGTCCCATTCTTATTTTAAGTTCTTCTTTGGCCTTTTTACCTGTAAGAGATGCTCCTTTCTGAATGTATCTTTAAGCATGGAATTAATGCTAATACAATTTTTTTTAAGTGTCATGACATGAGGTCCCTCCCTGCCTTGAAATTCTGATGATACTGAGTATATACTCTCTGAAATCATTTCCATACATGGTGTATGAATGATTTCTTAACCTTTTGATGAAATGGTTCCAGTTTCTATCTTTGAGGGGTTCCCATAATTTTTTTAAAAAATTACTCCCTGGGTATTCCCCAGGAAACCTTTCCCTCTCATTTTGCGGCAGGAGTGAATAAGGGGTTCCCTTGGTGAACATAAATGTTGTGACATCCTATGTATTTTTAGAAGATTTAAACACTAAAGGGGGGGAAACATTTCTTTCCAAGACTATAATTTTCCAGATGACACCATTTTGTTGCACAGTGCCATACCATGAGAAAGAGCATTCTTGTGGCTTTTGAACTGGAAATCCTGTAGGAATGCTATTTCTGGCATTTATTTGCTGTGAAGCAAGGCACACATGGAGAGCAGACAGACTGACCAGATACAGTTTGTGGTATTGAGGTATTCAGAAATGTCCCTGCTGCACAGCCCTTTTGCCCAATATGAGGTGTTGAGTGAAGTTGAAAAAGCATCAGTGGAGATCAGATCTGAAAGCCATGATCTGATCAGACAGCCAGACCTTTATGCTATTACAGTACTCCTTCCTCTTGCAAAAAACACACTTTGAAAATTCAGTTTTGCTGTCTTAGTATATTGGTGTTCATAAAACTGAGCTCAGAAACTAACTAGATTTTGATAGCCTTCACTCACACTTGCTAAATTCCCACTTTTAATTCAAACAAAACTAGCCCCCACCCTTTAACTGGACAGATTTTTAATTTTATTTGAGCATTTATGTACAAGTATGAATCAGAACTGGGTCAGCATGTGGACAAGGTGTTGACAGAAAAACTAATACAGAACATATATTTTAGGGCCTGATCCATGCACTTACATGTGGGAGTAATTTTTTTCACATGATTAATCCCACTCATTTAAAAAAAAATCATGTAAAGTAAAGTTACTTGTAGGATCTGCCCCTTGATGACTTTAATCCTTGGATAGACCCTTTAGTTAGTTAAACATGAAAGTCTCAGCTGTTTCTTTGATTTTTTTTTTTTTTTTTTTTTTAACTGAAATGCTCTTATGAAGTCCTTCTTGGATTGTGTTTTGTCTCCGCACAGCCTCTCACAAGAACAGCTCTAAAATGATAGTCTGCCTGGACTGAGCAAAAATGCCAGTAAATAAGGTGCATTCCTCTTTAAGAAAGTATATTTATTCAGTAAGTTTAGAAACCACTCTGAGGTTAGGTTACAGCTATTGGGATTAGAGGGCGTCTCGTGGGCAGTTCAGACATCAGGATATAGGTCCGCGGAGTGAAGCTAAGCTGTTTCTAGCCTGATGTCTGAATTATGAATTAGATTCATTTCTAATTCCAATGGGGTAAACCTCAGAACAGTTTATATACTTATTGCTAAGTGCTCCTAAAATACAGGGTATTTATTTAAAACATATATATATAAAATGTAATATCTAAAAATGTAATATCTAGCAGTCTAGTGGAAGAGCAATGCAGGGTATATAAATCTGAATGCTTAGCTTGGCCCTCACAGAAGGGGAGGCACAGCTGGCTTTAAGCCATCCCCTCACATTCTCCATTAGCCAAAGGCCCTGCCTGACTCTCACTACAAACTAGAGCACCCTCAGGACTAAATTAATTTACCTGAAGGGGCTATTGCAGCAGAACTCCAGCCATTCACCTCTCCCGCAGCCATGTCCCTTATGCACTGACTTAAAAAGACTGACATCAAGTCATTGTACCCTCATGCCATCTAGGGTACTCTCTGATACCAGGAGTGTTCCACAGGGGCTGGTTTCTCTCAGTTAACAACCCCTTTATATTACTGGAGTGGTGTAAAGGGGCCAGAATAGACTTCAGAATCAGGCCTGTAAGATTTGTGAGAATAATTAGGATTCAGTGGGTTGGAGAGAGAGCACAGCACTTATTAATTTCCCCAGCATCCAGACCAGTCTCAGAGTGCTCTGGCTTCTAGAAACATTTAGTTCATGCTAGCAGAATTGCCAGCTCAGTTGCAATAAAATCACTAAACACGGGGTGCTGCTGCAGGCAGATGGGTGGGTGACGATGTGAGAAGCTGCAGTCTACAGGGGATTTTCAGCTGGCCCTTCTGATGGCCTGCCTGCTGGGGAAGAGCAGCCAGTCAGGGCTGTGGCGGGAAGGTGGATAAAGCTCCCTCCAGCCTCCGGGAGCCAAGAGAAGCTTTTTTGGTTAGGGGAGCAGGGAGAAGGAGCAGGT
Source organism: Trachemys scripta elegans (assembly GCF_013100865.1). Lineage (NCBI taxonomy): Eukaryota > Metazoa > Chordata > Testudines > Emydidae > Trachemys > Trachemys scripta. Next base: position 126,706,563 of record NC_048298.1, read on the forward strand.
GATACCATTTTCACAAAAGGAAAACGGAGAAGATGAAGCAGAATGAGTCCAGCACCTCAAGGTGGCTCTGCTCAGTCCTGTTCCCTCCCTTCTTGTAAAAAATGGGTCAATCTACACACCAAGGGTGTAGCCACGGCTTGGCCTGGATGGGCCATGTTTCACCCACCCCCCACCCTCAGCCCCAGCATTGCTCTGGCCCCAGTGCTTGCCCCGCTATGCCCACTTGCCTGCCCCATGCTCCAGCCGGGGAGCGAGGTCGAGGGCTCACTCTGGCCACCCGGCGCTCCAGCTGGGGAGTGGGATTGAGAAGAGGACCCCTGCTGAAGCAGCCCCCTGTCCCAGGCCTGGATGGGATGAAATGAAGAGCCCTGGGTGCTGTCCGTTACAGGCCTGGTGGGAAGGTGAAAAACTGCCATAGCTGCGGGAGAGAAAGCTGTGAGGCTGGAGGGGATATAGAATTGATTGTGTTGAGGTGGTGGTGAATTAATTGATATGGGGGCATGGGGACCAAAACTGCTTTCCTGGCTCTAAATTTGCAAGAGTTGGCAAACTAATTTTCACTTGCACATAGAAGATGAACAGCTGGAGTTCAGAAATCAGAAGATATGGGGTTTGATCTAACTGTCTTTTTTAGAAATCTCATGCCTTTGGTCCAATCTCACAATTTGTGGGGAGGGAGGAATAACATGATTTTTGAATGTTTGGGGCTAGCAATAGTGTGCTAGTTGAGCTCAAGTGTAATCGGGCTATTGGAATGACCACTCCCATGTTAGCAGCTTCATGATCCCTCTATTATGACTCCAATCCTTAGCTGGTTGGGCCTGAGAAGAGTGTAGACAGGGAGTCAAATCTTTAGCTGGTGTGATTTGTTGGGAGTCCATTGAAGTCAGTGGAGCAATACCTACTGACTGAGGATCTGCCTAGTATACATAGCCACAAAGAGGGTGTGATGCAGGCCCTTGGTAGTTCACTGCTGTGTCAGCAACTCTTGTCAGGCCTAACATAACAGTCCTGATATATACCAAAATGGTGACTTGTAATATATATAATTGGAAAACTAATAACTCAATGATCATTAATATTCTTCTGTGATGTATGTATGGGGTGTGCACAAAGAGTTATGGATATGTGCTAGAATTATGTTTGTTTGGCCAGCAATGCATAAGCACGGTCTGCCCTAGACAAAGGAGTGTGTGTTTGTTTGTCTGGCCAGCCTGGTCATCAGGCAGAGACAATGAAAACGCATCTATATAAAAGGTAAGCAAAGCCCATTAACCTACTGAGTGGGGAAGATAGCTTCTTCTGGGGTCTGAGCTCAAATGCTAAGTAATAGAATTCACTGATTTTATAATACAGTAATACTGTATGCCAGTGTATCAAGTAAGGTCTTTTCTGAAATGACACACTTGTGATGAAATTATGAAATGTATTAACACTACATGTGGAAATATGGATACTTAATGATATTATGCTTTAAAGTCTGTGACCAAACACAGGGAGAAACAGGTTTTCTCCCAGACAGGAGGGAGGGCAGCCATCTACTGTCTCCAGTGAAATTAACCAAAAACAATGGAAGCCCCATTAACATAGGAATCCACAGGGGGATGGGAAGACCACAAGAAGGGAAGAACAGCATGAGATCACACTGAGTCTGGGGATAAAACAGTGAGTTTGGAAATATGTAAGGAAAAAGAAGTCATCTTGGCATCCATCACTGGACAGAAACAAGGAGCCCAAGCTCTTACAAGCTGCGAAATATCGATCTTTCGGCCAAGGGAGTTGAAGTCTCTGGGAACAGAATATAGGTGAGAAACCTGCTTAGGTAAAGATATTTCACCAAGGAAGATAAGGGAATCCAGCAACTTGTACTTCTGGGGAGGGTCCTAACTGAGAGTGAGTCAGCCATGGCTGGAAAGGAAAAAGATTGGTAAGATATCTACCTTGATCTAAGGCTGTAGCTTGTTAAGTTAGGTCTGAGCCACTAGAAAGTGTATTTGACTTTTATTTGCTTGTAACTATTTTATTTGTATCCCTTGTAGTTGAATTCACTTAAAACCTTTCTTTTTGTTTCTTTTACTTTTAGTCTAAACCAACCTAGTGCTGTGTTTGAATTGAAGTGATTGTTAACTCCAGTTACAATAATAAGCTGAGCTTTTGTCTTTTTAAAAGAGCAATGATCTTATTAACTCTCTGCATGCTCCAAAAGAGGGCTGGATGCTTCCAGGCAGATGGTATTGGGAAAATTCAGAACTGGGGTGTAGCAGCCAGTTGGGTGGAAGTAACCAAGGCTGGTGGAGATCAAAGTGTGGATGTGGAGTAACAAGCAGACTGCTGGAATCAGTGTTGCAGAATCAGGGCTGCTCAACATACAGACATTCAGTGCATGCTTGTATTCTAGCTGAGGGTGTCCAGATAGGGAACTACAGCACTGGAGCATTTTAAGGCACTCAGCATTACAGGACAAGCTGTGACAGAATCTCTCATTGGTCTGGATTGCACCCCAAACCATGACAGAGGGAGGGAGACTTCAGTGTCAGGGTACAGACAAAATTTCAGTTCAATAGCAAGGACTGTGAGGTACCGCAATGCAGAGTCTCTCAGAGTAAAAGCAAAGTGAGTTTTTGTATGCTCAAAGAGGAAAGAGTCTGAAATGGGGAAATCATCTTACACCCCTCTTTCTCCTCCTCTCCATTGCCTCAAAGGAAGACAGTAATGCCTGCCTCTGCCCCAGTCCCTCTGGAAAAGTATTCTAATACATTAGGAACCCTCTAATGTAAATTAGATACTAGGCATTAGAGATGGGCTCCAAACTCCCCCTGAATTTAGAATAAGCTTAGATCTGGAATCAAACTTTACAGTTTTGCTTGGCCTTGTCTCTACTAAGAATATTCAGCCAATAAAACAATTTGGTTGACTGAATGTGTCGTTGTGCTTTAAAATGAGCTGTATTGAAAGATGACCTTTCTCTAGGCCAAACAACATGCTCACCTGGGATTATTTAAAAGAGAGTAACATTAACAGTGCCATGAATTTTTTTGTAATGGCTTTATGGACTGAGGATCTCAGGGCATGGTGTGGAATCAAAATGTTTTGCCTTCAATGTTTTTGAGCCAATTGCTCTCTTGTAATGCTGCTTTCTTCACTTGCAACCACTGTAGATAGCTGGAGGTGAGGAAAAACTCTGCAAATTTTTGTAGAAAAATATGCATCAGTCAGTGGAAACAGAATGACAGAAAAAGTGATCCTGTTGTAAAGAGCAGTTAAGTCCTGTCAAATGAGTACAGCAATTTATTTTCCTTGAGCAAAACCAGTGGATATAGTTAGACCTAATCCTACCCTTGAGTGCTTTATTTTTGAGAGCACTCCTCATTAAAGAGAGACAACAAAATTAAAAAAGGTCTGCTTTTTATGGAAACACTGTCATAAAGTTGACAGGTTTTCTGCCCAATAAGTTGACATGTAAATTAACAGTCGAAAATATTGAAAAGCAAGAAAGGAAAGGAAAGGAAAATCTGCTTCAGAAAAAAATATTTGCAAGTAAAGATTTTTTAATATTTGAATTGTAGTGAAGACATAAGTGTTGCATTTTGCATTAAACATTGGTTTGATGCTATTGGCAGAACAATTGGCACAATTAATTCAGCCATTGGAAAGTTGCAGAACAAAATTATGAAGAACATGTCCCATTCTCTTCTTTTTCTTTGAATTTGCAGCCAAGTAAATTAAACAATCCCTATCACTTACTGTAGCCTGCAATCTGTGTCTTCATAGCCAGATGAGAAGTTGCATGTAATAGACTGTCAGATGCCATCTTTGAACCAATTTAGATATCATCTTTTTTCTGCCTTCCTGGCCTCTTGACTAGCTAATCAAGAAAGCACTAAGGTCCAGACACCAGAAGATGCTTTGTTTGTGTATTCTGTACACATGCATCATCTTCCCTGCCTTGAAAGACTGCCTGAGGAATATATTTTGTAAATCAATTACTCTCCCCCCTCAAGAAAAAAACATTTAAATGCAATGGATTCCAGTTTCCATACTCCAGTGCACCCCTGGATGTTGATATGGGAGGCTTACTGAATATCTACATGACACAGACAATATGCCAATGAACACCTCTTATTTATTCCATTCAAAATGACCAAGGTAATATCAATATTGCTAAATGGAATGCAGATGTGACCAGACTTGCTTGTCTCTGTTAGGAGTGGGGTATTTGTTTTTTTAATTCTTTCAATATATTAAAATTGTCTGACAGTAAAACCTAAGGGCTAGATTGTGTTTGTACATGGTTCCTCTTAAATATTTTCTTACTCCAGACAGGTTGTAGATGTATTGCTCCAGGAGCACCTTAAGGAAAAGAAATATCCCTCAGAGAAGCAAAATTATTTTTCCTGGTCCCTCCTTGCTCCTGTTGGAGGATATCATTCTCTTGCAGCCTTTGGAATCTAGTAGTAGATTACTTCCCACACCTGTGTGTAGAATCTGACTTTGAAAATGGCATGTGCTCAGATGTTGAATTCTGAAAATGGGAACAATATTTCTTAACCTTAACTCCCCCCCTCCCCAATTTTCCCCCAGTTTTGCACTCTGCTATAGCACTGGGAGATCTTTGTAGTGCATGTTCCCCCTGTCTACTGAGATTGCAAATTCTTTGAGTCAAGGGCTCTCTCTTATTTTTTATTTGTACAGGGCCTAGCACAATATGTTCCCAGTCTCAGCTGGCTTTGATACAGACTCTCTCCCTGGCTAAGAGCAAGTGGCTTAACCTGCCTGTGCTTGTTTTCCTCATCAGTAAAAATGGAGGGAATATATACATTTCCTCCCTCAAAGATGGAACTTGTCTCCACTAGGATTTTATAACACAATAACTATTGTGTAAGTGAAGATATAGCCTAAGGTAAATAAAAGCAAGCAGGGTGAAAAAAATTGGTGAAGACAAAAATATTTATCGTCTTTACGTTTTTTTATGACAGATACAAGTCCGATTTAATAAAAAAAAAGTCAGTCACCTTTAAAGCTGAATTAAAATACCTTATAACTGAGTATTCAGTATTGTATTCCTTGAGATATTGTTTCCCAAACTTTTGAAAGGTGAACCCAATTTCAGGGAAACGAAATCAGTCAAACCTCTTCCCATCCTACCACGTGTTGTATAGTTATTATATATAATCGAGCAGTTGTAGACTTTGCACACCCCATGGCTACTTCTTCCCACAAACCTTAGGGAATATATATGTATATATGTGTGTGTATATATATATATGTGTGTGTATGTGTATATATAATAAAAACCCTACAGTTTTTAACTATGTCTTCCTTTAAGGGCAGAGGCACCTGCCTTGAATTAGTCATGCCCCTGCCAAGTCCAGAGCAGCCATTGCTCCTGTTCGGGGCACAGGAGCTTTGTGAGGGCTTCTGAAAGTTCAGAACAAACATTCAAACCCTTTATCACACCTCATTCTCTCTTGCCTCCATCTGAGCACTTAGGGTATGTCTACACTGCAATTAGACGCCCATAGCTGGCCTGTGCCAACTGACTTGGGCTAAGGGGCTGTTTAATTGTTGTGCAGACTTCTGGACTTGAGCTGGAGCCAGGGCTCCAGCTCCTTGTGAGATGAGAGGTCCCACTACGTCTACACTGCAGTAAAACAGCCCCACAAATTGAGCCCTGCGAGCCCCAGTCAGCTGGCATGGGCCAGCCACAGGCTTCCAATTGTCATGTAGACATACCTGCAGGGACTACTGCTAGCCAAAGTCCACTGAAGCAGATTGGGGCAGAGCTGGGCATTGAAACCAGAACTCTGGAGTCCTAGTCCAGTGCCCTAACGTATAAACCACTCTTCTTCCCTGGAGTTCCTGGCTCTTAGTCTTGGCCTTGTTCCATTAGATCATTAGCTGGACTGTGATTAATTGAACACTTCCTTTTGCCTTCTTCGGTTGGTCACATTTCTCCTAGATCTTGCAGTCTGCATGTTGAAAACAAAGGCAATGTGCCTCAAAATGACATATAATCAACTTGTGGAATTCAATGCCGTGGGATAGGGAGGCAAGCAGATTAGTAAATGTTAGAGTAGGATTACACACTTGAGTAGGAATAATATCTGCAGTTAGACTAAACTGGCTAGGTTAAAACATTACAGACCTATCAGTTCTTCTGCTTCAAGGCATAAACTGCCAGAAATAATTCCCCCCCCGCCCCCCACTTAATGCTCGTGGCCAACTATGGAATGCTTTTATGAGGTGGGAGGGGTATTTTACTCTGAAGCATCCAGTATAGGCCCCTGCTAGTCAGGATAACTAATTGGAATAGTCTGTTCCTCTGTGAAGCCCATGCCAGTTTCAAATAAAATATTTTTATTCATTTAGCAGTTTTATTTCCTGGTTTTAAAAGATATTGCTGTACATGTCGGAGTCAGACAAATCAGTACATGCCAATAGGCTTCCTTGTGTTGAACTTTATTTGCAGCAAGGTGTTAACACGGGCAAATACTACAACAGCCAGGCACCACTTTGCAGTCCTGGCTACATTTCCATGTAAAGAGAAATGCTAAGTTACATGTGTTTGTGCTTTTGTTTTATTATAATTTTAATATGAAATGAACTCGACTGCCATTTTCTCTGATGTCAGGTTCTTCTGCAAATTCTCTTTTCATGTTCTTGGTAAGTATAAAGTAGGAAAAGGCAGGTCAAGCATTCCTGAGTTTTGTTGTTTTCCATTAATGTCTTTTTTTTACAAAGAGATTATTCATCTGTGCATGTTATGGCTAGAAGTAAATGCACAGGCATTAACTTCAGCAGCAGGTGTTTCAGGGATCGTTCACCTTCATAATATTTGCACAGCAGCACTTAAATAATTAGCTGTTTGCCCCCAAGGACTGGAGTTTATAAAATGGAATACTTTGCAGCAAGGGTAGTTCTGATTGGAGTTGGCACCAATTAAAAGTGAGGTTCTTGTTTTCAGACCTGAAGGTTGAGGTTAAGGGAAGAACTTTCTTTTAAAGCTGTTTGCTTCAACACATTAAATATTGGATCCTACTAAAGTAGGGCTTTGGTTTCGTTAAACTACAGCCCCACACCCAGAAATGCATTGTCTCCCTAACCTCTACTACCTCAAAAGATGTTACATTAGGGGGCAGAATTATGTGCAGCTTTCCATGGTCAGAGGAAAAGAAGTATCTTTAAGTAGAGATGTTTAGGAGCACTCACCTCTTCGAGTACTGAAAGACAGCATTACTGACTTCCGAGATGATCAAATTAGACTGATACCTGCTATGCTTATTGTTTACAAGGGCTTCCAAAAGGGATTGAACAGCTCATATTTAACCCAAACACATTCATGCTTCCAGAGATGTTGACAAAATTCATATCTGAGCATATGGACTAAACATCGCTCTCCAAAATTCCTAGTCAGCGACTTTAATAGGAACCTGAGACTTCATTTTAACATTAAACCTGTAATTGATATTACATCGGTTGAGGAGGAGAAAATAGTAGTTATCAACCTCCATCCAGCAACACTTGGCATCAGTCAACATCCTGGATGCCTCAATCAGGGTTCAGACCAGGGCATAGCACAGATTGCTCTAGTGGTACTAAGAGATGATCTCCTCAGGGCCAGGGACACAGGTAAGATCTCCATGCTCACGCTGCTGGACCTCTCTGCAGCCTCTGACACAGTGGACCAGGAGGTACTGCTAACATGCCTACATGGCATAGCAGAAGTAGATGGCCCAGCATTACAGTGGCACCAGTTGATCCTCTCCAGCAGAATTCAGAGAATGGTGATTGGTAACTGCTCCTCCCTGCCAAAGGCCCCTCACCTGCAGGGTCCTACAAAGATCTATACTATCCCCACTTCTCTTCAGTAGCTCCATAACACCCCTGGGCTTAGCTGCTAATAACTGTCAACTATATATCTCATTCTCAACTGAAGCAACCTACAGAATCCTAGAATATCAGGGTTGGAAGGGGCCTCAGGATGTCATCTAGTCCAACCCGCTGCTCAAAGCAGGACCAGATTTTTGCCCCAGATCCCTAAATGGCCCTCTTAAGGATTGAACTCACAACCCTGGGTTTAGCAGGCAAATGCTCAAACTACTGAGCTATCCCTCCCTGATTTCCTGCCAACAGAAAATCAGCTCTCTGATGAAGAGCAACTGCCTTAAGCTGAGTCCTGGTAAGACTGAAGTAATGCTGGTTGGGAAGGGGAATGCTTTGAAGAGCTAGATAAGACATTGTCTCCAATGTCTAGTCAAGGTAGGGTGACCAGATGTCCCGATTTTATAGGGACAGTCCCGATTTTGGGGCCTTTTTCTTATATAGGCTCCTATTACCCCGCCACCCCATCCCGATTTTTCACATTTGCTTTCTGGTCATCCTAATTCAAGGCAGAGAGCCCCCATTCATCAAAAGTGATGTAAAGCCTCGGGGTGCTGGTAGACTCCTCAATTAGCTTGGCTGACCACGTAGCATCATTTTCCAAAAATGTGTTCTTCCACTTCCATCTTGCTAGACAACTTTGTCCCTTCCTCCAAGATGAGAACCAGCCCACAGTAATCCATGCATTTGTCACCGCCAGGCTGGATTACTGTAACTCATTATGTCTGAAGCAGAATGTGAAGATAATCCACAGACTTCAACTACTACAGTGTGCGGCTGCTTGCCTTCTCCATGTCTCAGGCTGCCGCGAGCACTTCAGGCTGGTGCCCAAGTCCCTCTGCTGGCTCCCAGTCAACTTCCAATACCAGTTTAAGGCCTTGGTCCTAATTTTCAAAGCAGTTAATGGATCAAGCCCCAGCTACATCAAAGATCACATTTTGTTCTGTGAATTACAGCATCAGCTCTGGGGCAATGCGGATCCCAAGAGGTGGGGGATCTGGCTATGTAACAATCTTCCAAAGGAGTTCATGTTGAAGGAGAATCTGTTGGGGAAAATCCATCACCAGCGTTATAATGGTATGAGGGAGAAAGGAAGTTGATAGTGCGTGATGAAGGATTATATGGTAGTAAGTAACTGGCTGGATCCCTTTAGATGTTCATTTCCAGACATTCTGGGCCAGATTCTGTTTCCCTCATCAGCCCCTTTGATGTGGCTGCTCACCTAAGGCAAAGGGGGTGGATATTGACCACATCTGGCCAGCTGAGAAGTTCCCTGGAAGAAGGGAGCTGTTGGTTGGTGTAAAGAGCACATAGCTAACTCCTGTGTTGCCCCCTTCCTGGCCCTGTGCAGGGGACATGCTGGAGGTGGGAGAGGTGTGACTGAAGGGCAGCTGTGCTCTGGCAGTTCTCAGCTGATGGAGGGACCCATGGGGATCATTGCCAGCTGGCGTAGCTGAGAGCAGTGTTAAGGATTTGGGTTGAGGCTGGAGCTGTAACTAGCTACTTGTGAGTCACTGCACTGCACCTACATGGGAGCTGGGATCCACCTGAGTGGATCTTGGTGTGGGAGAGACCTGGTCTTTCATTTGGGGAGGTGTTTGGGTTTTTTTATGACATAGATTTTTTTTTTGTTTGTTTGTTTTAAGAAAATCCTAAGATTGCTTTTGGGTGTTCTCTGGGACACACTTGCAGCTTGACTTTTTTTTTTAAAAAAAAAGCTCTCTGTTTGTGACCTTTGCTTTTTTTTTTTAATGAATGAATGAACACTAAAAGTTTAAAGCGGGTGGTGTGCAAGATCTGCAGGAAGGATCTTACAGGGTGACAAATCTTATGAGGTCCAGCAAAGAGGAACTTCCCTCTTGCCCACTTGTAGCAAGCGCATGTGAGGGTCTCCTTTCCCTTTTTCTCTTGCCCCTCAGGGCTCTTTTCTTGGCTGCCTTTTGCCTTCTATTTTTATATCCTTGCTCCACTTTATTTTCGTTGGCAATCAAACAAATGAGGCTTTTCGCTGTTTATCTCAATATGCAGCGTGTATCTCTGTAATTCTCTTCACAACCCCTTGTGATATCTGTAAGGTCAACCAAACAAATTTGGCGTTTCTAGACAAAGCCATTTTGGGGAGATAACTAAGAAAAAAAAGTTATGAAATCTTACAGTAAAGGACAAATTAAGTTTCAAAACATAATCTTGAAACGTCTTTTCACATTTCTAGTAAACGTTCTAGAAAATATCTATCCTGGGAGTAGATGTAGCATATGAATTTTCAGAGGATTTTTTTTCTTTTAGGGTAGTGGGTGATTTTAAAAAAATAGAATTATGATGAGACTATTATAATGAGAATCTAACTTCAATCCTAAATATGTTTATGCTTTTTGCCACTCTATTGTGTGTGTGTGTGTGTGTGTGTGTGTGTGATCCATTTCAATTTCAGTCAGGACTTAGATATTATAATGGAATTGATTTTAACTGACCACTTTGGATGTGGATCAACTCTTACTCTTCAAAAGCCAGTTCCCATTGGGGCCTGTGGATTTGCCCTTCGCCTATGCAGCTCAAGGGGGTTTCGGTTGTGAGGATCAGATTGGAAGTGATTTCTTTGGTGTTTTCAAAGGGAGAAAAGAATTTTGCACCTTTTTGAGTGCCGCTCTGCTGCAGGTAAAGAATTTAACAGCTTGTGAGAGTGCAGCTAGAGCCAATAATAATTTGACTGACATGCTTTGGCATTGAAATACCTATTAAAACTCGCTCTGTCCTTGCAAGATGGAGGTTTTACTTCTAGGCACTTGTCTGATTTTGAAAATTCACTCTTTCATAGATTCACATGTGGGGTTCATGCTGATGTAGCAAGCCAAAGAGGGGGCTGCCTAAATGAATGTTTATGGTAGGATTCTGGCTGGAGTTGGAATCTGTAAAACGTAGAATGATTCTAGTGGCAATAAGTACCTAACCTTCACTGTGATGACGAAGTCCACAGAAGTGTTTCTGTAGCCCAGTACATACTGTCAATGCATTCTTATCAGATAAAGCATTTGATTCTGTACATAACACATAGTTCTTTTCCATTTGGGACTTACTGGGGTCAGGGAATGTAAAACAAATCAAATATACCTAAGGGGGGAAATAGATCTTTTCACAGCGGATCATGCTGCTGTCTCCTGTTTTGTATGGCTGGTTGAGCCCTTTTAGTGTTCCTTGGAAGAACACAGGGGACTGTGGATTCTGATAACCTGGTAACAGTTTGAATAAGAAAACACTTCGTTTTGAGAGTTTTATGGGTAATGCAGCAAGTAGATTCTATTGTTTGTACTAGCTGATAAGCATAACCGAGTTCAGATTGGAAACATTATTGTTATTAAGTCAGTCATCCTTACCTCTCCTAGGGACAGGATTTCTGTTACAAATAAGATGGCCCTAGTTGTAAAATCTCCATAATATGCACTCTAACTTCACAGAATACACAACAAACCATTATGATGTGGCTCATTACAATGCCTTTGACTCTAAATACAATATCACCTCCAGTTTATACTTTTAGGGCCAGATCCAAAGTTCGTTGAAATCAATGGGAGTCTTTCAGTTGATTCCGGTAGGCTTTGGATCTGGCCCTCAGCCCACTTACTTAGACCTCCAGCAACCAGAGGAATTTTTTCTTCTGTTTAAAGAGCTGTTTCCTAGATGGCATAATAGACCTAAATTCTGTAGTAAAGTCCCTTGATTTCTGCAACTTGTGGCACTAACACAGAGTTACGGTGCCTACTGAAAGCTAGGCAGCCACATAACATTTTATCTCAGTAGTGTGCGCTATTAATTTTCATCTTTCATGTAATGCATTAAAACCTCGCATTTTAGAATATGTTGGATGCCTCTGATAATATTGTGAACATTCTTATTTGCCACGGAGTCTTGTGCTGGTTTGTCATAGAAGCAAGGGGGCTTTTGCTACAGAACTTCGGTCCTGGGTGCTTCAAACTCCATAAGGCTCTAATTAAGCTATTTTCTTGCCTGGATAATCTGCACCACAATTATTGTATAGCCTGTATGTGGAAGTCATTGTCCCAAGCGTTCACCTAAGAATTCTTCAAGGCCTTTCCAATCAGATTTCCAAAGTAATCTATAAAGCTCTTTTCTTCTACTATCCAAACTACTGATGTGCTGCCTCTTCAGAGTCCTATTACAGTGGCTTGGGGAAGTTTGGGGTTGAGCCCATGCCTTTCCAGGGCTTTCTCTACCCAACAAATATACAGTTGCAGAAGAAAAGAGCCATTTTGCTGCTGACAAAATCTAGCAAGAGGGACAATGACTCCCTTAGAACTGTGCAAAATGGTTTTTTTCAGTTGGGGTGATATTCAGTTCTCTGCAGACAGCTCACCTATGGAGACCGGCTGAGGAAGCCCCGCATGTATTGGGCTTATCTTAATAATTTCCCAGAAAGTCCATTTGGGACTTTGTTGCTATTGATTTTACCAGGAAAGTGCTCAGGTGATGGGTGGTGATATACAACCTTAACATAATCAGGCATGAAAGAGAGCACAGACATCAGGTTAGGAGAAGGTTTGCTGGATTTGCTCCTAAATGCATCCAGTTGCTGGGAACCCCTGCTTGTGTGGCACTAAGATGTAATATCTTTTCTACTTCTGCCCATATGCTGGAACATATGTGGAGAAATTGGAAAGGGTCCAGAGAAGAGCAACAAGAATGATTAAAGGTCTTGAGAACATGACCTATGAAGGAAGGCTAAAAGAATTGGGTTTGTTTAGTTTGGAAAAGAGAAGACTGAGAGGGGACATGATAGCAGTTTTCAGGTATTTAAAAGGGTGTCATAAGGAAGAGGGAGGAAACTTGTTCACCTTAGCCTCTAAGGATAGAACAAGAAGCAATGGGTTTAAACTGCAGCAAGGGAGGTCTAGGTTGGACATTAGGAAAAAGTTCCTAACTGTCAGGGTGGTTAAATACTGGAATAAATTGCCTAGGGAGGTTGTGGAATCTCCATCTCTGGAGATATTTAAGAATAGGTTAGATAAATGTCTATCAGGGATGGTCTAGACAGTATTTGGTCCTGCCATGCGGGCAGGGGACTGGACTCGATGACCTCTCGAGGTCCCTTCCAGTCCTAGAATCTATGAATCTATGAAAACAGCAGCCACATAGAGGTTGCATTGCAGCTCTGTGGTCTATAGCTGGATCCTCCCCACTCCATTCCTCTCTCAGAACATCTGTATAAAGAGCAAAAGAACAGGCTTTATACAACCTCTCTGCATTTCATCCATAATTAATTCTGATTTAGTTTTAGTCTTGTGAAAGATGCAGAAAAGCACTTTTTACCATTGTAAAAAGCAACAGAGGGTCCTGTGGCACCTTTAAGACTAACAGAAGTATTGGGAGCATAAGCTTTCGTGGGTAAGAACCTCACTTCTTCATATGCAAGTAATGGAAATTTCCAGAGGCAGGTAAAAATCAGTATGGAGATAACGATCAATCAGGGAGGATGAGGTGCTCTACTAGCAGTTGAGGTGTGAACACCAAGGGAGGAGAAACTGCTTCTGTAGTTGGATAGCCATTCACAATTTGCCATGGAGTCTTGTGCTGGTTTGTCATAGAAGCAAGGGGGCTTTTGCTACAGAACTTCAGTCCTGGGTGCTTCAAACTCCATTGTGAATGGCTATCCAACTACAGAAGCAGTTTCTCCTCCCTTGGTGTTCACACCTCAGCTGCTAGCAGAGCACCTCACCCTCCCTGATTGAACTAACCTCATTATCTCCATACTGATTTTTACCTGCCTCTGGAGATTTCCATTACTTGCATCTGAAGAAGTGAGGTTCTTACCCACGAAACCTTATGCTCCCAATACTTCTGTTAGTCTTAAAGGTGCCACAGGACCCTCTGTTGCTTTTTACAGATTCAGACTAACACGGCTACCCCTCTGATACTTTACCATTGTAGTTCAACATGTTTTTGTCATGAGCAAACATCAGCTTTCTCTAATGACATAAAGATTTCTAGAATTAACACAATAGAAGATAACTTATGAAATTCAATGAAACTAAGCAGAATGTCTCCAGGCAGACATTACTGCCCCTAAAATTTTACAAATATATATATACACAGCATGTTTTTGTGGGTCTAGAAACTCATGATAAATTTTCCCTTTGTATTACAAGGTGGGCGAGGAAAATCTATTGTAGGAGTAGCTTTTTAAACTTTCTTGTATGAGCAAAAAGTAATTTTGGCTAGTAAAAAAATTAGGAAAAATTTCTTGGTATAGACTCTTTTGATGCGTGCGCGCAACAATGAGTTGACATCTCAGGTCATTCCATCACCCGACTCCCTAACTCCCAAAACCTTCAAATTTGGTCTTTCCACATTATGATTATAACTGTTCCATTAACAATTTTTTGATCCTCAAGTGGAAAAAGAAAAATCCTAGGACGCATTTGTGAGTGAAACAGCCTACAAACCTGCCGAGAGAAACAATGTCTAACACAATTTTGGCTAACACAATTGCAAGCATGGGGCCAAGTCTGCTCCCTTTTTATGCTGGTAGAAGTCCACTCACATTAATGGAAGTACTCTAGACTTATATTGGTGTAAATGAGAACAGAATTTAAGCCATAGCATGTGTGAGATTAATGAAAAATCCAAATATTCTACTTGGCTATCAATATATTACTTCACTGAACAAGTAGGAGAGTTGAATTTTGCAAGTTTGCCTTAGCTAGTGGTTGTGAGAATAGCTTGAAACTATGAACGTCTCTGAGAATAAATTTGCTAGCAGGAATAACCACTTAGAACATGACTAATAAAAGAAGTCTTATGCTTACATCTCATTTAGCATGTTTATATATAAATTATAGAAATATACCAGATTACCAGAAGCATTTGTGAGGCCAACTGGTTTGGGGGATTTGCTGCTTTTGACCTACCTTGTTTTAAATTTTCTAAACTATGTGTATTTGTCCCTCGACTTTGGTCTTTCAGCACATGACAAGTTCTAGCTGTCTTGGGTACTTATATGGCCCTCCTCTCTATAGTATCTGAGTGCCTCACAATCTTTAACGCATTTATCCTTAAAACATTCCCATAAGGTAGGGCGGTGCTATTATCCCCATTTTACTGAGCGGGAATTGAGGAACAGAGAAGCTAAGTGACTTGCCGAAGGTCACACAAGAAATCTGTGGTTGTTCACAGAATTGAAGCTGGGTCTCCCAAGAAATATGAAGAAAATAAAATGTTTGAAGGACTGAGGGTTACATGCTCCAACATGCCATCTCTCATCTTGTCTTCAAACAAAAATATTAGCTGGGCAGTGGGTTCCTTTAACCTCAGGGATCCATTTTCAAAAGCAACAGTAGGGATACTCAGATTGCAGTGCTACTGCTGAGATAAAGGTAGCTAAAGGGAGGGCCTGCTGGGATTACACTGACTTCCTGGGAAAGAATCTCTAGTAATAGAGTTGAAGGGGGAAGGAGATGTAGGAGGGAAGAATGTTGTACTGTTCTGGCAGGGCCACAACGCAGAGGATCCGTCATTCAGAGTTATATAATATTTTTATATCTTTATATATAAATATGCTCTATTAGATGTAAGCATAAGGCAATTGCCCTTCAGGGTTAGGTAGTACATAAAGAAACTAAGCAATTTAAGGTCCAGCATTCTAATCCCTGCCTGTGGATAAACAACACCTGTTGATTAATTGGACACATGCCATGTCCTGGGTGCTCAGCTGTCCCTAGCATTTTATCTGGTTGAAAGTCTCCAAGCTTTCCTATGTTGTTTCTCTTGGTGTTGTACACTGGAGGCCAGAGCACATCTCTCTACTGTCTCTCCAGAGACTCACCTCTCTTCAGGGTGGTGGTGGTGGGGGGGGGAACACTGAACCTTCTTTCTTTCACACTAAAAGGCCTTTGTCCCAAACCACACATGTAGATTTTAAACAGAAAATAATATTAAAGCACAGTGCTTCCTTTATAGTAGACCTTATGTGCCTTATGCAGCTTTCTGAGTTCCTGTGTCCATGGATTTATGATGTGCTCTACACTTTCCACATTCTCAGTGCTGTTTTCCCACATTTGAAGGAGAAATGATCAAGAGATTTGTGTTGGAGTAAAATTTATTCTGTCTTAAGCTGTGTAAAGGTTCCAAATTCACCACAGCATGGAAAATATAAATGCTGTAAGCATCTTGGGCCCTTCCCAGACATGCAGACACCGTGCCTTGTGCAGAAATGAACATTACATTCTTGTAATTACTGCCCTTGTCAGAACTGCTTTGCTTCGAACGAATCAGGTAACTGTAAATTGACCAGATTTCATGGCCCCAACACTAAGGGGACAGTTCCTGCGTGGGAAGGGAGCCCCCAAACCTATGAAAAGTTATACTGTTCTGTTGAGTGTGGGGGAGAGTGGGCCTTTCAATCAACTAGAGCAAGCTATGGAGCTGCACCATGAATTCTGCAAGGGGACTTCAAAAATCCTGTCTGATGAGAATCATCAATTATTAATTATATTTTACTTGAACCCCTTTTAGAAGCCGTTTAACACTGTGGTACTAGTATAAGGTATATCATGTTTGGTCATTTTGGTGCATGTGGGATGTAGGGCAAACTCTGCCTACAGTTTTTTCTATTCCATTTAGTTTTTTTATACCACACCTGTCGCCAAGGTATTAGAACGTCTCCTGACTGCTAACTCTGGTTATACTGTGGGCAGATACTACGTAAGCTTCACACAGCGTGATCAATGCACCTCAGTGCTGCCTTACCCCATGATCCTGCTGTTCCAGAGCTGGGGCATCTCTTGACCTGAGGTCACAAGTCTTGTCACTTTGTGGGGGGGAGGGTGGACAAACTTCCACATGGCACAGGAATGAAACCATCAAACCTACCTTCATTTGGGAATCATGCAGAGTGTAATAGTAGCTTCAATACACTGGGGTTTGATTCTCTTGTTCACTTTCTGCGAGCATATTATTTTTATACGAGCCGATGCTAACATATGAAAGTTAACTGGGTGCTGAGATACTGAAGATGGATCTATTGTGATGCCAAAATTGGTTTAAATTACTAGAGTTCTGCTAAGTAATAGAACTAGTATTTCTTTCTGCGTGCTTATGCATCTTTTGACTGACAACGATAAAGCTGCACCAAACTAAAAATTAAAAGTTAAAATTCACTCCTGGGCCTCTGGCCCATTCCTGTGCCATTCCAAGGACTATTCCCCACTTAAGCCCTTGTGCTGGCCTTCTGAATTTCACCCTAAGAGAACAGCTCACGACGTAGGAAGAAACAAGACACACATTCCTGTGATCTTTGGCTACTTTGGTTCTTGCTAAATATTTAGCTGCGCCAGGTCATGCTGGAATGTCAGTCAGTTTAGGCTGTGCTCTAATGTTTTCAGTATGATTCCCCATCTTGGTCTCTTACATCCAAGGACAGCAAGAGCTGCAGACAGCATATCTGGGCTCTATCACGGAGGATATTAGTGCCCTGTGTGATCTGAGTTTCTCTCCCGACTCTCTAGTCAATGAATGACCAACCTGGGCAGTTTCTGTGATCGGGCAATGGGGATACTTGTGCCTCAAAAACCAACATGGTCCTATGACATTCTCTCCTCCCCCCCACCCCCAAAATAGAATGGTAGCATTGGGGTTGGAAATATTCAATATAATGAAGTTAACAGAGGAACTGTAGGACCACATCTGTAGCACAAAAGAAACCTGGAGAAATTGCTTGGAATGGCAGGAGCACGAGCAAAAGAATCAGGACAAGCTGGAACATTTAGTCATCTTAATTGGAAGCTGAAGAAAGATGTTAGCATCAGCGATGATAAGACTTCACAGCAGATGGCACTGTGGAATTCCTATGGACAGTTGGGTTCTGTCTGGGTGTTGTTGGTGGGGAGTCAGGGGAAATAAATTTTAAACCTATATATAGTTCTCTGCAAGGGATGTCATCAACAATATTAGGATTAAAAATTAACCCAATTCAACAGGGCTCCTACTTGGAATGGAAGTGGTTTACCTCTGCAGATTCTTCTCCTTTATTTTCCTTTAAATGCCTGACAGTTTGGCGATTTGATTTCTAGTCCCAGCTCAGACACTGACTTCAAACAAATCACTTCACAGCTCTGGGCCTCAGTTTCCTCACTTGTAAAATGGGGATTATAATACCTATCTACTTCACATGTGCTGGTGTGAAACTTAATCAACTGTTTGTGAAGCACTTTGAGATCCCCGAATGTAAAGTGCTATGTGAGACTTTTATAATTATTCTCCTTTTAGTTCTGCTCTATAAAAGCACAAGAGATTCCTTTGTTATGCTGTCATCACTACTGCTTAAATACACTGCACCTAGACAAAGGAGTGTTTTCATATCCCATACCCTTCAAGTCCTTGGACTGAAAGAAGGAGGATCACCAAAGAGAGAGAAATGAAATTGTGTGTGGGTGTGTGCAGTTAAAATAGGAATTAATAGAGAAGAAGGCTTATTCATGTTTTAAATGTTGAAACAGAATAAGGAACAGGTTTTCCTGTTAATCACATCAGATATGGAAGATTGCAGGTCCATTCAAAACAGGGTTCCTAGTTCCAAGATGTCTGTCTGCTGTCGCAGAGGGCAGAAGAATTGGTAGGAGGGTGGGGTAGATGCAGGGGCTGTGGAGTGCCATTTGAAGTGGGGGAGGAGCATGGAACAGGGACATCCCAAATGGGAGCCATAGATGAAAATATTTGTGTTGATCCGGCACAGGGTAGATATTTATTTATTTTCATCAAAAAATAATCTTGTTCTTGAAACCAAGCCCCAAACAAGCCTAACAGAAAAGGAGGCTGTAAAGGGCTTGCACATAGGGTTGCCACCTCTGAGGTGCAGAAAAACCAACCACTTCCCCACCCCCACCATCCCCAGCTGCCTGACCCCCGCCCCCAGATAGTAATGCATGAAGGGTCTGGGGGTGGTTAAAAATCTCTTTGCTTCTTACCCTCACTGGAACAGGGAGCCCCTCTGAGGTCAGCTAGACACGGGATCTTCTGCCTTGTCCCCCTGCCATGAGCACCTACACTCACTCTCTCCCAGGAGCCTCAGCTATCTAGGAAACACCCCTACTATCTCCTCCCAGGAATCCCTGCCTCCCCTCCCTGCTGGTGAGCCTCAGGTCCGTCCATCCCGTCCACTTCTCCGACCCCGGCACCAAGAGGAGCAGCAGGCTTAGCTGCCATGTTGGCATGTTGAGGGCCCAGCATGCAGAGCAGGACTCAGGTGCTATGCTAGCAGCGCTCCCAGCAGCCATGTGACCTGGGCACCATACAGGGGCCACTTGAACTATAGGCAAACTGGGGCAGCAGATTGTCTTGAGCAGCCTCTGTCCCTGCCACTTGCCCACCTGCTGCTCCTCCAGGTAGCTATCCAGTGGGTGCTTGGCATGGGGCTCTGGCTGGCACTGATGCAGTTGCTGGGGCAGAGGGTGCTGCTGTGGGTGGTTGGTGCCCCCAATGGGGTGAGGAGGCATGGCTGCCCCAGAGCAGCGGAGCCAGGGATCTGCACCAGACCGGCTCCTGCTCCTTGGTCCCCCAGCGGAACCTTCTCTGAGGGATCCCCGGCTGTGAGTCCCCCACTCTGACAAAGGGGTCTCAGCCCACAGGGCTGTTCTAAAGGGTCTCCAGATTGTGACTGGTCTGGTAAGGTACCCAGGGGTCAGTTCCTCCAGCAGGGTCACAAGGGACCGGTGCACGGAGCGCCCCTCTCCTGGGTCTGGCTAGTGGTCCTTGGTTCGCTGCCTTGCTCCACTGGGGGTCCCTGCGGCTGTCCCACCCTAGCTGGGCGAAGGAGTCCCAGGGCTGTCAACCCTGTGGTGGCTGGGAGGGTCCGTGGGTGTCCCCTGCATGGCATGTCCTGGCTCAGAGCAACCACTGCTGCATGTCACCTTGCACAGCAGCTGCTCCTGCCCATGCAAAAGAGGGGAGTGAGTCCTGCTCTCACCTCCTGTGATTCGTTTTGGGTACCAGCAGTTTGTGCTTCCCACAGCTGGTCCTGGGCACTGGCAGCTCCTACCTCTTGCGGCTGGTCCGAGGGATCCTAGCTGCATAGAGACCCCCAGGCCTGACGTTACTTGGGGTGGAGGAACCATCTACCCTGTTGCATGGGGCAGCAGGGATACACAGTGCCCCAGACTGCTCCAGCAGGGGCGGCTCTAGCTATAAGCAAACTAATCCTAAGGTCACAGATTGTCTTGCGTGGACTCTGGCGCTGCAGTGGATTGCTGCACAGCTGTTGGCATCCCTGTGCGTGTGTGCTAAGGTGACCATATGTCCCATTTTGGCTGGGACAGTCCCTTT
Source organism: Trachemys scripta elegans (assembly GCF_013100865.1). NCBI lineage: Eukaryota > Metazoa > Chordata > Testudines > Emydidae > Trachemys > Trachemys scripta. The sequence continues at coordinate 126,726,771 of NC_048298.1, forward strand.
TTAAGCCCTGTTCTGCGCGGCCCAATGTTTTTCGTCAAGGCTGGGCATTTGTCCCCTTTGCTGTTGCCAAATAAAACACACAAATGTATTTTGCTGTTGTTTTTTAAATCTCACGAGTTTTTTTGGGGGGGGATCCTGACCCACGATTTTTTAACATTTGGAGTTGGCAATACTCCTAAGATGTCTTACGGCTATGTGATTACTTCATTAGAAAGCTACATCTCTGCTTGTGCTGGCTCTAGAGATAAAAGGAAGTTGGTCACCAGACATCTACTGCAGTAGAGCATGTTGGAACACACCACTTCACCTTTATCTTTATGTATTACAGGCAGTGATGCCAGCACTTTTTATTATAAGACCCTGTTTTCAGTTGCTTATAACTTTGCCAATCTTTAACCATTTTACATGCTGGGAATCTGCCTCAGGCTGAATTGTTTCTAAAAGGTTTCTTATATATGAATAGTAGACATGAGAAATGAAAAAAGCCCTATTGGGCTTGATTTTCATAATGGTACCTGTGCATTTGGTACCTACTTTGCTTATGCCATTAATGTGCTTGCCCATAGAAACGTCCATTTGCACACATGATCGCTGTACCTGTGCATGCAGATCGAGGACATATAACTGCTCCTCCACTTAACCAAAGCTTGGTCCCAATGGAGGATATTTTTCAACAGCACTTTTTCTAGCGGAGTCAGTCTGATTTTAAAACCTGCAAGCAATAAGATTATTCCAGTCCCTAATAGATTTCACTGTTGGGACTTTCCCCCCTGTGTTATAACAAATGTTCCCTCCTTAAAATGTTCTCCTTATAGTTCTAATTGTTTCTTGAGCAGAGAGGATGTGGTTAGCTTTGTATAAACACAAAGGAAGATGTGGTCTGTGTCCCAAGGAACTCAGTCTAAGTTAGACACAGCCAACATGGATCATTTGTATGCGGTGATGCATAAATAGAAGGTTCCCATTCTGAAGGAGAGATTTGGTGGAGAAAAGGGGGCATTTTTGTTTGGGTTTGTTAAGGTGAATGTTTTCTTGGATGCCCAAATTGAAACACAGAAAGCTATTTTTCCATGATGTTGAGAACCTGGAGGTCCCATTGACTTCACTGGAGACATAGGGTACAGGGGTATTAAACTGTGCACCTAAGAATGGAGGCAAACAAAATCAGTGTCCCACTTGAAAACTTGGCTATAAGTGAATTAAGTGCATTTTAAGGAAGGATTCGGATAAGGAAGATGTTTGATCACTGCCCATTAGTCTAGGCTCTTAAAAGGAAACAATCTTAAAAATCCATGCTTCTGTCTAAAAGCTTTTTCCCTACTGTTGCTGCAAGAAACACCTTAGCTCATTGTAACTAATACTTTTTTCTACTTTTTCAATTTGTTTACTTTGTACCTATAGCAGCACTTTGTGTAAAGTTAGCTTCACTGTTTCCTCTCTGTGGTCAGCCACTTTTCTCCGGTTGAATGTGTGAATGACCCACAGAGTCAATGGGGAGAGAGAAACACTTTTTAAAAAATGGGATAAAGTTGTTAAACCACATGAATGGGCAGGATGACTCAGGAGCAGGTGTTATACCTGAAACTACCTGCAATTCACTTACAAAAATGAACTAGAGTTCATATTGATGGTATCTCTCCCATAATAGTGCTTGCTGTTCTTTTTACTCCTATATTTGTCAGTAATTTTCTGGTAATGAGGTTTCTCAGAAATGATCCTAGTATTGCAATCTCATACATAGAGTGATGTGCAATGGCATCACATGCCACCTAAAACAGCATTAGTTTCTTGCTACCATGTCAGATATCTAACTTAGATCTAATTTTGTCTGCTGTCATTCCCAGGTCTCCTCTGGCATCACTGCTGTCTGGGTAGCCAGCTTGCACTGAATATCTGTATTTCCAGATTTTTTCCCCAGATGCATCAGAATCTCCTTTTTGTTGTTTTCCATCCATCTTTCCGACTTCTTTAGAACCCTTTATGTCTGTGTCTTCATCAGTGCTTGCATACCTTCCCAGTGCAATATCAGCTGTACATCTCACTTGGATGTTGTTCTTCCTTTTCTGTATCATTGATGAATGTTTAAATAACACAAGACCTAAGAGCAACCCACTAGTGGGCTCCCCGTTGTTTTCTGTATTCCCATTTATCATTACTAGTAGTTTGGGTTAAATCTGGCAATGTTTAGGAAATATCATGAGATGATGATGGCAAATTCAGTTGGCACAGGAGCTGTTCTGCACCCCAGATAATCTTTTATTTGTCCTTTTAAAAATATATCTCTAGAGAGAGGGGAGAGTGGTACTTTTGCTGTCAGAACAGTACAACATTAGTAGTTGCTGAAGCAGAGCTCTCCAGTGTAAACCCCTGCTCACGGCAAATGTTGTGGGGAGGGAGAAATTAAAGCTCTCAGTGAGAATTCATTGGTCTGATCCTTTGTTAACCACAGTGTTGCTGTGGAGCTCCTGCTCTCTATTAGCCTCCCTGCAGTCTCGGGTTTAACTTGGCAGCAGTTGAAGTGCTCAGTGAAATTGGTTCAGCCCTTTAACCATCATGTCTACCAGCCCACATGCAAAATCCCCAAATATCAAAAGTCCTGGATACTTTAAAAAACACATGAAAACCCTCGACTCACATGTCAGCTGTGACAAAAACGCAGCCTTTATCATTGCCCTTTTGTTTGCTGGTCTTCAGCCAGTTTCCAGTCTGTGACAGTACTCATACCCAAGTCAATTATAAAATAATGTGGTGCAGGAGGTTTTATAACACTGTATCAAATGCTTTACTAGACTTCAGATCCACTGTGTTCCCTTAATCCACTGCTTTCTTTAAATATGAAATGAAAAATTAGTCAAGTTTGTCTGGCAATACTTGGTCTTTATTTATTTATTTATTTATTTATATGTAAAAATGGTCTCTGGATCCATTCACAAGACTTAATAAAAATTACAGACTGCCAATAACTGTCAGCAAATCGAGACTCCCCTGATTAATTGCAGCTACCATACATTAAAGAAACTTGCAAATGCCATCTCCAATCTGGTAAAGGTCAGAGTGAACAGATAGGCCATGCTCTGCATCCTAAAGATCCTAAAACATGGGTTTAAGTGGGCCCACCTAGTGAGGAGTTTTCAGTCAAATACACCTCTACCCCGATATAACGTGACCCGATATAACACAAATTCGGATATAACGCAGTAAAGCAGTGCTCCGGGGGGGCGGGGCTGTGCACTCCGGCGAATCAAAGCAAGTTCAATATAATGCGGTTTCACCTATAATGCGGTAAGATTTTTTGGCTTCTGAGGACAGCGTTATATCGAGGTGGAGGTGTACCCTCTACCACACATCCTTGAGTGTTCCAATCTCTGAAGTGTTAACCAAAGCACCTCAACTGAGTTCAACTACCAGCGTGTGAGTTGGTCTGATATAGGAAAGGAGATAGTCTTTGGGCAGGTCTTCACTACAGGGTGGGGTCGATTTAAGATACGCAAATTCAGCTACGCGAATAGCGTAGCTGAATTGGACCTATCGGAGCCGACTTACCCCGCTGTAAGGACGGCGGCAAAATCGACCTCNTTGTATTATTCTTAAACTCTGACTGACTGGGTCGATTAAAATCAGAAGATTCTAGATTTCACAAAAGCTGTTTCACTTCAAGAGAAGATTTTGATATCAGGTGATATTTAGCCAGAACCCATTTATTAAACCGAGGTTTTTTATTTCTCATGCTTCCATTATTTTCCTCCAAATGTTTAGACTGTTTTCTCTGAGTATTTGTACCATTGTTTTATTCAGGATTGAAGTTAGATTTACTAGGTGTGAATTGCTAGGATTGTGTTGCTTTTCTTGTTTTTTTTTATTTTTCTTTTCTTTCCTTCTTTTGGAAGATCATTACTAAATTTGCCTTTTTCCCAGTCATCTGGCACCATCCTAGCTATTTAAAAATATAATTGTTAATGATTTAGCCTGTTCATTAGCTAACTCACTTTACTCCTTTCTGATAGAACAGTTGGTCTATGTCTATGTTTTCCCCCCAAATTCTTATATTTGGTCTTTCAGTAGCTTGGTTTGCATTCTTATTAAAGAGAGATTTAAACTATATTAGTGATTTTTAGAATAATTAATTTCACCTTCTACCTGATTTATTACTTAGCCTCCTTAACTCCTTTGGCTGTAGAATCCACTCACTTCCTTTCCCCCCCCCCCGGACCTTATTTTTTCTGCAGACAAAAGACTGACTATTCTGGTTTGCGTATGAAGTGGGGGAGGCATGCATACTTTTCCATTTCCAGTACAATGTATTTTACCATCGGGTCTTTGAGAAATCCCTCTTGAAGCCATGTTGGCTGCTCTGTGTTTCTGCGTTCTTCTTTTTCAGAGGAATTGTAACCTGTTGGACCTTAATTATAGTGACTCCAAGATTCTCCAGCTGTCTTGGATTTTAATATTTCCTCTCCCTATATTTCTTCCACTACTCCACCTCTTCTTCCCTTCCAATCCTTCTGCTCTTCTTCTGATGGACTAAATTAAAACTTCCACTTGCAGAAATTATGGTGTGCAGCTGTGGACCATTTGCTGATTCCAGAGTCTTCCCCTCTGTATTTTCCACACAGATTGTTGCTGCCACTGGAAAAACAAATTAAATTAAACTGGCACTCGGCATGCTGGTGAGACTTGCAGTAAACAAGCTGGGGAATGTTAGAGCTGCTTGATAGCAGAGAGAGAATGAAATGAAATAAAAAGTCCAGCTGCAATGAGCTGTTAAACACAAATGCCTAGAAAGTATCCTGAAGGTGAGACCTCCCACAGGGGGGTGGCTGTTCAGTGATTTTATTAAGCCTCATCAGCTTTGCCATCTTCCTTCAGGTTACAGAACTATCAGGTTATGGGATGACTGAGGCCCTGGGAAGGATAACTTGCTTTTTAGTAAAAAGTCAGGATTTCTGGTAAGGGAGTTGATCTCCTTGCTCCCTCCCCCCACCACGTAATTTTGGTTGGTTTTAGTTAATTAGTTTGGAGAATAAGGAGAGCCGTTCCCTAGTCAGTTTAAGATGCATGTGTCGGTCTGCTGGGATATGGAAAATCTGTAGCCTAACTGGCAATAGACAAACAGCTTTCTAAAGTGTGGAGCCAGCTGCATGTGAATTTGCATCCCTGAAATGCTAGCAGTTGGCAACCCCCGAGATCTGCAAATATTAAAGTATTCATTCTTGGATCTACCTATATGTTTATAACTTACCTCCCTCAACTGTGCACCAGTGTCCAAAACCAAAGAATCCCTAAATATCCTTCCCTTCTCTCACTCCCCCCCCCCCCCACACATATGTGTGTGCATGCACGCTTACCGGTATATATTATATAAAACCATACAAACATACAGAAAACAAGGGAGAAAGGAAAACTGCTCTTTAAGGAACCTTATTTGCAAGACATAGTGTTATAGCTTCATATTTATTTCATTTAATAGAAGATATTTGATTTTTGCTTTCTTTTATAAAATAGCCTGCAATGACTATGAAGTTAATGGAGATCTGTGTGAGGCAAATTGTGGGGAGGTCTGTGTATGTCAGACGATGGGGGAAAGTTTGCAGGGCCAAGTTGGGGGGCCTCCAAGGGGCAGAAAAGCTTTGTATAACTTCTTGGATTCTTATCCAAAATGAATCTCCAAACCACCTTCCCCCATGGGTCCAGCCAAGCGATTTCTTGCTGTGCAGACCCATGTCATAGAGGCAGCAGGCATCGCTGGAGAGAGAGACATGGAATTCAACAGCTGTTTTTTTGGGAAAAGCAGAACATAGACCCCCGCCCAACCATTCTAAGGTTGAAAGGTATGATGCTTCCTTAGCCACCCACCCCCATTAATACAGTGAATATGATTTTTAAACTGTGAGACTTTAAGGGTAGTAAGTCAACAGCACTGCGACCAATTTTTGATTAATCTTTGAGTAAAGAATTCCATTTGCTGTGTACAGCACTGGGGCATAAAAAACTCCCTGACAGCTAAGGCAGAGATGAAGCATGTGCAGCCTTCATTTGAGTTTAGCTTTCCCTCCCTGTGTTGTAAAAGGCAGTATTTTTAAAGCAAGATGATATTATATATGTAATGCATAATATAATTTTGTGGTGTGTTTTTTTTTTTTAATTTAAAAAAAAAAAGCTCTATTCAGTGTGAAATAGAATCAGACAGTTCTGAGCAGGCCAGGACACTTCACAGTTAGATTGAAGACTGTAAACACACAAGTATATACAGTAGATAAAAGTATGAGATTCTTTGGAGGGAAACCTGGTTGGGATTCAAGTTTTTGATGTGGACAGAGCTTCGTCCCAAGCCTTGGTTCTGCAGCCAGTTCTTTTAAATTCCAGTAAAGTCTGAATGGAGATGTAGTCTCTTCTCTCTCCCTTTTCCACGCCACCTCAAACGGGTGACTACTGCATAGGAGGTCTTGCTTTAATCTGACTCGTTCTCCTTTACTGTCACAGTGACCTCCAGTGGCTCACTTCAAGTCATACTCAGTCCTTTGAAAGGAATTGGGTTGTACTTTTTTAATAATCAAGAAACAAAAGTGGTTGAAGGGAAGAAATGAGAACATATTCAGGTTTTTTTTTCTTCTTCCCTGTGTGGGCACTGGACCTTTCCTAACTGAATGTGCAGAGAAGGCATGCATCTGTGAACTGGTGAAATAATTAACTGGTGAAATGGAACCATTATTTGTGACTCCGAAATGAATGAGTAAAACTGTTCTGAGATCTGCCAAAATATTCCTTAGAAAAATCAGTATACTCAAGGGAAGCAGGGTGAGACTCTTGGAAAAACTGATTTGCTGAAGTTTGGAGCAGGTCGGGGAGGGGTTGGGGAGGGAATAACTTCATCTCTGAGGTGGTCCCATTTTCAAGAAATTTGTGAGTTCTCTTTCTGGAAGGGGTTCTCTTTATACATTCATACCTGGCTGGCAGGGGTCTCCTGCTCTGCCTTCCACCATTTAAAGAAACAGCTGCATGTCAGTGTTTTTGTTGCAATTGCTTTGTACCCTGTGCCAGAATCTCTGAAGCTGTAAGGCTGCTCACCTTATGTATGTATACAGTATATAAATCTGTATTTCAAGGAAGGCTGAGGGGAAGAGACCTGGAGGAAGGCAACAAAGAGAAAGGGAAGAAACAGCTAAAACTGGGACCCTTTTATATTCTACGGAAAGATCACTATAGGTGAAAGTGAAATTGCATTAGGAGTATAAGTCACAAACACTATGAAATTCTTGGGCTGCTATCGAGCACACCTTACTCAGACAAAGTTACCACTGAAGTCAATGGAATTTTGCCTGGTTAAGGATGGCTAAATAGGGCTCTGAAAAGAAAACCAAAAGGCCTAAAACTGTTTGGAGAAAAGATTTACTACACCCAAAACACTTTGCTGTGTATGTGCACCGAATCAGGACGGCTTTAATTTATCTCGTCCCTTAGTATGCTTATTTTTATTGAATCCTATAAAAATAAGCCTGATTTTTGAAGAAAATGATTGTGAAAGAATTTCCTAGCATGTCATCAAACAATGCATCAAGGATAACTTGTACACTTCTTATACTTCTTGAAAATACCAGCAGTCCTAATGAATGTATTATGTATCTAATTCATTCAGGAGTCTTGCTGAATGCTATTTTGGGGTAGAAAAGAGAACAGAATGGTGAAATGGAGAGAGAGACTCCATCATCTGCTCTGAGAATTAGCTAATGGATTATTTCCAGTTGAATTTAGAAACTAAAGGAGTATTCAATTTTCTGAGGCCAGTGTACTAGTATGTACAATAGGTGAGTTCTTTACACCAGTGGTTCTCAATCTTTTTTCATTTGCGAACTCCTAACAAAATTTGACTTGAGGTGCGGATCTCTTTGGAAATCTTAGACACAGACTGCAGACTCCCAGGGGTCCATGGGCCACAGGTTGAGAACTACTGCTTTACACTCATCCCAGTGTCTTCACCACAAGGTCCGGTGTGTATACATTGGTCTTGATGTTTGATGGTAATTGCTGTTAACATTAGTGAGGGTTCTGCTAATTATTTACAGTGCACCAAGAGAAGTGTTCCTTTTAGAATGACCTGAGCCCTTCCCAACAGACCTAGTAAACAGCACAAAACAAACTTCCAATGCTATCTTATATAGCATGCTGACAAACCCAACAACAGACCATTGGAGTGCTTATTTACAGCCTTGTGCTGCCCACTGACTATTTTTCAAGTAAAAGCACATAGCATGATTCACACATCTTCCTGAGGTATTGTTCAGAGAACACTCATTAGATCTTCCTAGAGCTGTTTCTCATTATGGGTGAATATGGACTTACAATAATAGTGCTTAAGTAATATGTGGACAATTCCTGGCTATCAGTATATGTTCCAAGGTCATTAGTGAATTTGGATTGCAAAATTGACTCCTGCATTGTCTATCTGCCTGTCTCTGTGAGTTTCTCTCTTTTTCCGGCTGCTTATCCTTTTCAGAAGAAAATGTAGCTATTGAGGACTCCAACGAGTTGATCTTGTCTGCTAACTACATCTAATTAAGGGATTAAATATGAATGCACATTCACCTACTATTAGGTGAATTAGATATTTCTTTATCTGTTGTCACCCTAGCACTGTTGGAATAGTCCAAATAAAACAGCAATGGTTCTACCATATTTATTCATTTATTTTTCATTTACTTTCTCAATCAAGTGCATATAGTGAGAGCCCTGAAACTGGGCAGGGCTGGGCTCTCAATCTGCTGACGCCCAAATGTGGAACAGAAGTCCAAACTAAGGCTGGGTCTACACTACCCACCTGAATCGGCGGGTAGAAATCGACCTCTCGGGGATCGATTTATCGCGTCCCGTCGGGACACGACAATCGATCCCCGAATCGACGCTCTTACTCCACCAGCGGAGGTGGGAGTAAGCGTCATCGACGGGAAGCCGCGGAGGTCGATTTTGCCGCCGTCCTCACAGCGGGGTAAGTCGGCTGCAATACGTCGAATTCAGCTACGCTATTCACGTAGCTGAATTTGCGTATCTTAAATCAACTCCTCCCTGTAATGTAGATGTAGCCTAAGAGTAATCACAATGGAAGAGGTTTTAATCAATGTAGGTTACAGTCCATTAACACAAATAACCAGTTTTGTGATTCAGAGTTTGATGTAAATAATCTACAATCGGTGGTAGGGAGCTCCATCCAGCCATTGTGTACTAGTTGAGTTAATTGAGAATAGACTTTTTTTTATAGGGCATTCTTGCTCCATCAGTCCAAACTTCGGACAAACTTACTATTCAGATTCTCGCATTGGTACCCATCATCATAGTAAGTGACTGCTTGCCTGTGCTGCTTCTGAGTAGAGGCTCTGTCATCCAACTAGCAGTTAGTAGTGCTGCCTACTGTTTCCTCAACCCAGACCTGCTTGTAGACAGCCCTCAGGTATGGCTGGCATTGACTCTGCACCTGTTACAAATGCTGTAGAAAACTGTTGTTGCACAGAACCCGCAGAATTCCATTGCCAAAGCATTAACTATCACATAAGGCCTGACTGACCTTACTCACGATAGTGAACACTTATTTACATGAGTAGTCCAACTGATGTCAAAGAGACTGACTGTGCAATCTTTGTTCACTGGCATTTTCATGAACAGTCCGGTCCTTATACCTGTTTCACTCACAGTGGTGGGTTAAAACTCAAAGTGGGTTTCTTTGCCCTAAAAGGAGCGTGCCTAACAAAAACACACTTGAGCTGCTATAGCTCTTCTCAGTGTACTCAGTCAAAGGGGGACTGATTGTCCAAGCTCTTATATCAGGGGGTAGCCGTGTTAGTCTGTATCCACAAAAACAACAAGGAGTCCGGTGGCACCTTAAAGACTAACAGATTTATTTGGGCATAAGCTTTCGTGGGTAAAAAACCCCATTTCTTCAGATGCATCTATAAGATGCAAGCTCTTATAGTTTGTTATGAGTGAATTGATCTTCATCACTTCTCAATGAGAAGACTCATCATTTTCTGTGAGACCATTCTAAGCCCCCCATTTTGTTTTTTGAAAAAATATATTCAGAAGGCCATGTTCTTTACTGGACAGTCTTTTTTCAGTTACCATTGAAACTCTTTAATAAGTAGACAGGAAATGAAAGAAAGCTGGTACTTCAGGAGGCGAGAACACTCCAGGAACTCATTCACCTGTCAGTATGAATAGCTAAAGATCCCTTTATTTGACTAGTTCCTGGTCACCACTAAGTCTTCTTTGCTCCACTTCAGCATTGTCAAGCAGACTTCTAGCTAACCTGATCAGCTGAGGAGTGGCCTAGTGCTTTAAGACTCTTCAAGTAGTGCAGAGCCATTGTGGATGACCCCGCCCCCTATGGACCCAGCATAGAAAGTGTGTCACATGTGAAGGGCCATTGAAGCTGGTCATAGGTAAAAGGAGCCCTGAGGTAGCTCTAATTTACACTGGAAGCTGACCTGGCCCATGCCTGGCCAGGATTGGACAAGCACGGAGGTGATATAGAGCCATGTATGCTCCCACTCAGCTGGGTCTTCCACTGAGCAGTTTTTGGCCCATAGGGTTTAGTGTAAGTCCAGGCCCTCTCAGCTACAAGAGAAAGGGTGAGGAAGGAGTTAACCAGCAAGGACAGAAGAATGCCTGCCTGGGAGCACATGGCTATAAAAACTGGCAATGATGAAACTGGCCTGGAATATATCAAAGTAGTTCCTCTTCATTCTGGTGCAGTGACATAAAGGAGATCCTGATGAATTCTTGAAAACTCAGGTTATTGGGTTGTTTTCATCCTCATATATCTCTGTGTTCTTAGACTTTCTGAGGCACCTTTAATACTGGGGTCTGATCCTCTTGATACATTATAGCACCACAAGTATGCAGAAAACACATGGACAGTGGGTCTTTGCTCCTGGGAGCTTACAGTTTAAATGATAGACTGAGGTCAGACTAGATCATCATAATGGTCCTTTCTGGCCTTAAAATCTATAAAACTTTTTCATTAAACTTTATTCTCTGTTTTAGATGTGGAATTTACAAAATGTCTGATTCTCAGTAGCTGCAATCCACATAAATCCATCCCTCCACCCTCTTGTACATGTTGCGGGTAAAATAGCCACTACAGCTTTATGTGACTCACCAAGGATTTCCGTTAATATGTACACCAGGCATATCCCATATTCCTCACTGGGCAAAATTCCCTTTAATTTCTAAGGAGTTTTAAATCAGGCCCATCATCCACAATGAGGGCTTAAGCCTATGTTTCTCTGAAACACAAACATGTATCTTAGCAGAGCAGTTCATTTAATAAGATACATAGGGATGCTCACCTACCTGTCAGAGAACAAGATCAAGCCCTTGGAAACTGACAATCTATGGCACAAGTATTGGAAACCACTATGGTAGAGCACTAACTTTTCTTGGAAGGAGGAGCATGGAGAGGGTTAGCTCATAGATACTTCCCATAGTAAATTAGTTAACATTAACAGTAGGAAAAAATTAGTTTAGTTGTGAGAAGAGTCCAGGAAACTGATCAAAAGGAGGACTCTAGGGGGTGTATTTTCAAAGCATTGTGTGGGATGTTAACTGCATAACTTCCACTAAAGTCAGTGTTTAGAATGGTGTGGTGATGGTTTAGAGGGGAGTGGTGATGAGGTAGTCATTTTATCTCTGTCACCTTTGCCTGGATGGGTAGAAACCAAAAGCCATTATTATCTGATGGCTGTAGCTGTGGCCTAAGTGAAACAACTTGGATAATCCACAGGGCAAAAAAAAAAAAGTTGTTATAATAATACTTTGCACTTGCATAGCATTTTTTCCTTGGTACAGCTCAAAGCACTTTACACACATGGTGGATAAGTCATACTCCAGTTACAGATGTGGTATCTGTAGTGTAAACAAATTAGTAACCTGCCCAAAATATCACAGGGCGTTGGTGTTAAAGTTGAGACTTGAATAATGGTCCCTATCTAGAGCTGGTCAAGCAGTATACACTGGACAATTCTGATTTGCCAAAATGGACACATACCAGTTTTAACAAAACTTTTGGAGGAAAATGTTTTTCAGGTCGAGGATGTAATTTCTGATCAAAACCAGTAAGTGGGAGGAGGGGATGGGAGAGAGAGAGACTCACCCCAGAGCAACCGATAGTTAAAGTACTCACCTAGGATGTGGGAGATCTGGGTCTGAATCAGGTAGAGCAGGGACTCCAACCTGGGTCTCCTGCATCCTAGATAAGTGCCCTAAATACTGGTCTATGGGTTAATCTGGGGTGGTGTTACTCTCTATGGTTTTTTCATTGAAATGCTCTCAGTTTTGTCCCAGTGTGGAATGGGAAAAAATTGAAATCTGAAATTTTCATAAAACAGGGAAAACTATTTACTGACCATCTCAGCACCCAACCCCAGCCCCATGCCTGATTCACTAGGTGCTGAGTCCACTGACAATCTCAGCAAATAGGACAAGCATTGTATCTGTTATGGAGGATGAACTACTTGAATCGTAGAGTTCTGGTGGTCCCCAGTTTACCACTGAGGCACATTGGCATGGGACCGTAAGAGAAGCTTGCGCTGTTTCTGCCTGTGTTGTATCTATCCTGTAGTTAAATAAAGACCTTCAGATTCCAGAGGTGCTATTCCAGCACCTTTCACCAGCACCAAATTATGTTTAAATAACAAAATGGTTTAAACATTCAAATACTGTAACTACATATAGTCAATATTCCCCTACTTATTGGATTACTGCAAGACAGCCAAATTCCCTGTGGTAGTTCTGGAGCACAAGGCCACTTACTTATAAATGAATGTACAGGATTGCTACACTGTAGGTACATTGTGTCAGAGAGTAGCATTATCCACATTTTGGGATGTCAGATACTTAAAACTAAACTGAACAGTTCTGGCCCTTGAAATGCCAGCAAGACTGATCTCTGAGCTGATAGGGTCCAGCTTCAATCATTATATATTTTACTTGTAAACTATCCTGGATTTGTATGTGATTTGGAGGAAAAAATAATTTCTTTATTTACAAAGAACCATTAAACAGAAACTCTGAAAGTGCAGTGTATAGTGCTAAGAGGTTGACAGAGTTGATTATAGAGGGTTTAACTGTTGATGGTATGAAGATTTTTCTCCATTTGATATTTCTCAGCAATTTAGTATGAAAAATCACAGGGCCACCCGGGGGGGAGGGGGAGCAGTGCAAGTGGGGCAATTTGCCCCAGGCCCTGGGCCCCAGAGGGGCCCCGAGAGTATAGTATTCTATAATATTGCAACTTTTTTTTATGGAAGGGGCCCCCAAAATTGCTTGCCCCAGTCCCCCTGAATCCTCTAGGTGGACCTGAAAAATCGTTGTTTTGTGCTTAAAAAATTATATGGTCGATAATGAGGACAGTAGTGTTGTGGAATTTTTAGGCCTTTTATGTTCCCCTCCCTGTCTTGAAATGGACTTTAACAATATATTAGATTATATAGATCGGGCTGGTACCTCTGCCTACTATTAAAGTTGTCCAACAGTGCCCATTATAAGACCTTGTTTTCAGTTGCTTATAATTTTGCCAAACTTTAACCATTTGGGCTGAAATTTTCCATGCCAGGTATGTATCTCAGGATGACTTTTTTCTTTCTTTTCTTTTTTTGGAGGAATGGGGGTACAAAGGGAGTAAAACTTCAGCCAAAACGGTTGGTTGTTTCCAAGATTGGTGCTGGGGGAAACACATTGTTTTGTCCATGTTAAAAATTTTAATGGCTTTAAAAGAAAAAGTTCTAGCATCCCCTTGCTCTGGCACGGGACTTGAACTATGGCAGGGGTGGTGGCCTTTGTATCAGGGTTGTGCCTTTTGTCATCCCCATGAAAATCTGCCCAAATTTGTCAAGTTAAAAACCTTTGAAAAATTGTAGTGTGCACATGCTCAGTTGAGACTTCTTTGATTTTTAGCAGCTCTGGGTATGTCTACACAGCAAAACAGAGACTTGAGGCAATGCGTCTCAGAGCACAGGTCAACTGACTTGGGCCCTCAGGGCTTGCATCCTAGGGCTAAAAATAGTAATATAGAAATTCAGGTTTTGACTGGAGCCTGGGCTCTGAAACACAGCAGGGAGGTAAGGGTCTCAGAGCCCAGGCACCAGCCCAAGCACAAATGTCTACACTACTATTTTTATCTCCATAAACCAAGGTCAGGCTCTGAGACTCACTGCTGCAGGGTTGTGTTTTGTTGTTATTTTTGGATGATTTATTTGCTGCGTAGAGAGGAGGTACCCTGAGGCCTCTGAAGATTCCATTGTCTCTGAACATGCTCAAGTTTCTCACAGTTCCTAATGCTGACCAGAGTGCATACCATCCTCACAGAGTGACCGAGCATGCTCCCTCCAGCCCAGAGTTACAAGTGTGAAGCTGGACTTTCCCTGCAGTAGTTTCTGCTGGCTGTCATGGGTCAGGGTGAGGCTGGACACCAGAGCTGAGAGCCGGGGGTGTGTCTCTCCTGTGCTCTCAGTGAGCCCCCCACTGGCACCCAGGCAGTGTAATGGAGGAAGCTGTCTCATTCAAATGCAGAAGGGACAAAAAGGTGGACCAGGTGGAAGGGAGAGGATTAGACTGGGACAAATTGCCTGATGAGGCTGGGAGGAGCCAGGGTGGGAGAGGGAGTCTGGGATTGGGATCCATTAGGGAGATGGAGACTGAGACTATGAACCAGTGGGAGTGTGTCGGTGGGTGGGGGAGATACATATCTGACAAGGAGCTGGGGTGCAGGGGAGAGAACCAGCGCTGGCTGGGCAAAGAGACTGGGACAAGGAGGGAGGTCTGAAGGCTTTTGCTGTGCATAGAAGTGTCCATGAAACAATTCACCTTATGCAAGTTGCCCCAGCAGCAGCTCTAGTAACTGTCAGTTCAGTCATGGTCAGGGAGAATATGTCATGATGTCACAAAGTGAGTGAGGCTTCATTAAGACTTTGCTTAAAACAGGAACATTTTAACAGATGCCCGGATGATGCATGGTGACTTGTATATTGTTTGTAACTTTATTCAACCAATGGGCATCCAGTTGTGAAGATCTGCCATTATTTTCTGTTATCTGTGCATATGTGGAAAAATAATACAAGATTTTTTTTTCAGAATAGGAGAAATGTGAGGTGTCTTTTGAGGGGCTGGGTGGTTTCCTTGATTTGCAGTTTCACAGAACTAGAAAAATAGTTTACTCTATTCTCTGTTCTATTCAGTATAATTTTTATACCGCACTCGTCACTATAGTACCTTCCAATAGAGCATCAAGCCATGCTGCACATCTGTCACATGTTATTTGTTCTCTCATCCTCTCCCCAGCTGGAGAAGCCTGTGCAGTGGAGTGTCCTGTTTTGGTAGGGTGTGTCTTTTTAAAAAATATATAAACATACCTGTTGCTGTGTGTGTGTTATGTTTATGCTCAAGCAGCCGTTTTGGATGGACATCAAACACAGAGACATTCAGCCCCCCAATTTTGAATGTTTTTGACACTTATGAGCGAGTGGACATGGTGGTTTGATTGGAATTGTTTGCCAACCTTGGCTATAGCAGTCACATAGGAGTTATAATACAGGAAAACAGCATTAAGCACCTGCAGCAGGTAGACCTCCACCCTCTCCTTATGTAAACAATTTGAAGTAACCCTAGGGTTCCCAGTAAAATTCTATTTGACCTTGTAAGTCCCATCCCTATTAGACTACTAACATTTCTTGGTCCTTTAGGTGGTTACTTTACCACAAATGGAAACACAGGCAGTATCCTAGAGGATGCAAATTCCTGTTTTTCACTTTGAAAAGCATTTTCTTTTTTCAGTTGTAGGGCATTCCAGATTTCACTGCAGAACATCTTGAGACTATCCCCAAAGAGCAATTATAGCAAAATAACTGCTACACACTGTCAGGGAATGGCAAGCTCTCGGAGGTTAGTGAAACAACAATTTATAACTCTAATAATATTTAATCATGGATCTCATTTTTTCCTATACAAGGAGCAGCCCACTGTTCTAATTTATCCCCTTCCCAGCCTCCCTGGTTCCACTCCACAGAGATCATCATGGTAGCTCAAGGACTATTGGGCTAACGAGTCTGACACAAACTAGTGCAAAGAACTTGCAGTAATAGCCATCACCTTGTTGTTGCTCTGACTCTTTGGTTCTTTATCCTTAATCCCCTCATCCACTACAGGAATCTCTCTCTTCGTATTGTAGATGGATCAGTCATTAGGCTGCTAATCTGGATTGGCCCAACCCTACAAGGTTCTGGATATCTCCTGCTATATGCTGAGTAATCTGATCTGCTAGTAAAGTCAATGGGAGCTGAGGTTGGCGCGTCACTTCTTAAACGCCACTGGCTTTATTCTGTGCCCTCAGGTTGTTCAGCCACTTAGCTGATTTGAAACAGAGCACTGGAACAAAATATGTTCTAAGTGATTTTTAACTAAAAGCTAATGTGAAAATGTTGGAGCTTGAACCAATGTAAACATATTAAATGTAAAACCATTTTCAAATGTAGTAAAGAAAAAAATCACACAGTGTTCCTTCTCCTGAAATTCCTAAAGGATACATTTCTCCTTCTGAGTCATGGTTTCATAAGATTATATTTTATTAAACATTCTTTACAAATTTTAAAATATTGCTATTTTACATGCACAGAGGAAAATCAGTTGAACAATTGTTCATAGGCATCCATTTAAAATCAACCACAAAAGAGGAACACTTTCTTATTATGTCAGTTATTAATGTACTTGATATGTATATCTAAAGTGCATTATGTTACAAAATATATATATGTATAGAAAAGTCAGCAGCACCAAGATACTTTAACAAAATAAATACACCATTCAACAAAATAAATTATGGTAAATGTGACAATAATAATTGACTTAGCCTTAGCCAAAAAAAAAAAAAAAAAAAAATTCACAATAGCCAAATGTGCAGTTTCAGAGAGCAATGGGGGAGGCGGCTTTATTTCAATGCATTTACAATATTTACAGATAATAAATATTTCTAATACTTTCCATGTGTTCACTATTACAGAATACTGCAATATGTTTTCCAAAGATCTCAACTGAAAATTCAACGCCTCCTGCAAAGAAAGAGGGGGGAGGGGGGACACAAAGGGGAGAAAATATTAAATTTCCCTGAAAATAAATGGACACAAGATTAATGGTAACAGTTCTACAAGTAATATAGGGTGTGCCTTGCTATTAAATAGCCCCTCTAGGAAAAGCTGATTAATAACATTGAGCTATTAGGTTTCTTCTTTTAAGTGTCTACAGTTCTTTCAATGCAATTAAACTAGCGATGCAAGGAACTGCACACTGCTTTCACGCAGCTAAGTCTGTATCATCTGCAGCTGTCTACTCACAGAAGTAGGAAAAAGCTTCTGCTTCATTTAGGCCCTGATTCAGAAAGGTACTTAAGCACATGCATAAATACCACTCAAGTCAATCAGGCTACTTCGGAGCTGAAAGTTAGGCATAGTTTTAAGTAGTTTGCTGAACTGGGGCCATAAAGATCAGTTCAGATAACAGATTTTAAAAGCCCATATAAAACCAGCTGGAGGAATGAGAAAAATGGGCATTAAGGGCAAGGCTGAAAAGAAGCCCATCTTTAGCTAACATGCCCATTCTATTGCTTGCGCTTTGTTTCCTATGCTGCCTTTGTGATACCATGTTTACTATTGTCAGATACGTTCTACTGTTGTCATTTGGTCTGTCTTTACCACTGCTGGTGGACTATGAGCAACCATTGAACAAGGAATTATTTAATTGTGAGGTATGTATTTCTATGACATGAATTTTACTTTAGTACAATGTGTTCAGGACCTGATTCTGAAGAGACACTAGCTCCATTCACAGCACAAATCAACTGAATGGTTATTGAATTAAAGCTTTGGGAAAACTGAAGCTGCACCTTTGTGAGTCCAGGAGGAGTCTAAAGGCCTGACCCTGAAAATGTGAGCATTTTCTGTGAGGCTCTGAGCACCTTCAGCTTGTACCAAATTCAATGGGACTTGAAGGCATTCAGCACCTTGCAGGATCAAGCCTTAAGGTCAGGAATTGCTCTTCTGTACTTAATAGGTGCCACTGACAGATTGGTTTTAATTCTATAATCCTCCCCCTCCACAGTGAATTCAAGAGGCTATACGCAGTATCGCCTGCCACCCATTCTGTATCTTATTTATATTTTGTTTTGTTTTTTCCAATATTGATATTTTTCTAACAGTGGAAATGCTGCAGGGTTTTTCCTCTCTCACTGTGTGCAGTCCATTTCTGTAATTGTATGTTGGTTCCCTAGGAAACAACTATAGGATGGAATTTGATTGGCTGTGTTGACGGACTGATTGCCAAAGTTGTGGGTAGAGTTTCACATGGCAGACTTGTGTGGGTGTGAGACACAAAAAAAAGAGGAAATTCTTGACAATTTAAGGGGGTTTTATGTGCATAATGAAAGCAAGACTACATCTAATGTTAGGAGGTTAGACTTTTGAAAGGTTTCTTAGGAAATTAGGTACTAATAATTTAATTTAAGTGGAATGGGAATATAGTTGGGAGTGTTGTAAGAACAATTTTTTTTTTAAGTAACTGGAGTAGAAGTGTTAGCATGCATAAATTTGTACTATATGTAAACTAATAATATTGATGTACATTGTATATTAATCACACAATTAATTGATTATATATGTGTGTCTTTACTATATATGTGTACTTTTTAAAATGGATTATGCTTTAGTTCTGGGTTTAGCTTTTAGCCTTGAATTTAGAGTTCAAGTTGAACCACGAGTTAGGTATGGGTTTCATGGTACCAAAATCTTACAACTGCTCTCTGTGGTTTCTGACCTCAAATGTCAGAAATATTGCAAAATCAACTAATTTTGCAAGACTTTTCTCATATCGGGCTGCACTCCTACCAGAACTAGAAAGCAAGTCTCTTCCAGTTTTTGTTCTGATAGAACAAGGAGTAATGATCCCAAGTTGCAGTGGGGGAGGTTTAGGTTGGATATTAGAAAAAAACTTTTTCACTAGGAGGGTGATGAAGCACTGGAATGGGTTACGTAGGGAGGTGGTGGAATCTCCTTGCTTAGAGGTTTTTAAGGTCAGGGTTGACAAAGCCCTGGCTGGGATGATTTTAGTTGGGAATTGGTCCTGCTTTGAGCAGGGGGTTGGACTAGATGACCTCCTGAGGTCCCTTCCAACCCTGATATTCTATGATTCAGATCTGCGAGTTCAGCCAAACTGCAGTCATGCCTTCTTTCCCCACCAGCAGGGAGAGTTTGTGGCATATGAGCCCTCAGATCAACTCTGTGCAACCCGAGGATTACCCTTATACAGAGGTGATTGTCCCTGAGCCAGCTAAACTGAGTTTACAGATGTGTTATGCCAGCACTGCCATGCAAAGTGACTCTGGTGCCCTGGAGGCTTTGGCCCTCCTACCTAAAATGTGTAGGGAGAGGCAGGGGTTTGGATTTGAGATGCCAATTCAAACACAGGGCTTGCATATGTTTGTAAAGAATGACTTGTGTTATTGAGTAAAAATGATGATGAATTATGTCATTTCCTGAATTAAAAATTATTAAACAAAAGGTTTCAGATTTCAAGTTGACAGCTGTTTTGATTTAAGGTGTAGAAATGATAACATCTGCCAGCTCACTTGGATAATTACAGATAAAGAGCATGTACTCGATTCTCAGAAACCAGAACTGCTGTGTGTTCTGTAAGGGAGGAATTGCAAACTGCTGTTTTAAAACTTTCTTTTTATTTAATAAAATAAAAAAAAGCTAGCTTTTATAATTAAGTATTGCAAGTATACAATCCCTTCAAGACTCTATTCCTCTGCTAACATTGCAATAAGGGTAATCATGCCAAGAGGCTAGGCCAAATCCACAATGTACTGTAAAGTTGAGCTTCCTTTAGGCATATAAGGACATTAGCAATTTAAAACTTAAACCAATAAAATCGATAGTGTAGTCTTTGTTGGATTTTATTTTAATACTACTCTTATCTCTGATGGGATCTGTAAATGAAATACAATCAAATGCTTTGGGAGTTTTAGCCCCATTACTTTAGTTTCTGTATAAGTGCGCATTTGAAGATAGGAGCTGTTTTTCAGCTATCTTAGCTCTGTAACATTTATTGCAACTTCTTAGATGTATCAAACATCTGATTGTATATGCCCTGGAACAGGGGTATTTAAAGGGTATTTCTGAACTGCGGCGGGAAGGGGTGATTCCCCAGTATGGGTAGGCAGACTCAAGCTTGAGCTAGTATGCTAAAAATAGTACTGTGGACATGGCAGTACTGGCAGAGACTCAGACTAGCTACCCAAGCTTGGACCGGGGATTGGGCAGGCTTAGACTCCAGCAGCTAGCCTTAGCCGCTGCTACTGTCGCTGCAGCCATGCTGCTATTTTTAGCAGGCTAGCTCAAACAGAGCTAGCGCAAGTCTGGCTGCCCTCACTGGGAATCACACCTCTTTGCTGCAGCGTAGCCATATTCTCAGTAACAATCAAAAGCAGCGCCAGTTACACCACTTCTTCTTCGTAAAGTTCTGTTAACTACTGACTTGTCATTAAGTCTAAGGCCCAATCCCAAATTTCTTACTCTGGCCTAGATAAGGCCTGGTGCTGAATGCCAGGAACGCCCCTGACCTCAATTGGGAGTTGAGGACATGAGGCTCCTAGCAGGACTGGTCCCAAAAAGATTAAATAAAGGTGCAGCTTTTTAATAAAACCCATGGTTCATGGCATCTCTCTTCAAATAATTTACTGTGAAGCAAATTGCTCTTTCGTGTCCATTGAGCCAAAAGTGAAGGGGAAGAGGTGAAGGGAGAAGAGTGTTATGTGTTTTCTTTTTAAATTCTTTTTGGAATTGAATGTTTCTGTTTGCCTTCTGTACACAAAGCTGTTCAAGCTCAAATCCAGACATGAGATGAGTGCAAGCGGGGCTGGCGGCTCAGGACACTTAGTAGAGAGACTCCAACTCACCATCGCCCTTAAAAACCTTCATTGTCATACATGGGGAAAACATGTCTCTCTCCAAGGGTAATGCTCAACATTTTTCAGCAGCAATGTAATTGTTTCTCAAGCTGGCAGAAAGATGGAGCTGAATTAAAAAGTCCTAATGGCAGGGAAATTTTTATGGCAAAAGGCTGGTCTGCACTGTTTGCAGATATTACTAAAAGAGAAACTTTCCGTGTTCTCCCCTAAGGTTAAACAGTAAAATGAAAAACTGTAAAGTAAGGGTAGGAAAGTTGCCAAGGAGCAAGGGGAAAAAAGCAAACTCTCCATTTTATGATGCAGAGCTTTAAGTAGAGCTCAAAGCTTTCAGTCTGCTGAGGCCTAAATATGAGACACAGATCTGAAACAGGGATACCAAAGTAAAAGCAGAGTAGGAAATTTTAATAGATGTGAGGTTCATTCCTTTGGCATAAATAACACTTTCTGTAACCTCAGTTTCACAAATCTCTGTGATAAGTAATTTACCATAATTACTACTGACAGAGTTGTCCAGAGTCTAGAGCAGGGTATTGGGAGTCATGAGACCTGAGTTCTAGTCTTTGCCCTGCTGGTGAATCACTGTGTGAGTCATGGGCAAATTGCTTAACTTCTGTACCTCAGTTTCCCCAGCTGTAAAATGGGAATAACACTTACCTTTGTAAAGTGCTTTGTAGTTGCACAACATTTTGAAATGTCCTAAAAATTGTTATTAATTTATATATTATAAAATTCCAGATTTGTGTGAGGCAGAGGTAAAATGTAACAATTCCAATAAATAAACAAAATATATGGCGTGTCTCCCTGGTAAGGATAAAGCATGATTACCTTAAATTGTGATCATGTGTAGTACCAGAGATGTCCAAGAGGGGGACCCCTTCATTTCCATTACCAGACCCTCTAGAATTTGGCCATGCTGAGCGGGTTCGCCTCTTTTTCTTTTCTTGTTCCTTGCGTTTTCCAGGCTTTGGTTTCTTCTTCTTTCCCGATGTCTTCAGGGGCTGCTCTTTGTATGTCTGAGCTTTGTTTGTCTCCTGAGTTAGGTATTTACCCTCATCTTCACTGCCACATCGGACAGGGTAGTTCTTTGTGTTAGTCGGAGGCTTAGGGTTTGGAGAAACTTCTGAAGTAGCCCGGATCTCTGCTGTGTTAACACCTTCAATGAGATTTTGAAGGAAGATCCTCCTTCGTAGATCTTGGATAGACTTCCCTTTGTCATGCAGTAGCTGATGCTCTGATACAGCTCTTTTGCTAAAAGAAAAAGAGCAGGGAGAAAAAGATATTTTATAATTTCATTATCAGCCAAAACTTGGCAAAACTCATCTCTCCTCTGGCAGCTGTAGCCACAGTGAGCAGTGAACCAACTTTCCAGCTCTTAGTGTACCTTGCTAATTCAATGCTGGAGCAATTTCTTGTCAGAGTAGCTGTTCCCTGCAGAGAGGGAAAGGACCTAAGCCAGTAATAATTCTCTGTGGACCCATCACACACCACTGGACCTGTGGGTGGATTAGTCAATGCTCTGTTCTAGGAAAGCATTTCTTAATGGTACAAGGCATTCTATCTAGGCACTAAAACAAGGAAGGCAGTTGCCAAAGTTAGGAAAAGAAGGGAACCAGATAATGGAGCACTGCAATCACATAAAAAAGGGAATAATAAACACCCACAGTGAAACCTGAACCTCTTTTTATGCAGCATTGTTTTAATAACTTTCTTTTGCTCCATCATATAATTAAAAAAAATACACTTATTGAAACTTAAAAGTAAGGTGTGTAACTGCTGGTATTTTCTTTATGGCAAAATTTTCAAACTTGAGTGCCTAAAATTTAGGCAACCTATAACCATATTTAGACACCTAAACAAGTGGCTTGACGTTCAGAAATTGTGAGCACCCAGCAGCTCCCATTTACTTCAGCCAATACTAGATATGGATTTAAGTGGATTTAGGAACCCAAGTTTGAAAATTTTGACCTGAATTTCTGGTGTTCTATATTTTCTCTTGTGCATTGTGCCAGTCCATTTCTGTGGTTCCCCTCACCCTTTTCTTTGCATGTCTGTTCCTTCTGATTCCTCCCTGACAGACATTCTTCTAAAGCTCCTATATTTGTCCCTTTTTATTGTTCATTGTGGCTGACATTTTGGTTCATTGGAACTCTTAACCTATATCTGTTTTTGAGGAGTTGGGAGATGATTTAACTGGAAGCCCTGCCAATGTTTCATACTTGGCTAACAAGGTACGGTCATCAGAAACCTTTGAGAATGGATGGTCCAAGAGCTGTCTGGCCAATGAATAACCATGAGAAAATACATATTTTTTCCTTAATGCAGGGTGGATGCCCCCCTGCACTGTGAACCACAAAAGCATATGAGGTGGGCTTATAGTTATGTTCCCATGACTGCTAAAACCCATAGTCCTTCCAGCTTGCTTTACCTCAGTGTGCTGAGACGGGCTATGCATCCTCTTTTATTGTATCAGGGTGCTACCTGGGATTGGACCCACTCTAACCAAAGAAAATGAATTAATTGCCTTGCCTTGCCTGTTGTACAGTAATTTCGTCTGTAGCTGATGCAGTTTCTGAATATGGATGAGCAGGGAGAAGACCGATAACTGTCTCAGAGAATATTCACCCCAACTATCCTACTATACTGTGGAGTTTCAAAATGTGGTGCGGTATAACTATACACCAAATGATTGAGCGAGGTCTGTAATTTGTTATCTTCAGTCCCTTCTGAGCTGGCTGTCATATGTTGTGGCCTTCCAATGTAGTCAATACTAGAGCTGTTTGGAAGTTAGCAGCTTCACGTAGTAGAAGTTTGAGAGCATCTCCTTTGCTTTTTATCCATGTAGATCATCACACCCTGAGTTTTTGGTTCAAATGATCCCAAATCTCAAAGTGAAATTCAGTTCAAAATGCCAACTTTTCCTGGCTCCACAATAACATTATGAATTGATCATTATTTTGCTCCAAAGCTATATATTGGGTATATTTGCTCAACATGGGTCCTAGATTTGCTCAAAAGAGTCAAGTAAGTCTTTTGCTAAACATTCTGAGTTTCAAGAAACCTGTAGCCAGGTGAGTTTCAGGGGACTTGTGATTTTTGTGCAAGTAGATGATACTTTTCCATTGAACACTTCTAAGCAAAAATAACATGGCCTGATACTGAGTTGGTGTAAAGGGACACAGCTTCATTCACTTCTGTGGAGCTGCAATCATTTACACTGGCTCAGGATCTGGCCTATCAGAAAAAATATGTAATCAGTAATCATCCATTCTGCAAAACTCTTCCTGTGATGCTACTCCAATCCTTCTAATGGCCTATATCAGGTACATACCCACAGTCACTCTGATGCTCTGTCTTGTACACCTCACTTCATAGCCATAACCAGCAAAGGTTGGCTACTAATTACCTCCTTGCTTAGATCAATCCGACTTGCAAATGTCAAATGTTAAAACCAGCATCGTGCGCTCATCTGACTGTGGCAAACTTCTGTTATGTTTCTCAATCTGTCCACTGTGACTCACATTACTTTACTTTACTAACTAAAGAACTGTATTTTCCCAGGATGTTTTCATGGGAAATGTAGTTATCATTCCACCCTCCTCATTTATAAAAAGCATACAAAATCTTAGTGCTTTACTGAGTTTAAAATAGTATGCCTCATATGAAAAGCTTTCCTACTGCCTCTTAGAAAATACCAGGGATAATTGCTTTTATCACAGAACACAAAGCTGCCTTAATCCTCTACTGTATATTTAGTCAATTTACTTACTGTTACAAAATCTTGAATCTTAAAATCTTGTTATTAAGAACTCTTGATTGAAAAGTAATTCCATTTTACATAAATAATCTAAACCTAGAGTACACACAATACAACCAAACAGCATTACAAGACCCACTTCTTATTTGAGTGTAGATTTCCATTATAATCCATGAATTGACATGCGGATGGATGCAGTGCCAGGAAGGGGTGGGTTTCAATTTAAATGTCTGTCTGATATTTAGCATGCAAATCTGGCCCCAAACAACATTCTGCTGTTCCACGCGACTGTATAATATTACTCAGAGTTATATTTCACATGACTTTTATTACCCAGCCAGACTTGAAGATTACATTTTGTCTCCCAGTTTCCTTTGGGAAATTTCTGTTTCACAATATACAAAGTGAAAAATATGTAACAAATATAAATCTCCTCCCCCCCCCCATTACCAACCCCAACCTAGCTGCTCAAGTAACTCCTTTGTTTGTAAACCCAAGGAAAACAACTTGCTGAAGAAGGTTCATGTACGAAAGTCCTTTAGAGAAGTGTCCCATAACACAGGTACAGGTATCAACAATGTGATGAAAAGTTCCCATCTTTCCCCTCCCCCCTCCTCATCATTCACAGTAAGGAAAGTGGTGGAGTCTTGAATGTGTGTATTCAGTTACTGGTATTAGTTGTATATGACAAATAACTTATTTACAAGAAAAATTTTGTAGTACTAGCAAGCAACACAGTTAGGAAATATTAGGATGTTAGGGATAGGATGACCCACTAGAGGTCCCTTCCATCCTTCTATGAAATATGCTTCTCACTGAAAGGAAAACAGTCTGACCCCAAACCAAATGCAGTAAATGTTAAGCTAACATGTGGGTAAGCACTTTTGAGAGAAAGATGTAGATCATGGTTTCTGTTTGCCCAAAGTGCCCAGACGAATTATTGTATACAAGAACGTTCTATATACCTATGTAGCTAACTAATCTTATGTCTCATTATGGAAAAAAGTACTTAGGCTTAAATACTACAAATCCAGGACTTGTGAACATTCTGATTTCCAAAATGTTACTTTTGGGTCACTATTCTCCCCCCCCCCCCATTCATTCTTCTTAGGAAGTTTTTTTTTTTTTTTTAAATCTTGTGTTAGTAGCAAAGAGTCAACTTTCTGTCTCAAGTTTTTTAAATTAAATCATTCATTATTGAATCATTATCGTACTGCAATGTTCATTTGGGGCCTGATTCCAAGCTCATCTAAATCAGTGGAAAGATTTCAATTGGCTCTGGATCTAGCCCTTAAGGAGGTATCCTGCCAAGGGCTGAGTGCCCTCAGCTCTCGTTGACTCCACTGGGAGTTGAGGTGCTCAGCCCATCTCAGAAGTGAGCGCACCGTTTATGCTAAGGGGAAAATATTTGAAACTAGGGTGACCAGATGTCCCGATTTTATAGGGACAATCCTGATATTTGGGGCTTTTTCTTATATAGGCTCCTATTACCCCCGCATGCCCTGGCCCGATTTTTCACACTTGCTGTCTGGTCACCCTATTTGAAACAGACTTGGAGATGTGGTGATGCAATGTCTAGGCATGCTGATAAAAATATCTAATTTCTCTTTGAGTCATTGCTTGTTTTCCAGAAACTTCTTTAACAGCTAAAACATTTGTATAACATTTAATGGGCCCTGCAATCTGTACTCAGGCAAACTTCCCATTGGTTTCAATGGGAGGTTTGCCTGCATAAGAACTGCAGAATGGGGCCTATGCTTTAGTTCTTTTTGGCTATAATAATGTGTCTAATTTCATCTACTACTGATTTAAGCCCTCACTGGAAACCTATGTCTATACTTGAAGCGAGTTATTAACCATTAGCTCTAGGAATGGTTTGTGGTGATATTAAAACAGGGTGTATGTTTGCATGTGGTGTTGGTGTTTGTGCTGTACCCACAAACAAAACTACATGAATGCCACTGACTGACAGCTAAATAGTTTCTTGAGTACGTTTTATGTGCTATACAAAAAGGGAATCAAGAAAAGCTTTTTGACAACTTAGCACCTATTTTTTCATCCCATGATTTGGAGGGTGGAGGAAAACAGGAAGGGATGTATTTAATCTTGGCATATATAAGTACTGTACTCAAAAAGATAACAGGTATTTCTTATCAAATCTTAATTTAAGCAAAAGTTGGCTCAGTTCCAATTCAAAGATTCTTAGCCAAGGAAATAGAGTATTTAACTGTGCTTTATTTTTTATTTACATGAATCCACACATGGATTCTCTGCACAGCTGATGAGAATAAAATGGTTTCAAAACAAAATCACAAAATAGTTCAAGGGTAGTTTGCAGCAGTGCAAACTATACACTGTAGCTTTATCATCAGTACAATGAACACAATTTGCCCTAGGAGGTTTATAATAGACTTCCATTAGGTGCCAAAGTTCAGACATGTCTCAAGTCATTTCACTTAGGGGATTTATTTGATAATAGAGGAAATGATATATGGAACACTTGTCCTGAAATACATACATGAGCACTTATAAGGAAACCCTTTTGAAGTTGATTACATGTACAGTATGTGACATTTTCCTCTAAACATTCTTGACAGGGTTTTCTAATTCATTCTCTCTCTCCGGTCTGACTCTTGCTTCTGAACGGGATAGAAACGTCAAGTCTTGTCAGCTGCCTTTTAACCCTTTGACACCTCCCCCCCCCCCCCACTGTACAGCTTGAAGTGTTCCTGCCATAAAATATCTGATACAGATCAGTTAACTAAATGTCTACAGAGAGTAAGTAACATAGCTACATGTGTAGGCTATTGATCTAGATCACTTTTGTGGTTTCTTTTCTAGACTTAGCTTACAGTACAGTGATATCTATGTTGATGATTACTGGAGGGATAAGGGGGTCATTTCCTGAGCAAAATATCTCCAATCAGATAGATGGCAATCTACAAAATGCTTCTGTCTCTAGGTCAGTTATTTGGCTCCAACTGATGAAATTATTACAAAGTGGCACAAGTCCAAAGAAAATATTTCTATATTTAATTTTTATTATATTCCCGTCTACCATATCTCTCTCTTGAGCTCTATCAATACCTGTACTGGATCTACACCAATACAGACATATTGACATTCCAGTATATAATCTACACTTGTTAGGTTAAAATAACCTCTCTCGTTTAAAAAAACCTCTCTCATTTGTCTGTCGTGGTGTGAGTAGATCTACATCCAATCATCCGTATGTCTGGCTGTTTATATACACTTCGGCTCCTCAGGTTAAAGCACACTTTTTCCCTTATAAGTGTCTTATAAAGTCAGGGAGAATTGAAAAGTGCTGTAAATCCCTTGTAATTAATTAAAGTGGGTGAGCCTATAAACTGTTCTTTATCTATTGCTTAACCAAAACTGATTGTGAAATACCTGGTCCAGGTAATTCTGAAGCCACTCCGGTAAAGAACTCCAGCAGGTAACAGAAAAATGCAATTGCTAGAGCGCTTGGAACATACAGGGAGCCCCGTTGCAAGCTGTAACATTACAATAGCTGTATACACAGACAGATTTCTCACACCTCCTTTCCCCCTCCCCAGTAATCAGAGTCAGAAAGAAACTTACAGTCTGCGGCTGGTCCCCTCTAGTGATCTCCCATAACAGGGGACAGAATAACTCAGCAGGAAGACTGCGAAACTCCAATGCTGGAACAGTTTAGTGACCATTGTATCCTCTCGGTCTTGGAACCTGCAACGAAAGGAAAATGAGTCCAGTGATACATACTCCGGCTTCTTTCTAAAATAGCAGCTGCTGAGGACTACACCATCTCCTCCGAAGTCGCAAAAGAAAAACAAACTTTCTTGACTCTCGGCAGCGCTCACTTCTTAGAGATCAGCTGCTCCACTTTGTGAGCGCGCTCTCTCTCCCTCTCTCCAAAAATAATCAGAGGCAATTCCTCTCTTCAATACTAATAAAAATGAACTGGTTTGTATATGAATCGGGCTAAGGAGTGTGTTTACATGTCTCCCATAGCAATGTTTAATTAATCTGGCAAGCTGCTATCTCAGGGGTTTATGTTACAGGGCAAACCCTCTTTTCAGAGAGGGGGGAAAATTCCTCAACTCATCTATTTTTTTTTCCAAAACCAAGAGGATTTTCTTCTCTGTACAGATGGGGAGAGCGAGAGAGAGACCGACTTGTATATACATCCAGCTATTATACCTCTTCTAAAGCCAGGTTCAGGTCTTGCTGCTTCCGGAAAGTTTGGGTCCACACTGAGAAAAGGAACCTGAACTCAGGCAAAGTGTGTGTTGTCTATCTGGAAAGCCAGAGAGGTCTAATAGGAGCAGAAGCAGCAGGGAAGGCTTAGAGGCTGGAAAGCATGCTTGGCTGTGCAGGTTGGAGCAGAGCTGGAGCTGAGCTGGGCTTGGAATGTTCACACGCTCTGGAGGCAGCCGCTGGGAAACCTGCTGGAGGAGTCAGTGACTGCAAAGAGATGGCGCCCTAGGAACATGTGCAGAGGGCGCCCAGTACGGGATACCAACAGCCAAAAAAAAAAAAAAAAGAGAGAGAGAGAGGGAGATTTCAACCCTCCCCGAGATCGGGATCAAGAGAAGAAAACACCAGACCACACAACGCACACGCCAACCCAGTCCACTCACATTGCCTGAAGCAGAGTTGGTTTCTCTCCCTTTTCCACCACTGGACCAGCAGCGTGTCTCCCCTACTGCGGCACGCTGCAAAGGAGGTGTCTCCCTCAATGGGTCACTTCCAGATCAAAACCAGCCGCCTCGCTTGAGATTAACGGTGCCTTTCCTCTCACAACCTACCGTCGTTTACTGCCGTCCACCTATTCCCTGGAGGGCTGGTTCCTAACAACTGTAAGTGTAGGCTAGCAAAGGGGACACACTCTCTCTCTCTCTCTCTCTCTCTCTCTCTCTCTCTCTGTGGCCGCGGAAGCTGCTGGCCAGGGGGGAAAAAATCGTGGAGCGTTTCTCCTCTCCTTTCTCAGCGAATAGCCCCCGCTTGGGCGTTGAAGGGACCTGAGTCACTGTGCCTTGAAGTGAGAGGCTCAAAGCCCCGCGGTGCGACCTTCATTTGTGAGACACAGCTTTGGTTTGGAGCAGTAGTTGTGGCTCCTTTCCTTGCTCCTCAGCACAGCTGTGAACAGCTGGCGCCCGTCCAGAACCCCTCGTACATACTTTCTAACCCGTTGCCAGCTGACGGGTTTATACCCTTGGTGGCCTAGCTGCTCTTTCTTCCAGCCAGGGAGTTCCAAAAACTGGTTAGAAAAAAGTCACCTGGGAGAACTGTCTCACACGCTGTCACTTCAATCAGACATCACCCCAGCTGAGTGAACAACAGAATTTTCCATCACAAGGAAACACTTATGTAAAACCAAAGGTAACTCAATCCATCCCTTTATACAGCCGAGTTGCGCAAGAAACTACCCCGGGCTATTATAAAGTAATCGATACTACAGTGACTATATATAGAAAAATCTGTTTTTCTTAATGTTGTAAATAAAATAATTTGTATCTGACACAGTTAACTTCTGAGGAACTTTATAGCATGCCAGGATTATCTCTCGCTGTCTTACTCCGCCTTTTAACATAACGGGGGCGTTATGCTGGCGAAATAAACATTTGGGGTATATGATCCGAATTTAAGTAGCACCCTGATAGCGTGATGTTCTCAGATCCCCAAACCACTGCAGCATGCAACTTTGTATACAGCATCCAGCAAACCCCCCCCCCCATCTCTCTCTAGGATGGCTTCGAATTTTCATCACTTCTCAGGGTTTGTTTTTCAATGCTTCTTTAAACTTCTTCCTTGTTTAGTTTACCTTTTTCCTAAAGCCCTCGAGTTTGGAGTTTAAGGATTTCCACAAACGCATAGAACGGGCAAGTTAAACCTGCTTGCATGGTACAAGAGATACTACCGTCCCCACCACTAGGAGTCGATCCACAGAAGTGTCATTAGTTCAAGTCACTGATTTATTATTATACATTCTTTCCAAGCTGCTTCACAAGCTTTAACGTAATATTAAGATATTTTTTAAAATATAAAAATACCTTTTCTATAGCAAATTAAATTACAAATAGACCATTTTATACCGGCAGGTTGTTTTACATTTAAAACGATATTTGCTTCCATAATAAAACAGCTCAACTACTTAGCCAAGTTTCATACCACACGAGCAAATAAAACCGAAAATGAAAAGGGCTGAAATTGAAATCATGCTGGAAACATTAAATGGCTTATGCTGTAAATAAAGTCACTATACACTTGGTAGGCTATAAATTAAAATGTATAATTAATAGGCTACTTTGATTTACATTGCCCTTTCCACTAATTAAACAATAATTGTGACCCACCTCAAATCCCCACTCCCAAACACACATAAGTCTACTGCTGGTGTTAATGGCAAAACATCTATCAAATATTTTTAGAATTTCCTCTCCCCCACAAATTAAAAAAAAAATCCTCGTACAGACTCAGGAAAAATAAATAACCTTTATAAACTTGGAATACTGAAGTTTCCTCACAATTTATTACTTCACCTTTTCCTTGAGTTACAGTCTTCTGTGCCTTTCAGAGATCACCCTGGCCAAAAAGAGGTTGATCTTCTTAGCAATTGCTTCCACAACTAGTTTCTATCTTTTTTTAAAAAAAAGTGAAATAAATCAAAAATGCAACTGACTTAAAAAAAAATCCCGCCCTAGGAGCTTTTATTCTGCACCTAACATACTAAAGTAAAACGAAGGATTTTAAAAGCAGGTGCTTCCTTCCCTTGTTGCTCTTGTTATTATCAAGGAACAGGAGCTTCTCCTCTTAATATATATAGAGAGAGACCCTTTTCCCGTACTTGAAAAGAATAACTCGTGACATCATAGCCTACCTTCCCATTTACTGAGTAATCATCCCTGCTTCAATAGGGCTGGAAATACATGACTTAAATCCTAGGGCTCCTAAAGTTTTGTTAATGCTCAAAGAAGGGAGAAGTGCCAAGAAGGCTTGGTCTTTAGCAAGGCATAGGCAGGCACGCACTCAGCACCTTTTAGCCCATAGCAGGACTGGGAGTCGATGACTCGATGGTATCTGTTCTACAGCACCTGGTATGGTACTGGCTGAGTTATGTGCCACCTACACGAATGCCTAGCCCGTGAGCAAATTCTAACCTCCCCCAGTATCGTCCCATCCCAAGTCTCAGCCCTGTCTTGCAACAACGCTGAGAGGAAATTTTGTGAGTGTATGTGTCTGGCTTCTGCCTCCTTCCTCCCTTAAACTTATGCTGAGCGTCTGTTCCTGCCTTCTGTGAGAAGCCATCTATTAAAATGTCTATGGTACTGAATGATTTTCGATCTCAGGAATGTTCTTTATCTCACTGGCATTTCATGTTGAAATCCATCCCTTCCGAGAATGTGGCTTCGCAATATATAGTAGATGCACTTTTATGGCTTTCCTAGTTGCCTTAGGACAGCAGCGGACCCAGGTTTATTCAGAACAATAACCACCAAGATCTAATGATATAGCATAGACGTAGACAGGAATAAAAGAGGCTGTTATAAGCACCCCGTGAAAATGACCAAAGGAGAACATCTGAGTAACCCTTGCCTGTGCTCCACGAGGAAATACCAGAGCACACGTTTACCTTTCATTTGTTTAACTCTTACTAGGGGAAAGGTGTGCTGCAGGGCTAAGCAGCAATCCGGTTTTTTCAGTCAACGAGGACAGATAAAACGATAATTTTAGGCAGAGCATTCAAGCCATCCTGAAAAAGTGTCTTTAGCTAACCAGCTAAAGCCCCGGAGACAGTTAAAGCCTTTTTTTGGTGCACAAATCTTATCACATTAAAAAAAAATATTTCCCCTTCCCATGTCAAAGACAAACGTTTGGAAAGATGCTCTTGAATAATTCTGCTTGCCTATGTCCCGATTTTCCATACACATGGACATAAATCAACTTTCCCCAAAAGAAGTTGGCCTGTGAATATTGCTAAAAAAACTGGTATCCTGGAAGAAAATAACTGTTCCAGTTTAGTCACTTAATTACTGGTGTGAAAAAGGTCCATAGCCTGGAAAAGGGTGGGTGATGGAACCCACTTACTAGGGGACTCTCTCTGCTCTTCTTTTTCTTCTTTTTTTTTTCAATGCATTGGGGGGAAGGGGAGGGATATAGAACCATCTCCGCAGCCTGAAGGAGGACAGTCGCTTCGAGTAAGTTTTTCCCCTAATATAGTTCAGGAATGAACTTCAATTAGACTCAAAGAACATAAGAAAACAGGAGGGACAGGTTCAGTTAATATGATTTGCGTTATAATTATACCCTTGAGAAAGAAAGGAAAGAAAAAGAGTTGATACTCGTCTTTAAAAGCATGGTAAATTAGGAGCATTACAAGCTTAACAGCCTTCACCTTTTGGGTTTGAAGTTCAGCACATATCCTCTCATTTTATTCGCAGCTTTGTCAATTTTCCGTGCCAGGACTCTATAACCTCAGTTGCACTCATACAAGGCTTCAGCTTGGATGAGGAGTTAAACCTTCCTATTCTTTCACGGGTGGAAAACATTTATGAAGATCAGCAAAATCTATTCATGACGACAGTTTGACAGGCTTTTTTGGGCGGGGGGGAAATCGAGCGTTAGACCAAGGATTTGCTGGGTCCATTCCGCAAGAGAGAGAAATTCTCCAAGATTTACAAAAATATATATGTAATGTGCCGCAAAGTTTGTGGCTAAAGTTCTGTGGAATCAAAGTGTAAGGTCCTGGAGTGTTGTGTTGTGACAGAATGGTATTTAGTGCAGCTCTGACACCCACCCGCTAGCATACACGATTGACTGTAGATTGTAAGTAGTATTTCTTTATACATACTCGTTTTTACATGGAATACATGTCTGTGTTGTTTACGAGGCAGAAAGTCTAGTACTGTGCTTAAAAAACCCTGGCAATTCCTCACAGGAACTGGCTCCTCCCACTCCCAATGCTAATAGGGTCTCAGATTAGAGACACACTTTAGCCAGTGTCTAATTTCATGTATTCCTCTAATAAGGTAAAGAGATCACTTGGGGGTGCGGGGAACAAAAAAACAAACCCCTCCTCCCTATCAGCAGGACTCGGACGTTTAATTGCATACTATTTGTGCACAACAACCGTATTATTAAACAATGAACAAACAGGACTGCCTCTCTGACTTTAAAATGCAGTGGAAGCTCCCACAGTTTAGCTATTGAAATAATGCACGGTTTATTTAGACAATGTGTATTTCATTTAGTACATTCAAGCAAAAAAAAAAGTTGTGTGGAAATGAATTATGCTTTGCCAAATCTACTGTCTGGTTCTTAGAACGTAGCAGACACTGAAACAACTACTTTTTAAGTTTGAGGGCAAGGAGTCAGTTAGTATTAATTCATAAAGCCTGTTCTTACTATATATAGTTCCATGGTGAATGTAGTTGGCATTCTGTGTTGGTGTAGCCTGTGGAATATGGCAAAACTCCAGGGGATAAAAAGCAAATCAGATTGTGGCTCCGGTGAAGTTTGAGAATGTGTTGGATTGGCTGGTTAAAACCAGTGAGCTGTCCATGGTGGTTAAGGACTTCTTGATGTAAGTTTTCCTCTTGTCATAGCAAGTCACAGACCACCTCTCCAGAGGTGCCTTTTCTGCTATCATCATCATCATGGTGCCTCCCCACTAGTTTTGGATACAAAAGGCATTGAAAAGTGTACCCACAGGCCCTTTTAAAGGTATGTCCATATCCTGTATTAATAACTCTGTAATCCCATATTTTGTAGCGGTGATGGACTCGGAGGTCTAATATGTCCTGTGCCCCTACTTTCTGGTTAATTGCCTACAATGTATGATGTAACAAAGAAATTCAGTTTAGTCCCTGTTCTAATCTGACTTACAAACATATATACACACACACAATTGTCATGATAATTGAAGTGCTAGCAGCAGTTATATTTAGGTTATCTAAGCATTCCCTTAATGACACCCTGCTATCTCATATTAATAACTTCTCATACTTTTACCTTTAGCTGTAATTATTTAGGCCTAGTCATTACCTGACCTTTTAAATATTCTCTTAACATAGGCATTTATTGTTGTTTCTGGTTTTGTTTGGGTTTCAGTTGAACATAATTTAGACCTGGGAAATGAATGTGGCTCTTCCATTTAACTTATACAAAACTGATAGTGAGCAGGGCTGGCTGGAAAACAAGAATTCTGTTTTTCAAAAAATTGTGAGGTTTCACTTTTTTTTCATTCCACTTTGGAAGCAAAACCAGCCTTTTTGACATTTTCGAGCAAGCAAGCATGACCTACCCATGAATAGTCCAGTGGTAGGGCAATCATCAGGCATGTGGGAGACCAAGGATCATGTCCTTGTTCTGCATGATTCAGAGTAGTGAGTTGATACTGAGTCCCCCTAGTCCCAGGAAACTGTAGTGGCTTCCAGGGTCAGTCTGAGAAACTTCCAGCAGAAATTTTTGTCAAAATGGGTACATTTCCAAACACAAAGAGGAAAAAAAAAAGATAAATTTGTCAAAAAATTCCCAACCACTCCTAATACCAAGCAGCTTGACATTTTGGATACACATGTAGAAATCTACAGCTCTGGTGTGTGGTAATGGAGTGGAAGCCCAAAATGAGGAAAGAAAGCATTCTTGTTAGGGAAGAAGAAGAACCCTGTCTTAACAAAAACGTTTCACCACTGTAAAAATAAGAAATATTTCCAAAATGCTGAACCACAAATTTAAGTTGCCTATGAACAAGAATGCCCTGGCATTGCAACAAAGTGTTCAAAGCTGAAGAAGTCAGATGGGTCTTGAGCTCCTTGTGCTGTCATGGGTTTAATTACACTCGTGGTAGGTGTAGAATGGTGGTTGAATGTGCGTTGGGCAGATTGAAATCTTCCTGGTGCTGTTTACAGAACCATTTGGAGACCAGTGTCAGCAATGCTGTCCACATTACTGTGGCTTGCTGTGCTCTTCACAATCTTTGTGAATCCAAAGGTGAGCCATTTGCCCCGAAAGGACCTATGACAGCAATGGATTGCTGAATCGGCACACTGAGCCAGAAAGCGCACCTGTCATAGCTGGAGCAGGATGTACACAGGCACGAGAAATCAGGGCTGCTTTGTGCACCACATTATGGACTTGCATGGGCTAAGGAAAGCAGGAGAATAGTGTGTTTATGGATGTATTTGTATAGCACTTTTTACAGTAAATGAAGTACACTGTGAATGGGGGGGAGTGATTGTCATGAATTGTTAATTGTGGATGAGGTGACTGCTTACACATGGGGTGGGGAGGAGATAGTGGCTTGTGTGACACGAATTGTAGATTCCCATTATTGATCATTGATCTGAATCCTGTATTGAGAAACTATGTTTTGGAGACAATTTCCCAGTTGTGCCTTATGTCTTTTTCTTTATTCTTTGAGATACATATTATTGGATGTGATGTAGAGATGGTAATAAACTTTTAAAATAAAATACAACCCTTTATTTGTAAACATGGATGTATTATAACAAAAACAGTACTGAAGCACTGTCAGGCAGGCCAACTGCCATGGCAACACCAAAACACCAGTAATAAATCAACATCAAAACCAGTAATAAACTAAAGTTCATAACACAAACATTGAACAGTGCAAAACAATGAAACCAGTGCAAACAAATTCCCTACTTTTGCAGGTCCCTTGACCCCCATTCCCCTTTCCCTTTCTAGCACTCAACCGTCAAAACTGCAGGGACATGGAGGATTGCTTGTGGGCATGCTTGCCCTGTCCAACTAGCATTCAGTCCCAGTTGCATGTGCCACCCAACCATGGATTGTTGATTTCATTTCTGGTCTGCAGGACATGGTACTGCAGAGGGGACTCGAGACATGGTATGGGTGGAACAGGAGCCTGAAGTCTTGCGGCTATTAGTGCAAGCAGTGTCTCAAACAAGTCTTTCTGCTGTGCTCTATCTTCATCCCTCAAGTGACATTCCTGCTCCAGAAACCACTGCAAGTCTTGCCTTATGCACTGCAATTCTTTTCTCATTCCGTGCTGCCTGTCTGTGCCTTTCCACTTGCCCTGAATCCTTTCCCCTTTGGTATTGTACCTTGTAAAGGGTTCACTCACCACAGGATCACTTCCTTGTGGCCAAGCATGGCATAGCAGAAGTCTCCAGATATGGCAACCCCTGCCTACAGGCACTCCATTGTTGCTGTGGTCTCTCTTCCCACACCTTGGCCTTCTGGCCAGGTTACACATTAGTCCACCCCTTCTGGGGTAACAGAGAGTCCAAGCCAGCCATAGTGAACATCCTTACAGCAGGTCTTCCATCTGTCTCTGACTGCCATAGTCCTTACACCCCTTACACTCAAGAGGTTTCACCCCACCTTCCTTGGTGGTTGGAAGGGGAGCTGAAGTCTACCCTCTACTCTGGGTTCCAGCTCAGAGACCCTATAGGTAGTAGCCAAGGTCTACTCCCTCAGACTCCTTGCTGTCTCTCTGGACCACTTCCTAGATCTTCTGTGCCCTGGACAGTTACTACAGACTTTCTCCCTGAAGCCCCCTTTTGCTTTCAACCTCTTGGCTTTATAGTGGTGGTCCAGCCTTCCTCAGCTGGGTTTTACTCTAAATTAATCCTGGCCTTCCCTCTCTCAGGCAATGCAAGGTAACCTAATTGGCTTCTTAGGCCCTTGTTAACCCTTTCATGGCTGGTGTGAGATGTACACCCCATCACATACCTGTTTGTCCACCATCATTTCATCACAGAAATGCTTCCTCTTTGACTGGTCTGTGACAGTTCGGAATCCCAGGCTCCTGCTGCAGTGTGGCTAGGCAGCTGAGGTGGAAGGGTCTGAACTCAGACAACAAACTGCACATTATTGTCTCAGTACTTAAAAAAAGGTTCAGTGCATCCTCAGAGAAGAGGGGCTATGGAATCTCAAGGCCAAAAAATGATACCTTCTAAAACTCAGCTTCAGTATAGTCTTAGAGGAATGTTTTGGTGCCCAGAAGGTGCATGAACACAGCTAAGTTAAGCAGAGTGAAAAGAATGCCTGCACAATGGAAAGTTGAAATTTACAAACACTGTACAGTAACTCCTTGCTTAACATTGTAGTTATCTTCCTAAAAAATATGACTTTAAGTGAAATGATAAGTGAATCCAATTCCCCCATAAGAATTAATGTAAAGGGGACGGGGGGGTTTAGGTTCCATGGAAATTTTTTTCACCAACAAAAGACTCTCTATATATAGACTCTATATATATTATACACACATATATATATATATATATATAGATAGATAGTGTGTGTGTGTATAATATATACACACACTATAAGTTTTAAACAAACAATTTAATACTGTACACAGTGATGATGATTGTGAAGCTTGGTTGAGGTGGTGAAGTTAGAGGGTGGAAGAGGGAGGGATATTTCCCAGGGAATGCCTTGCTGCTAAATGATGAACTAGCACTCGGCTGAGCCCTCAAGGGTTAACACATTGTTAATGTAGCCTCACACTCTACAAGGCAGCAGGAATGGAGGGAGGGGAGACAGCATGGCAGACAGAGACAGAGAGACACACCCTGTGTGAGAGCGAGATAGATGCGCATTGCCCCTTTAAGTACGCTGACCCCACTCTAAGTAAACTGTCTTGTTAAGTAGATCAGCAAGTTGAGACAGCAGCTGCTGTCAGCAAGCTCCCTCCATCCTGAGTCTTATCCTGTTTGGCTTGTAACACTGTGGCGTGGCTGATTTCTCCAGTGCGGCATGCTAAAAAAAGAAGGCAATATGCGGTTCTTACTGTTAACACTCCAGCATATCTTTGTAAAAACGTGCAGATATCTAGTAAAAGTGTAATGTTAAATGATTGTTTAACTGTTGTTTGTGCTTCCTGTCTCCATTTTGAATTCCACATGGTGGGGTGGCATTGGTGTGAATTCTGCCTATAGTGGATGCACACTCTTACCCCCGGCCTGTAATAAAAATTGCATTGGGTTATAAACCAGAAATCCCTCCTGTTCATATATTAACAACAACAAATACTGAACCAAACAATTACCAGGCTATGGGGCTACTCTTGCCTCTTCCGTTTCTGATGCCAGTTCTGTAGCGGGCTGCTTCTTTATCAAACAGCTCCTCCAAATATGAATCCAGAATGTGTTGCAGCTTCTCTGGTGGCAAAGCCTCCTTGGGAACCGGTGTGAGCACCAGACTCACGTCACTAGCCTGATCTGCTGCCTGCTGGCTCCCCTCCTAGACTAGATTCAGAGGTCAGAAGGTCACCATCCCAGATTACCAGGCTCGAGTGAACCCCTAGGGGCTCAGTGCTCAGCGCAGTACCCAGCACCCAGTCACAATCCTTGTTAAAGAGGCCGGAGGATGGGGAGTTCCCAGAGGTGCAGTTCTCATCCATGGCTTTCCAATAGTCACTCTGGAGCCGATTAATCGGCTCCCTTCATCATTCACCAGTACATTGAATCCCCTATGCTGCCAGCTTATTTGCTATTTCTGGTACTCTTACTGTAAGTCCAATACCTTGCTTGCCTTGCACCACAGATTTACCAGAATCTGAGTGCGGTGTGGTGACCAGATTGCAGCACGCTTGGCAAAGGACGTCTTGTCAGTGACCATAGTTAATGCAGTAGAAGGTTCACTGTTTGCAGCTCAACACTCAGAATAAAACGGAAGGGTTAAATGCTGCGCAGCTACACTTGAACCGGGTGGTTGCTTCCATTTCCTCGGAGTTTTGTATAGAAAGGATAGGAACACTGACCCATGGGACTGTGGGATAACACTGGTGGACTCTCAGGACACGAGTCTGGAGGACCTGGGCCCAAGCTGCATCCACACTGCAAAATGATGCACTGTGGACCCGAGATCCACTTGGACTCGGACTTGGACCCACTCCTCTTGCTGGGTCTCGTGGGGCGTTGGTCCAGAGGGATTGCTGGCCCAAGGCAGATAGATTTGTGTGTAGACAGAAGAGAGGATTGGGCTCAAGATCAAGCCTGACTCTGAGCTGGGCTTACACTGCAGTGGAGACATATCACCTGAGGCCTAAGCAGTACCAAGTAAAATGGAGCAATTACTTTATTTGTTTTACACAGGTCACCTGTAATGTAATGTAATGCATAAAGTTCCCACGGTTCACTGCATAGTCTACTTGAGCAACAGAAGTAGTGCACAGGCAAACTGGTATAGCAGATACGCCTGAGGGAGCCATGATTAACCTTTGAAGGATAGGACTCTGTTTGCTAGCAGACCAAAGGCAGAAATTAAATTCAATTGGGAAATAAATTAAAAGGTCTCATCCTGTTATCTACTCATTTTCACCTGTTTTTTTCTCTAGGTGATTAAAAATGTTTACTTAAATTGTTCCAACACTTTACCAGACACTGAAGATAAGTATATTGCTCTGTCTGTCTCTGGGTTTCCCTTTTTAATAAGAATAGGTATTCTAATATTTGTCCATCTCTGTCCCTCTGAGACCCAACTATCCTTCATGTTTTCTCATAATTAACTGGAATTATCACTACCCTTCTAGTTCAAGATTTAAATCCTGTAGGAACCTGAAACTTGCTTGTCACACACTAAAGCAGTTGTTCAATGGCTAGTGTCAGTGGGGGTTTATGCTCAGCATTTGGAACAATTTACCAAGGGCCATTATGATGGATGCTCCATCACTGACAATTGTTAAATCAAGATGGGCTGTTTTCCTAAAAAATCTGCTCTAGGAATTATTTTGGGGAAGTTCTATGGCCTGTGTTATAGAAGAAGTCAGACTAGATGATCACAGTGGCCTTGGGATCTAGGATTGGGCCTTTAATGAGCAAGAATCTGGAACGGTTTCCTCAGATTAATCTTAAAGTGGCTTCTGACTGTTTCTCCTGTATTAAAGTGTTGTGATGTGTGGGGTTTTTTTTAAAGAGAATATCTCATCTCTTAATCCAAATAACAAAGTAGTTAGTTCAGAGTCAACTGGCTTGGCTCAGAGTCAGCTGGTCTCAGTGTACAACTGTTAAATAGCCTGTGTTTCTCTGTATGGAACTTGTTAAAAGAGTAAGGCAGTCTCTAAAGCTATATTTGGTTTTACTCAAGTCATGGTAGCATTGTCTTAAAATATGAAACTGGGGAGAATTGGGATAGTGGTCAGCACAGGGCACTGCTAGTCAGATGACCTGGGTTCTCCCAACTGTAGGCAAATCACTTCAGGTGAAATTCACTGTGGTATGGAAGGCTAGTGCAAGCCCTCCAGACCTCTTCTGGGAACTTGGGGGAAGAGGGAGTTAATGAGAGCAGTCTGTGCACTCCTTGCATGCCACAGAAATGGTCTCTGCATTAGCCCCACATATGATGGTACTGAAGGCCACACTTAGGGCAGGATGGGGCTGACTCCAAAGAGAGGCTAGAGATCTGTGCCAATTGGCACCAAAGCCCCGCACAACTGACAGGGGAGGCCATAGCTGCCATTCCATCTCTGAGGCTTAAATACAGCCACAGGCTGGGCCCTGTGTTGTGGGGTAGCTTTCACTTCATTTGCTCTGCACTCCACCTGCACACAGCCAAAATACTCTGGCGGAGTGGATTTCACCCTAGGTCTTGATCCTGCAAGTCATTGAGCCGGATGTGCAACTAGCCACACCCTGCTCAGCAAGATTTGCTGTTGATTATTTCTGCAGGGTTGCTCTGAATCTAAAGTGGGCATTCTTCTGGGTGGAGCTGGGGAGGGGCTAGGAGCTGGGCACAAATTGTGACAAAGCTCCCACTTGTTGTAATGGGCTCAAGATCAGTCTCAAAGTTATGGCATGTCCCAACCTGCAGAAACTCCTCAGCCGTGTGTTTCACAGGGGGATTTAGCCATTCTGGGGAGCACAGGCAGTCAAACCCACACAAGCGAAGTACTAAAGAGGGCCCATTCCAGACCCTAGCCATTGCAGTAATTTCCAGAATGACACCACCCCCAACGCTGTAGACTGGAAATATTGAAGTCCAAACTCCAGGAATCCCATGTGCCATAGAAAGCAGGATCCTGCAGAAAACACATACGTCCAAATATCAGACTAGATTACAACTGTGTGCTTTCTGATTAGCTATTCCTGGAGGCCCACACTCACACAATTTTTTCCATATTTATGGCAAATAGACAAAGTGGCAGTACATGGAACTGTCCATTCATTCACCAGACACCACTATGCATACTACATAAAGCCATGAGATTAGCAGGAATAACAAAAACCTGTCCTATTACAAAACCAGCGTTTGTTAGGTTAGTCCTGACAATTTGAACATCCTGCAGATCATTTTAAGTGCACATCATCCCACATGTGTCACTTAGAGAAAAGCCATAAATTCTGCTTAAGAAACCAGCCACTATATAAAACCAGCACAAGGGGGAGGAGGGAAGCAAATTTCACTTCCACATCTACAGATGTGAGGAATTGCAGCAAACGGTGCTATAAAAGACAGCTGTGTACCATGTAATCTGTTGTATAAAATTCAGAACAGGATTTGTAATCAAGGGTTCCACTTGCTTGTTTATGAAATACTTTGTCTGGATGTACCCACAAGCATTCTGAAAACAATTGTGATAATTGTACAATCCTCAGGAAACCTGGACTCATTAAGAAGTAGTGATGATCTAGTTGTCTGCACCTGTGGGGAGCCAGTTTGCACAAATCTGTTTAAGCCCCATTCACACAATGTCAATCTTACCCTAGTTGCAGATGCTCAACTTCAGGTCCAGGCTTGTCTTTATGGCTGTTTACTTGTTATGTTGCAAGACAAATTTACTAAAAAAATTGAAAATAAAACAAAAGCTACCCTGTGTATTAGGCTCTACTGAACAGTGTCATTGTGAAATTAATGTGCCTGTTTTGGTAGACATACAAATGTTGCATAAGGCATTCTCTAGAAGATCTCTAAATGTTAAAATGTGACATATGTTTCATCAAAAAATCCTAGCTCCATCTGCACCTCAGAGCATTTGTGTACATTTTAAATATTATTTCATACTATAGTAGTATCTAGATGCTTCCAGGAAGTATCATGGCCTCTTTGTAAGTGGGTGCTATACCACCATTTAATAAAAGAGACAGTTCTTGCCCCCCAAAAACTTACAACCGAGGTTAATCACAAGATGCAGTAGATGCATGTCATGGCACATGCTCCTCTCCCACTGACAATAAGCCTAAAGAGCATCCCTGCACTCAGGCAGTGCCTTTATCAGGTTCACCTGCAGAATAAGCTCTACCTGGAGAAGGAGAGCTTAAAAAGGTGAAGCTGGCCACAGGATGGGGTGGAAGTATTTTGCCTAAGAGGAGAAGCTGTTAAAAACTTTGAGGGAGCTCAGTAGCCAACAAGCTCAGCCCAAGGCAGCAACTAGCCTTCCTTTTCCCGCTCCCTTGTTTAGGGTATACAGACACTGCAGCCCTGAGATGGCTCTGGACATCTGCTCTCCATCAGTGCCTGTAGTTGGACTTGAGGAGTAGCGCCAATGACTGGACCCAGAAAGTGAGCTCAATTCCTGTAGGGAAGAGTGAGCTTGCCCAGAAGTGGGGGCTCCCATGAGGGAATCAGTGGCAAGAGCCCAGATGAGAATACGGCCAAGTCCAGGCTGAGGGTTGGCTGAAGACAATGGATGAAACAAACAGGTGGGGAGAGAGGATGAGGTAACAGTAATACCAACATGCTTTTGCATAAACTAGCTTTGGGTCACTTTGGCTTGCCATCTTCCCTAACCATTATTACCAGGCACTGTTTTGTAGGCATCAAGGCAGAAGCAAATCTCAAGGAGGGATTTAAAGAAGTATAAAGTAGTGGCTCTATGGCCTTTTTTGTGGTGTTTCATACATAAAAAACAGAATGGGAGGAAGCACAGACATGCTTGATGGAAAAGTGGATGAACAGACAATAAAAGCTGGCACCATTGGTGAAGGGAAGGTGTTGGTCAAAAATGCAGTAAAATAGTATGTCTGCCAGGTATGATGGGCAAAATCATGAAAGGCCTTAAATGTAAGGGTGAGAAGCTGTTATTTTATTCACTGGAGATGGGGAAGATAGTGGGACTTGGAGGATGTGTGTGACATGAAAAAAGCAACCAACAAGGAAGATGGTTTTGGCAGGAGCTGTTTGAATGGACTTGGTGGAGGCAAAGTTGCTATGGCTGAGGCCAGGGAAGAAGAGCTAAGAGCCTGAATAAAAACTTTCATATTCAAAACAGGGAGAATTAGCTGAATCTTGGAGCTGTTATGATGGGAAAAGCAGCAAGATTTGACTACTGCCCAAGCAGGGAGGGGAGTGGTGGTGGATGGGGGGAATCCAAAGAGAGAACAGAGTAAAAATGATGCCCAGATTATGGACCTGAATGACTGATTGTAGTGTTATCAACAGCGACCAAAAATGGGGGAGAAGGAAGGTTATGGGAGAGGTGATGAGATCTTAGTTGTGTTTAGCTTAAGATACTAGCAAAAT
Organism: Trachemys scripta elegans; assembly: GCF_013100865.1. Lineage (NCBI taxonomy): Eukaryota > Metazoa > Chordata > Testudines > Emydidae > Trachemys > Trachemys scripta. The sequence goes on from NC_048298.1 coordinate 126,770,972, forward strand.
ATCCTTGAGGAGAAGTCAAAGAGACAAACTGAGATGCAGGATGGGATGCAAGGAGACTTGTGAGCCTTCAGTGTAAGGTTGTGAGAATGAATAAGGCAAGGTTTAAGAACAGAGCCCGGCGAGAGACCCACTGAAGGGTTGAGAAGAGAAGAAGAGGAAGATGCACCCAATCAGATAATGGAAATGTGGTCAAGTATGGAGATATTTTTAAGATGGGGGAAACTATATCTCTTTGTCTCAGTTCATCTTTTGTTTTGTTTTTTATACTCATATTCCAGTTGTTTTATTTCACCATGCGTCTGTAACGTTAACAAAATGTATTGTTTTGTTTGAATAATAAGACTCTTATAAGAGCTAATTTATGCATTAAACTGCCACTAACTTCAGTGGGAGTTAAGATCCTGTAACTGAGGGCAGAACTGTACTTATTTTATTCTGCTTATTACCAATACTTTTCACATTAGTTTGAACACATTTTCTGTGCCTTTTTGCCCAGTAAAATTTTCATATATCCCTTGTGATATTTCCTAGCTGCACAAGGACTTTGCTTCCTACATCCATTTTGGTGCTAGAGACACACCTACTTTGCTGTGACTTTCCCTGGCACATTTTATCTTTTTTTTGCCTCATTTTACTTGACCTCCCAATCCCGTTTTATACCTAGTTTAGAGCTCTCCTAGTTTATTACACTAGTTCCTTTGCAATTCAAATGGAAGCTATCCAATCCGAAAGGTGCACAGAGGGAAAGCACCTTTTTCTATGAACCTGAACCCATGCACTCAGGTATCTGTTTACCTCCATAGTCCTGCAGCTGCTTGCTTCATCTGTGCCTGGGACTGGCAGATTCTCAAAGAACATCAAAGAACTTCAGCAGCTACCTCCTCAAGCACTGGTATTTGAGTGCTTGTCTTCACTACGGGGATAAGTCAACCTCAGTTACGCTACTCCAGCTATGTGAATAACATAGCTGGAGTCGACATAGCCTAGGTCAACTTATCCCAGTGTCTTCACGGCATCACATCAATGGGATATGCTCACTGGTCAACTTCCCTTACTCTTCTCAGGGAAGTAGAGTACCAGGGTTGACTGGAGAGCGCTCTGCCATCAATTTAGCGGGTCTTCACTAGACCCACTAAATTGATCCCTACTGCGATCCCTTCACTACGATCTCCCCATAGTAAAGACCAGCCATAAGCTTCTCTATCTGCCTATTATCGCCATTGCTATCCTCAAAACTTTATAAATAAGGAGCTATCACCTTTATAGTGGGTGCTGTGATTGCCCAGAAATCACTTCTGGGTCCCATGACACCCACAGTGACAACAAATGGCTGACTTCTTTGTCAGTCTGTTTTACAGCATTATCATCATGTGGCAACATGGCATGTCGATGCAATGTGCTGACATAAATGTAATGATCAAGTTGGCATCAAAATGCCCTCACTTTGATCTGTTCAATAACTTCTGATTTATTTTGCTCTGTCCCATCATACTGCCATTCACTTTGTCTTCATTTCATGCCATCAAGGAACAAGGTGGCTATGCTTTTCAATGCCATGAAAAAGGGAATAGGTGAATGACTGTTTAGCGAAATAGAACAGGCTATTCGCACCTCTTGGAATAAAACTCTGCTTCAGATCACATCTTTTATATTCAGGATGAACAAAAGCTACCTTAATACACTGCTACCTCTCAATTGCAACTTCTCCACCTTTAACTGTGGGCTCTAACTTAGAACACGGAGTGTATTCTCTCCCTGGCCAGTTGGAAACATTCCCCCCTCCCCCCGCCCCGAGATTGCTTTTTTGCTTTTAAATTCTGATAACTACATAAAAGTTCATTTCTTAGGTAAGACTGTTCTTGGAAGGTGAAAACGTGGATATGTATATCAAGAAAAATGGTATTAATAATTACCTTAAATAGGGTAAGGAGCTCAAGTATAGTAAATCTGTAACTAAAAAGAAAGCAGCCTATTGAGAGAGCTTTCTTATGAATGAAAAGTGTGGTATATTTTTCTTGTCCAAAAGTGTGGTATATTTCTTGGTTGCAGCAATGCTGCTCTGTATAGACAGATTAATTCAGCCTGCTTTTTCTACTTAAACACCAGTAGAGTTCTCTGCCATGACGAGACTGAGGAAAAGGGTGGGAGGAAGTGGCAATCCCTGAAACTGGAAAGCTATTTATGGTTAGGAGAGGTCCGTTTAAGAAGACCTTTTCTAAGACTTCTAAGTGACTGAGAAGCCTGCTGGTTTGCTAAGTAGTGCAAAGTGTTCAGAGATCTATCGCTTCAGCTGCTGACATAATTAATGATTTCATTAAGATCATGAAAGGAGGCACTTGTATTCCTTCTGGCATTGGTAAGCCAAGTTCATGTCCTAACTCTAATAACCAAAGTTGCTTTTGCCGATCGAGACTGTTGGTCCTCTTGTTGCAAAACAAAAATTTGAAAGCCAAATATTATACTGGGCTATGATACTTCCCAACATGTCAGGAGTGTGACATGTTTTAATATAAGCAGCTACTATGGATTACAGACTGGCAGGTAATTTACCAAAGCTTTCAAACAACAATGCAAATGGGAAGAATGTAAACAGAAAAATGTTGTCTGAAAATTCAAAGGAAAACACTGTAAAAAATGACTTGATATTTATCGCTTATGGTTTACACATAAGATTTGTCTAGTGTGCCTGTATTCGAAGGGTAATGTTGATCTTTGAAAATTTATAGCAATTCAAAGAACACAGAACTAAGATTTATGTTAAAAATAAATTGTGAAGTTGAGACAGTGCCCTTGGATTTAAGCCCTCACTTACTTTTCAATTTTGGAGACCTGAGCTAAAAACCTGGAGAAGTTGACATGAGTTCAGTTGTTTCACCCTGATACCCCTAGTGAATAAACACACAACCACTGTAGAGTGCATGCCTTGAAATAGGCCAGCAGAATGGAACAGAAAGTGTGCAGCACCAAATGTTCACCCGGTTTTCTTTAAATTTAGACTGTTTTTTCCTCTTCAGTGTGGACTGTTAAGGCCAAATCTTGCTTGCCTTACTCACATGAGCTGTCCTATTTAAATCAGTGTCATGACTCATGTCAGGAGGAGAAGCAGGATTTAGGCCTACTTTTCAGTAATGATGTTTTTAGTTAGGTAAGTGCCAAATTTTAGTTGGAACATATAGGAAGTGTGTGTGTTTGATGTGAGGGTGAGATTCCATGTTTAAGTAACTCAGAGAACTAAGCTAATTTGTTCAAACTTTAACCAGAAAAAAAACACCAACAACAAAAACACCTTTGGGCAGAAACCAAGCAAGGAAAGTTTCATCCCCAAAAGCATTTGGTTTAGAATGTTATAAGCAACTGAAAAATGAAGGTTGGAAAACCACATATGAATCTTAGCATTCACCACCACAAATGCTAAACTGCACATCTGTTTCTAGACAGCTTACATCCTGAGGTTTTTCAAATTTGTCCCAGTCTCCACACCCCTAGCATTGTATATCAGGGAACTAGAAGATAACTAGCATGACTAAAATGTCTAATTAAACAATAGATCTTTTTTTAAAATAAATGACAAATAATGGGTTTGTAGACTCACCCAGGAATAAATGATTTTTGCCATCATCGTCAAGTTCTAACTACATGCCTGTATCCATTTATTTTGGATTCAAACTTGTACGGTAATTAGAAATGGCTCCATTTTCACTTGACACAGCCCAAGAAGAGCATTTGGTTTTACCACACCCTAAATACGTATTCGCATTAATGGGAAAGTAGTGGCTGTCGCCCTTCAGGTGTTAAAACCATCGCTGAAGCATTAATCATCAAGATGTATGTACAGCTGAACAAAGTGTTTTTTCTAAAATTAAGATTAAAATATTTTTATTGAGCATTAAGAATTCAATGGCTCCATGTCATACCTGACTCAGTTTTCCTCTAATCCTCTGGTTGCCAAAATGGAAAGGATGAATTTTCAATAATAAAGGGCTTTGTTTTGGTCTGCTATGGAAACATGATTGAGTGGTTATTCTTTGATGTGGATCCATCAGTGTAATTTCCCTCACCCCATGTTATAATGTTTTTGGTTTACCTCTTCTAGCATCCTTCTTTCAGGAGGTTTCCCCAAATGCCTTGCAGACTTGAAAAAATGAATTACAAATTTCCCTATGGACCTGATCCAAAGTTCCTGGAAAGACTCGGTGACTTTGATAGGCTTTGCCTTGAGTACTGTGACCATTTCACCCATCACTGAAATGCAGTCGCTTCTAGGGTAGAGTGCAACAGTGGTTTAATACTGCTCAGAAGCACTGTACACCTCTCAGGACAATATCTGAAGAAGAATATTGATTCCATTAGAAAATGCAAAGTAATTGGAATGTAATTATCCACACTGACATTTGGGTGGAACACTGGTGTTAACCTCCCTCCCTCCCCAGGTTTATGCAAAATGTTAAGTGGCCACAAGTAGTCAAGACTTTCCCTCTAGATTTCATCTGAAAGACTTAATGCACCTAACTGCAGGGGAGAAATGTAAAGAACTTGTGCAATCTTTGGATCAGTATACAATAACATAAAGAGTAGTTCAGCAAGGATATATTATCACAAGCCCTCAGGAAAAAAAGTCACTTGAAATCTTGAGATAATTTTTATATAAACATTGCTTGGAAACAAGCAAACACATACTTCATTAGTCCCTGCTGCAGATGAACCTGAATTTGCTAGGAACTGTGGAAACTGCTTTTCTCACAACATTCTTCTCACCTATTAGATAGGTTATACATAGGAAAGAACTGAAGTCTTGCTTGACTCTGTTCTCAAAAACCACAGTAAACCAACCAGGGGCTGGGATTTAACAAAAAAAAAAACAGGAGACTAAAGTTAGGCTTCTAAATCCATAATTAAACAGCGGGAATTGCTAGCAGCTCAGAAAATCAGGCCACTGGTCTTTTTCAAGTTTTTGGATAGCTTTGTATAAGTCCTCTGGTCCTTTACCTTTGCTGCTACCTGCAAAGTCTTACTGCAAGGTCTCAACAAGTCTGGAAATCTAACTTAGGTCAGAAATCTCATAACTTCTGGGGTAACTGTGGTCAGAGGCACACAATGAGTTCTTGTTCCTAGGAAGAGCCTGGAGTGTCCAAGATTTGAAGACAACAGCTGGCAAGCAAAGTGTACCAGACTGCCAGGACTTGGTGGGATCTAAACTGATAAAAGGTATCTTATTGGGGAAATGCAGGTTAGAAATCTGGAGAAAATGTGGGTGGGGGGGATGGGCATCATTGGGTCCAAGTTAGGAGGATCAGATAAAAGGGAGCAGAATTAGCAGTAAGATTTGAGGAGTTGGGGGGAAAGGATAGGATAAGTACTAGTGAGATGGGAGGGAGAATATTCAGAGAGGTTCATATAGCAAAACATCTGCATTTTGGTGGGGCTTAGTTGAACTGAGGCTCAACCTTTAGAAATTCATCTGTAACTATTGGGTGGGTTTTCTAGAGAAGCAACACCAACTGCATCAATCTTCACACCAGTCATTATTTCCCTAATGAACCCTGCCTTTCAGAGACATGTCTGCCAGCCACTGGGGTCTGTCTTCATGTGAGATCAACACACAGGGTTACTAACTAAGTTCAACAAGGAGCTCAAAGTTCAGCTGCCTCACTTGCCCCTAAAAGGCTCTACACAGCAACATCTAGGCAACATCTCAACCCTTGTTTCCACCTCCTCCCACGCATGCATAGTGCTCTGCCAACTCCTGCTTGTCATTTTCCTTGTGACTCTACGCTACCCCCCACACCCTCCTTTTTGACACAAAACCTCCTTAAAACTCACTACTCTTGGGTAGCCTTCCACTGCTATCTTCCTTTCCACCGCTATATATACCTGCTCTTGGGTCTTCCTCAAACCCTTAAAACTTAACTTAAAACCAGTCAAATGAAGAAAATGAAAAAGGTGCATGTAACCTGTCACATTACATCCCTCCCCTTCCTCCTTTGTCTGCTTTCCTCATTTGTTGTATTCTGTCTCATCTAAAACTCCTCAGGGGCGCTGTAGTATGTAAAGAACATGCAGAAACCCGGTAAAAGAAGGAGGTAGGATTCCTGTGGGAGGAAAATAGTATGTGATCACTTATACATACACACAAGGGGGCAGAACTGATATTGAACAGGCAGCTGAAAAGCTGGCATTTCCTTACTTTTGAATGCTTGAGTTGGCAACTTGAATGATCGTTTTTATTGTAACTTTGTGTTGTTTCCAAGGGGCTATATTTAAAGGACAAAGGCAGAAACAAACTCTACTTTATGCAACTCTATCTTGCATCAGCTGCAGCATTTGAACCCTCAGCACTGCAACACAGACCGCTACCACTTGAACAGGCCTAACTGCAGCAGATGGCAGACCTGGCTATCAGCTACAAGAAAAAACCTGTTGTCTGCAAACCAGCCATTGGAGGGCATGTAACAAACCTTCCTCATCACCCTATCGCTGCCTGCGCAGCATTCTGTGTCCATATGTTTTACACACACACTCACACACACACTGTCTCATGTCTCTGTGTCCCACTCCCATGCTCTGTATCCCTCAGAAGTCTCTCAACCCAGTACTGCAACCACGCTTTCCATGAAGTATGTCCTCTGATATAACCCTCCCCCCCCACTATGCTCTGTGCCCTGCTGTGTTCCGTGTGCCCCTATCTCTCATGTTTGGTCTCCTGGATCTGCTGGTGAATCTTTTTTGTCTTTGTCCTATCCAAAGTATAAACTCTCTGTGGAGCTGCTGTAGTGCAGTACTGGGGCAGGGTGCCTATGCAGGTCTTTAGCATCTATAGGGTGTTTGGCATGCTGCCAAAAAGACAAAACAGAAAAACACAGCTGTGTTCTGTGAGAACACAATCAAGAAATCGGTGATTTTCAACACATTTATAACGTGGCCAAATCTGAACAGATTTACATATGGAGCCAGAAAAAGGCATGTCCCTGCCCCCAAGGCAACCCCCTCTGCCAAATTTCAGAGTCCTGATGCAAACAATGGAGGGGTGTGTTTGAAAATAAGTTGCCTAACACTTTCCATTGTAAGATTATTGCAACCTAAGTGTAAGGGTTGCTGCCAGTTCCCACTGCAAGATCATTGTCATGCCATGCCCAGTCACACAGGATCAAATTCAGGTCGGAGTGTCAGCTTTATGTCTTTTTTTTAATTCTCTTTTAGCTTTTGTCACAACCTTAATGTTATTAACCAGCTGGCCTGATTTTCAGAGGAGCACAGCATTTGCAGGTCAGCACCTCTGCAGATCGGGCCATTAGTGTGGCATATGGAATAAGATGCATCTTCATTCGAAGTATCCGAAGTATCCTTATTGGCCTCTGTGGCAAGACACCTCCTACACTTCACCAGGATTAGTGCTTCCTCCTCTGGAAGTGGGGGCCTGGAGTAAACCAGCGCCACTCTGGACGGTGTTTATTTTCCCACTTGGGGTTTATTGCTCAATATTTTCCATGTAGACCTTGAGGCAGGCCCGAAGAGTACTCCTCCACCAAACAAATTCAAAATAAAAGGGAATACCTTTCCCTATCCCCTGTCTAGGGCTGGGAGGAAGGGTGGCATTGTTTTTGGCCCAAGGATGCTAGTCCTTCCCCTGTAGGGAGAAGAACTGCCTCCCACTTTGAGGAAACCTTTCTCCCTGCTTCCACTTGCCCTCTGCAGCAGCTTGTCTTTTCTCCTTCTTCTTTCACCGATGAGTGGGAAGGGGTGGGGGTTAAAGGTCTCAGGCAGTCCTTAATTGGACTCGGGTGTCCCTAACTGACCTGAGGTAACCCATTTTCAGCTTATAGGGAAAAGGGGCTTTATCATTCTATGGCTAATATATCTGCCTTCCACCATCTTCTTGCAGCTGTCCAGCCTAATTTTTGTCACACCTCTCTGACCTTCACAATATAGGATTAATACTGTGTTTCATGAAAATGCCTTTAACTTTCTCTTGCATTCACCATGAGACTGGATGCAGATTCAGTCCTCTTTCCAAGTTTGGCTGCTGTCTGGGAGTGCTTCCTACCAGTTGTAAAACCAGGGCAGGAGTTGGAAAAGCATGGGGTTAAGAAAGAGAGGTTGGAAGAGAGAATTCTGAGTAGCTCCACAATGCCCTGGCATGAATGTTGATGTACCAGATTCTCTTCTCAATTACACTCATGGAGGAGTTCCACTTGAGAGCGTGATTTGGCTGGCTATCTGTTCTCCAGCTTTGTAATTTTACTTCCAGACTATCAATTGTCATCTTACTTCACGCTGGGAAAGGAATAAGTAAAGTTTAGTAGTGACAGGTTGTTTGTTTGGGTTGAGTGGTTTACATCTGAAAAGGGAAAATATCCCAATTCAATACTTTCCAAAGGATTCAATACTTTCCAAAGTCTTCACGCACAAGGTCAGCTCCCAGATTGCTGCACTGGGCAGTACAGCATGGGGAGAAGGTGACCAGCCCTCTGTGGAGAAAGAAGTGGTTCGGGACTATTTAGAAAAACTGGACGTGCACAAGTCCATGGGGCCGGATGCGCTGCATCCGAGGGTGCTAAAGGAGTTGGCGGGTGAGATTGCAGAGCCATTAGCCATTATTTTTGAAAACTCATGGCGATCGGGGGAGGTCCCAGATGACTGGAAAAAGGCTAATGTAGTGCCCATCTTTAAAAAAGGGAAGAAGGAGGATCCGGGGAACTACAGGCCAGTCAGCCTCACCTCAGTCCCTGGAAAAATTATGGAGCAGGTCCTCAAGGAATCAATTATGAAACATTTAGAGGAGAGGAAAGTGATCAGGAACAGTCAGCATGGATTCACGAAGGGGAAGTCGTGCCTGAGTAACCTAATTGCCTTCTATGATGAGATAACTGGCTCTGTGGATGAGGGGAAAGCAGTGGATGTGTTATTTCTTGACTTTAGCAAAGCTTTTGATACGGTCTCCCACAGTATTCTTGCCACCAAGTTAAAGAAGTATGGGCTGGATGAATGGACTGTAAGGTGGATAGAAAGCTGGCTAGATCGTCGGGCTCAACGGGTAGTGATCAATGGCTCCATGTCTAGTTGGCAGCCGGTTTCAAGTGGAGTGCCCCAAGGGACGGTCCTGGGGCCGGTTTTGTTTAATATCTTTATTAATGATCTGGAGGATGGTGTGGACTGCACTCTCAGCAAGTTTGCAGATGACACTAAACTAGGAGGCGTGGTAGATACACTAGAGGGTAGGGATCGGATACAGAGGGACCTAGACAAATTAGAGGATTGGGCAGAAAAAAACCTGATGAGGTTCAACAAGGACAAGTGCAGAGTCCTGCACTTAGGACGGAAGAATCCCATGCACTGCTACAGACTAGGGACCGAATGGCTAGGTAGCAGTTCTGCTGAAAAGGACCTAGGGGTCACAGTGGACGAGAAGCTGGATATGAGTCAACAGTGTGCTCTTGTTGCCAAGAAGGCTAACGGCATTTTGGGCTGTATAAGTAGGGGCATTGCCAGCAGATCGAGGAACGTGATCGTTCCCCTTTATTCGACATTGGTGAGGCCTCATCTGGAATACTGTGTCCAGTTTTGGGCCCCACACTACAAGAAGGATGTGGAAAAATTGGAAAGAGTCCAGCAGAGGGCAACAAAAATGATTAGGGGTCTGGAGCACATGACTTATGAGGAGAGGCTGAGAGAACTGGGATTGTTTAGTCTCCAGAAGAGAAGAATGAGGGGGGATTTGATAGCAGCCTTCAACTACCTGAAGGGGGGTTCCAAAGAGGATGGAGCTCGGCTGTTCTCAGTGGTGGCAGATGACAGAACAAGGAGCAATGGTCTCAAGTTGCAGTGGGGGAGGTCCAGGTTGGATATCAGGAAAAACTATTTCACTAGGAGGGTGGTGAAACACTGGAATGCGTTACCTAGGGAGGTGGTGGAGTCTCCTTCCTTGGAGGTTTTTAAGGCCCGGCTTGACAAAGCCCTGGCTGAGATGATTTAGCTGGGAATTGGTCCTGCTTTGAGCAGGGGGTTGGACTAGATGACCTCTTGAGGTCCCTTCCAACTCTGATATTCTATGATTCTATGATTCTATGATTTGTTTCAGCAAATGCTGACATACATCCAAAAAGATATAAAAGTAAGTAAACTCAAATGGCCTTTTCAACAGCTCTTAGGGGAAATTCTGAAGAGGCAATAGTGCAAGGGTTTAGCTCACCCCAGATCCAGCAGTGAGCGCTACAAGGTGGACCCTCATGCCCCTGTATAGCCCCATCAAAGTCATTCAGGCTCTTCGCAGGGGTCCACCCTCTTTACAAGATGAATAGCTTAGTTTGCCATATTTACTGCTTTTAATAACTTATAGTTAAAACATGAACACTTGCTGGTAACTTCTACCACAGCGATTTTAAGTTTGTTTCCATACTCATTCAGCCGTTGTATGTAATTTCCGAGTTACAATGGTGTGAAAGGAAGAACAGACGGGGCACAGATGAAGTGAGACAATTTTAGCTTAAATGCAAAGGTATTGCCTGGAGGTATTTTCAGCCATAACATGGGGTTTTGGAATGGAAGTTTAACTGATGTGATGTCATAAAATAAATAGAATACATTTATGAATTGATGGCTTCTCAGTCTGGTTCTCAGTGGGTGGCAGATTGCTATGCTACAAAGATCATCACAACTGGAACATTCCTTGGCAGTTTTAGCAGGGAGTCCGAGTACTAACTGGGCATGGAGATCACACTGTCTTTAGAAGTGATATCTCCAGGTCAGTGCTGAAGAACATTGACTTAGTGATATGTATGGGGGGGGAGTGGGAGGCACCTTTCCGTGCCAGTTCCCAGTCAGTACTAGTTCTTTGTTCAGGGCTGTCAAACTGACATATTTCACCACCATTACATTTGCTATTAAAGTCTAATAGAAGGTAGAGGTGTGTGTGGGCGGGGGGACGGACAGAGAAGAAATGCAACCAAGAAAAGGAGTAGGCTCGAGAAGGAGAAATGAGCTGGCCAACCCAGGAGAGCTAGAGAGCTGGTTGGAGGACTGACAAGGTTATCCAATAGAGAAGGGGCATAGACTTATATGGGTATTGCACAGACATAGGCTGGATTGGAAATGGATTTAGTCTAATGATAGCCGGTAAAAAAGGAAGAAATTCAAGTCTGAGTACGCACATTATTCAGATAATTGTTTTCAGCACCCCTTCTCCTTGGTAAGACATAGGTGTCTGTGTTTGGGGTCAAATATTGTGAAGGATGAAACAATGGGGCTTTCCCCCATAATAAGCAAAACAATCTTTTAGTATTTCCCTATGTAGGTATATATTATTCTAAATCCAGCCATCATGAATGTACTAGCAAGTTACTAGTGTTGTGTAATTCAATGATGTACCAGCCAAGACTCCCAATCCACATGTACAGGGTGAGGTCCTGTGCTGCTGCTTCTAGAGTTTTGTTTTTAATTTTTTGGGAAGTAGGGAATTCCCCTACTTTTATTAGGAGTGGGGAGAACGGGAATTTTCCAACAGTATTCTTTAGGTGAATAGAAATATTGCCATAATAGATGGCAAGGAAGGGGGGGAAACCACTTGAAAATTAGCACTTTTGGTATCCTAATGATGGAATGCTTGAAAATATTTATATGATAGGCGTGCCATCTCCTCTTCACATTATATAAGAGCATGTGCTGAAAAAACAGACCCGACACAGAGTATGTAATAAAAATATGTTATGCAAATGATGTTGCATGCAGGTATTTTTTCCCAGGTGAGTGTGATTGTAGGTGAAAGTTTTGACTCCCTGTACTCATTCATGGACATCTGTGACTATAGCCATCATTCTTGCTAAATATAACATGTATCCTAACAAAATCTTGATTTATAGGCGTATTATAGCCAGAGGAGTTCTCACCCCGACAGGTATTTAAAAAAAAAACAAAAACAGTTGAAGTCCTCAGAATAAGTACTTGACCGACAGAACATCTCTGTGTGAGCCATGACAGAGTGGCTTTGCTACATCACAGGGTTGCAATAAAGGGTTAATTCCAATGACCAAGTTGCTGAGGCAGCAACAACATTCTCCCACTACAGGCTAGCTTCAGCTTTGGTTTGGAGACCTCGCCCCACAACACACTGCTGGAGGATAACCCTATGTAGTTTGAACAAAAGAAACATTTTGTGGGAGCAGGGAGTTGGGAATCTTTACATCTAATTGCACAGTTCTTCCCTTCATTCTTTTGCCCTCTTTATCTATAGATGGTTAACATATTATTCACTTACAAGACATTTTCCAGAAATTTCACCAAATATTTATTCCAACATTAGCACATTTTAACCAAGTCTATCAGGCTTTGGTAAATGGAAAAAAGATATGCAATATACTTAGTTTAAAACCACATTATTGCAAAAGTCTTCATGTCTGGGTCAGTGTATACATGCCTGTGCTTGATTTATGCCAAGGCATTAATTTGCTTTCAGGAGAGATTATTTCCCTTTCACAGGAGACAGAAATGGGGTGCCTCTGGCCATGGTCCACCCACATGACAGTCTAGGAGAATAATTTTTCCAAATTTATTTTTCCCACACCTTTTTAATTCCGCCTTTGTCCTCTCATGTCTTAATCTTTGTAGCAATTAATTGTTTTTGAAACTTGGCTTTGTTGCCTCCGACTAAAGGAAATCTGCATTGATTAATTCTGATGGTGGGTATTTAGTAACTAAGCTTGTGTCTACGTTGGCATGCATACTTGAGCACTGGATCGTGTACATGCTCCCCGTATCTATGCTGAGTGTCCATGCTACGCTGTGCTAGACACAGATATAATGATGTGTACACATGTATACCCACATCCGGACTATCAGGAACTCAGCAGCCTCTGGACTTGGTTGCCTAGCAACTCAATGAGCTTATCCGGACCCCAAAAAGCCAACAGATCACCATTTAAACCCTGTAGAAACAGCAGCACAGGGGCTAGTAAATGCATTCCACACCAGTAGCTGTGCCAGACCCGCTTCCTGTACAGCCCTTGGTCCAACCTGTGCCTGGTCCCACTCCAGCCCGAGTCCCTGTCTACATCTGAATTCCTGACTCCTGGCTCTGACCATTGGCTTGTCTCCTGACCACACCTCCAATTCTATCCTCTGATTCAGCTCAGACCAGTAGGCCAGACTCCTGCTCTATCCACTAGGTTGCACCAACTACACCTCAGTATGTGACAGTTTGAGCAGCTGGTAGGAGATAAGTAGGGGTTTTACCACACAATGTCATCTCCAATTATTTTGCCACCACAGTCATAACTGTGTGGGATTAGTACTTAGCCTGCTCAGCAGAGAGGCCCTGAAGTGGGTGTCCCTGCTCCTGGAAGAGTCCAGTCCTCTTCTTGAACCCTTGAAGAGCTTAGTTCAGGCAATGGTGGGCATCTTCGATGACCCTAAGCAAGAACATACTGCAGAAGCTGCTCTCCACATCCTCCAGAAGGGTCTGTTGCCAAATATGCAGCAGAATTCCCATGTCGGGCTGCAGACACCCACTGGAATTAGGCCATGCAGAGACACCACTTTAGGCAGTGGCTCAACAACTCTATCAATGGCAAACTAGCACAGGTGGAACCTCTGTCTAACCTGAAAACTTTAATCAATCTGTGCATCTGAATTAATGATTGGCTAATGGAGCAAGTCCAAGTAAAATGGCACAGTACCCAACCCCTGCTGGCTAGAACTCTTCAACTTCCATGGTCCCAGTTGCCTTACCAGACCCTGAACTGATGCAAATTGACTGAGTCCAGTCCCACCTCTCTGCTGACAAAGAGAACCATCATCAGGCATTAGGGTTGTGAGAATATTGTGGGAGGCCCAGGCATGTTGCAGCAGGGTGCCCAGCCAAGGTCCAGTTAACCCCTTGGTCGGGAAATACCAAAGCCAATCCCTAGTAGGGAGGCTAGTGTTGGGTTGGTGCTCCACTCCTCCCCCACAGTGAATGACACTACTGCCTATCTGCTGGAATCTTGGCAATCTCTAACTAATACACTACCCCGCTCCATCTTCCACTTTGACTCTGGCATTCTGCCATGCCACCTCTGGCAACTTCATCAACCAAAAATTTAAGGTGCATCAAATTCCCATCCTCTTCCTGGATTTCCCTGAGCTTGTCGAGGCTATCAATGGATCACTCCTCTCTTCAGGTTCCATCATGCATCAGACAGCCCCCTAGAAGTCATTACCATTGGTGGTCACTGAGAGATCCTGCAGATTGGGGTCAATTTTGCTCCACATTCACCAGTCATCCTTGGTGTCCCTTGGCTTGTCACTCATGATCTCTGAATCAGCAGGTGCTCACGATCTATTCTATTCTGTTTACTGCGGTGCCGACGAGAATGCTTTCCCATTTCCAGTAAATGGCCAGTTGCATTTTGTGATGTGCTCCAAAGTCACAAACCAAAGATTCATTATAAGTGCCTGGAAATCCTGCCAAGTACCTAGAATACACTGAGGTATTTCACAAAGCAGAACCCAGACACTCTGCCACCTTGCTGCAGTTATGATTGCCCAATCAATCTTCACTCAGGAATGGAGGTTCCTTTTGAATATAGCTATGCCTTATCTGAACATGAGCTGCAGGCCCTCTGGGAGTACCTTGAGGAAAATCTGTGGAAAAGGGTCGTCCAGCCCTCCACTTGCCCAGCAAGAGCACCAAACTTATTGTGGCTAAGAAGGATGGCTTCTTCCAACCTTGTGTTGATTGATGAGCTTTCAACAAGATTACCATCTGCAATTGATATCCCCTTCCTCTCATAAATGAACTCCTGGAAAGCCTGTTAGGAGCTTCATGAAGACCTCAGCCAATGTGAAGCATAAAACCTGATCAGAATACAGCAGAGGGATGAATGAAAGATGACATTTTGAACCAGATATGGCCATTTGAATACTTGGTCAGTATTGGGCCTCTGTAACAGCCCCACTACATTTTACCTTGAGAGGCATCCTCAACCAATTTGTGATCATCTACTTAGATATACTCATTTTTTCAGAGAAGTGAAGTGGAGCAGGAAGTTCTCACCACTGTCCTTAAACCTTCCCACTTTGTCTGTGGGACCATCACTGGTCACCTGACAATCATTATCTATTCCTTATTTCCAAGTGACCCATTTATGGCACCAATCTCTCAAACAAAAAGTACCACTGGTGTTTCCCCAGATTCAAGTTTTCATCTACAAGACCACCTCCTTTATTGCTGGGATCATCTCTACATTCCTGAGGGCAACTCCCAGCTTCAGATGCTAAGGTTGTGCCATGACTTGCCCATGGTGGGACATTTTGGCCTATTTAAAACCTGGAACCTGATCACTAGAGACTTTTTGTGGCCAACCCTATGAACTGATGTTTAAAAATGGTTAAGTCATGCAACCTCTGTATGAAGAAACTGTGAGCCTGTATGGTGTGTCTGTGCCAATTGTTATCTTGGGGGGCCTTGCATACCCACTACTAACTTGGCTCATGAAACTGTACCCTAACATCAATGACCCTGGAAAAAGGGAATGCAGTTATAAGCTCAGTGGCTGCAGAATGGTCATGGGATGCACATTTGATAGACTGAAATCTTGTTGGTGCTGCCTATGCACCCTGCTAGATGCCAACATGGCAAACACCGTTTGTATAATCACTGCCGACTGTGCACTCCACAACTTTTGGGACAGTAAAAAGGAGCGCCTCCATCTGAAGTGGGCTCAGGACAAGTCTAGTTTACAGGTGCACACTGGTCGTGGTTCCTAGCAGACAAGGGATATCCAGCATGCCATATGTGCACACATCTTGGTACAGCAGGGAGGCAGAGGGCGACATCTGCCTGTGCTGATGGACACCTTCACACGCTGTACAGCTGCTGGAAATGCACAAGAGGGAACATTGATTCATATGTGTGGGGCTACATGGCCTTGTGAGGGTTTTGTTCCCTTGGAGTCAAAAGTCATTAGACATTCGCTCCTGTGACATTGTGCACATTAAAGACAATTATAACAGGGCATCTTCACTGGGTTATCACCTTAAGGTTGGGCTTGTGCAGTGAAGGGTGGTGGCTGAGTTGTAATACAGTCATTGGACAATGTTTGGTCTTTGCTATTCCTGCTTGCTTACAAACCTCTGTTAATGGAAGCACTCAATCTTTTAAGGACTTTATGAAGATTTTATGTGGGGTGGGGTGTGTCGACATTCATATTCTTTAACCGTTCGTTCATTATCGGCAGTACTAATTGCACTTAGCAGCTGTTACAGAGCGCTAATCCCTAGGAGGATTGAAACTGTTAAATTGCTGGGGGGAGGGAAGGAGGAAGGGAGGACAAGCCATTATGCACAGGTTAGCAGCAAATGCTGCCATCGCCTGTATTTAATTGTGTTTAGATTTGAACTAAGCCATAAAGATGTTCACCTATGCCTTTTCTGTGTTTTAGACTAAGTTCTGCCTCGTTGAAAAGTAGTAGTGTTGTCTGTAAGCACGTACACTAACTGCTCTTTCCCCATCCCTCCCCTGGATCCTTGGGGTCTTTCTGAACCCGTGAGAGGATGGTGGAGTACAGACAGAAAAGTGTTGGCAGTATCATGGCACCAAACCATTATACACCATTCAGTTTCATGTACTGTGAATCGTTGGGCCCAAACCAGAACCTGAAAACAGCTTCAGTTTGTCATACTTAGGAAAGAGAGGCCTCACCCAAGTCAAAGAAAGCATAACCATTATGAAAACTACCAGATGGAAAGAGTGATTGAAATATTTTAAAAAAGAAAGGTCCACAACAAATACTAAAATTAAGGAAATGCTACTGCGAACACTGGCTGAATGTTACTGTCTCTGCTCCTGTCTCCTTGCTCAGCTCTTGACAAGGAGGGAAATGATAAGGGAAAATCACTCTGTGGGGAAAGGGGACTGGGTACATCTCCTGCTAGGAATTTCAGGGACAGGCACTTGGTGTGGTCCGGGACTCCTGCAGGCTCATTGTTTCCTTTACTGGGGTCGCCCTGTGCGGGGGTTTTGGGTGCCAGTGGAGGGTGAGATCCCGGGGTCCTGTAGGCTCCAGGACTTGAAACCGAGTCATTTTTTTTCAAGGGACAAAAGATAGCTGTTGTTAACTTATAGTTGGTTGTCTAAAGTTTTCTTCAACTGTCCCATCTCCAGCCAGGACCTTTCTAACCCACCCCATCCTTCCTTCAGTCTGCACGGCCCCAGGACCCTCGCTTCCTGACTGCTGGCTGAGAAGTGCACTGACACAGGGGCACAGTCATTTTTCATTAATAATCTGGTTTTAAGAATAGCTTTAGCCCAGTGCATAATAGTGGTTCATCGGAAATCAATACAATCCTCGATTTATAGCCATATATGCTTGGGGACCATTTTGGGCTAGAGCAGAGCTTGGTCTGGATGGAGGAGGGAAAGTCTGAGTTCAGCAAGGGGAATTGGATGGCGTGATAATGCGGGGGCTTCAGCACTGCAAGTTCAAACTCTGAGACATAGCAATGCAAGTGTAGTGAGGCGGTTTGGCTCCCCGCCGCCTCAGAGCAGGATGAGCCCCTCCAGAGACCGGAGTGGCCGGAGCTAGGGAGCTCAGAGCCTGCCCCTCAGAGGGTCAGGCAGCAACCTGGAAGTATAAAGGCTCACCCTCAAAACTCACTAGGGAGCCAGACATCTCCAGCCTAGCCCACAACTGGGAAACCCCCGCAGCCCAAGGTGCACGCCAAGACTAGCCTGACTTGCCCTGCGCCCGCTACCTGGAGGAGTTGCCGGACCTGCCCTGCGCCTGCTACCTGGAGGAGTTGCCAGAGCTGCCCTGCGCCCGCTACCTGGAGGAGTTGCCAGAGCTGCCCTGCGCCCACTACCTGGAGGAGTTGCTGGACCTGCCCTGCTCCCACTACCCAGAGGAGTTGCCGGGCCTGCCGCTCGCCCACTACCCCGAGGAACCCATGGTGCTGGACCCCCTGGAGGACAACACCCTGACCCAGGTACTACCCGAGGGGGAGTCTGGAAGTAGCCCGGGGGCAGCCAACCCTGGTCTGGCTGCAGCACTGCCAGAGCCCATGTCAGTGTGTTGCGGCCAGGATCCCCACTGACACAGCAGCGGGTCTTCTGCCACTGCTAGGGCCCCGGGCTGGGACGCAGTGGAGTGGGAGGGCCTGCGTCCCCCCTGCCACCCAACCCGTGGGTGACAGTTTCCCCCTCTCCCAGGCCTTGGAGGCTTGGGCCTACTGTTATTGCTCAGCCCTGCCTGAGGGCCTGAGCTCTTGACTCCGTATTGCCCTGCCCTGACCTAGGGCCTGGGTTTGATACTATTTGTACTGTTACTGCTCAGCCCTGCCTGAAGGCCTGAGCACCTGACTCACTGTTGCCCCGCCCTGACCCAGGGCCTGGGCTTATGGTGCTTATTCCAGTTACTGCAAGGGCTACCAGGAAAGACTCCCGCGGCCGGACTAATTCCCCAAACCTCAGCAGTGTGCAGTGAGACTGTGTGGCTCCCCTCCGCCCTGGAGAGGATCGAGCCCCAGCCAGCACCTCTACAGCAAGGCATATTATCCAGGGCAGAAAAGTCAGCACACACTACTTCCAATGCCCTTGCCCTTAGAATCAGGAACTTAGCACCAGAGCAGGAAGCGATATTGGTGGTGGCGGGGAGGTGGGGCCCATTGTAACGTACTAGCCTCTGGTTTTGATTCCTGCTATAGCTCGGGGTCCTCCTCAGATTTGTCGGGTGGGGCAGGAGAGGCTTCCTCAACCAGTTCCAGTACAGCACCAGTAGTGGTGCTGTTCCTCGTTCTCTGGGTGTTCTGGGGCATCCTCCACAGTCTCACTATTGCCTCCTCACTCTGGGCCTTAGCAGTAGCCCATTAGACAATGAAGCTGGCAGGGTTGAGGAAGGGATTGTGAGCCACTTCAGGGTCTGTACCGGCAGCCCTTGACAGCACCTGGTAAGCTCCTCATAGAAGGGGCATGTACAACAATCCCTCCTGGAGCAACTATTTGAATCTTTTGCTCTGCTGTACAGGAGCCTCCAGTGATGGATGTGTTCCCTGCACTGGGCTGGAGTCTGCTCAGAGAAGTATGAGAGTTAGACCCAGAATGAAGCAGTGAGTGGTGTGAAGTTAAACCTGACAGTGCTGCGATCCTCCCCTGGTCAAGGAACAGCATAGGTGGCAACCTTGCTCCAAGGCAGGAGACTCTTATTGGGCTGGAACAGAGGAGTCAAGGAAGAAAGAGGCTACAGCAAGATTAGCCTTGCAAAAGGGGATGGAGTAATAAAAGAGGGATGTGTGAGGGAGGAGTTAGGATCACATTAGGATGTACAGTGCTTCCCAAACCCAGTCCTCCTAGCTTCAAAGTCACTAGCAGGATGCAGAAGGGGCACTGATAAACTTGAAGTTGAATATCTTTGAAGGAAGGGTCTGTTTTTGTTTTCTTTACACCCCATAGCTGCAAATATAACATCCGCTCATCATTGCACTTAGTTGTACCAGGGTAATTAGAACCCTTTCTATATTTCATTGCAGATTTTCCTATTACATGGAGAGACTTCACATTCAAGACAACCCTTTCCCTGTTTGCAGACAAACAACCTAAACGAAGTCCATTGTCTTGCACCACTGAAGGTGAGACGGATGGCATAGGAGTTTGGACAGCCTAATTGTCCTGGGTATTCCGATTGACTGGTGGGAGACAAGGGATGCTTTTATTAAGTTTTACTAATAATTTTGTTCCAGGCCCAAGCACTGCTACAAAAACTCTCCTACCTATACAGTGGAAAGAAACCCATTTGCTCACTCACAGGTAACCGGCTCCGTTCTCTATCTGTGCTGTGTATGGATCTAAATAAATGATGGGGTGGGGTGTGAAGGAAAAGAGAATCTGCTGTTCTTATAGCTGCTGATTGCATCATTGATCAGGAAAATGCTAAGCAGAGCTGGGGGTGTTAAAAGATGCGCGGCCTGAAGCTATGCCAATTTACACCAGCTGGGGATTTGACCCATCATCACATTTTTGTTACTGAACTCTGTTGCTTTCCCCCGACTTTCTTTCCTTTTCTCCCCTTCCTTAACAAAATTGATGAAGGTGTGCTTGCACGCCCTCTGTGTCCTTATAACGAAAATCCTCTGATAAGTGTCTTCCACAGCCAGACTGCTTCTTCCTCTTACTGGCCATGGTTGCCCTGAGACAGCTTAAGATCTTGTGACTGCAGGGGCCCTTAGCGAGCCAGAAAAGTTTGTAAAGTGTGTATATTTGTGATAGATACAAGGGCTTCTTTTTCAGGTTGCAAAGAGCCTTATATGACCTCAGTCCAGCCTTTAGTTCTGAAGTCTGATGCAAATTGGCTGGGCCTGATTCCCCACTCTGCTACCACATCTTTGTCACTAGAATGGTGCACAGTGGATCTGGCCAGCTAGGAATTTCCCCAGCCTCGGGGGAATCCTGGTGCTGTACAGCTGGCATAGCAGCTCTACCCAACCCCACAAAGCACCATCCCTACCTTAGTTGCCCTTTGTGGATATGGAATGGCACCACTCCTACTTGGGTTGGAGATTAAATGCCATAATTTGGCCTTTTGTTGGCAGGATTTTAGGATGCAGTGAAGGCATGATGCACAGCTTTCACAGTGGTAGGAAATGTCTAGCATCGCTCAACTGCAACCCCTTTGGCTGATTAAGAGTGGTATTAGGGGAGCGTGGAAGAGAACTACATTCATGCTTCCTTCTTGAGAAAGATGGTATCTATCTTCAGTACAGAAAGTGAAGCAAGGGAGTGGCACTGTTAGAGAAAAGTGTGTGCAGAGGGTATGTTTGTGTATGTACAATATGGTAACCTCACTTAAAAAATCAACAGTAAAGTTACCACACTGCGGTATCCATGGAAAAAGAGGTAACTTTAGTGGTGTGGTGGTTCGTGGTCACTGTTGACTTTTCGTAGAAAGAGAGGGGTGTGTGTGTGTGTGTGTGTGTGAGAGAGAGAGAGCAAGAGAAAAGACTTGCAATTTTATTTGAAAGTGTTTGAATGTCTTACTGTTCTATAGTTAACCACACTAAAACTTCCTGGGAAAGGCTGAAGACTACTTAGACCTGGCTTTCATTTTGTGATTTTTTTTTTAAAGACTTTAGAAACTTCAATATGTTTGCTACTGTTAATGGTAATTAACTCCTAATGGATAGTTTTTCCATTGTTAAAATGTTTTATTAGGTACCAAGTGCAGTTTTTCTGGTTTTAGTTCATTGAGCCTTTAAATTATTATTTTTTGTTCATGTATCTCTTCTTTAGATGCCTGAGACACATGTTGGAGCAATTTGAATTCCTCTGAGCAAAAAGCAGGGAGAGTGGCCCATTCTTATTACCTCTTACCTCAGCATAACAAATGAGACAAGGATAATTACCATAACACTTACATCCTTCCCATTCTATGAAAGCAGTCTGCCGGGGTGGGAGTTGACTCCTGTGTTAGTTCCGTTTTATCTGGCTTCATGAAATGCAGCATGGAATATTAGTCACTGAAGCCAGAGACTATAGGAAAGAGCACCAGGGCATACCTGGCTACACAATCCAGTGCTAATGATCTCCCACTCCTCCCAATCACAATGAAAAACAAATTTCAAACAAGGCAAGAAGTAGAAAATGCTCCAGGGAAAAGGTATCTGATTATAAAAGTCAACCTTAGCCTCTCTCTCTGTCATTCTTGATCATTTTTAGATAACTGAAAGGGTTAAATTCACTTCTCCGCAGATGGCAAATATAAGGCCTACGCACCTTTTAAGTTCTGTTTTAGCCCTGTTTTTTGAGGGCTTAAGTAGGACTTACATGATACATAGACCTTGTGCAGAAGAATGCATTTCACCCAGATTGTATTGGGAATGTTTTGTTTATTTTGTTATTATCTGCTGAAATGGAAATTTATTTAACCTAAAAATTCTCCAGGTTACTTGACTACTGGCTACTCTGGTGTTCTGTGATCACTCAGACCTAGATCCTTAAGAGGATTTAAGTGCCTAATTCCCACTAAAATCAGTCAGAGTTACACACCTAAGTCCCTTTGAGGATCTGAACCTTGGTGCTTAAGGTGCTTGCAGGAGCTGTGCTTTATTCGGTGTCCTGTTCCAAAAGGCTGAGCAGAACAACAACAGCTTCATAGCACCCCATGCAGACTCTGTCTAGGAAGCTCAGCCCTTAAAGGTACAGTTCCCACTACCATAGCTACAATGTTGTTGGAGTTTTTTTTAGATAAATATAAAAATTATATTGAATTATGGACACTAGACCAACATTTGTCTCTCAGTCACATAGGTGTAAGTCCAGATTAACTTAAAAAAGTAGCTCCATTTGGAGTTACCCAGTGTAGCAGAGAGCAGAGTTTGGCTTGCCAAGCATTAAAACTATACATAAATCTCCATTCACTGCAGATATTAACATGGTCATCCTAAATTCCAACACCTGGGCCCAAGAGAGACTCATTTAATAGGTGAACGACTGGAATCTCTCTCACGTTGCAAAGAGGGAATTGCCAGTGTTTGTTCCACGTGAAGGGCTCAAATTGTGTTTCCCCTATAGTTTCCTCACCTGAGATGTACCATTTATTTCTAATATGCACTTTTCCAGTGATTAATTTTTATTTACATTTGTGGTTGCTTTGAAAGCACTATCAAGACTTTTTTATTAACATTTAATCTCTTTAGTGAAACATAATGTGCATTCTCCCATTTTATTCCCTCCTTCACCGTAGGCGATTTGAATTATATTGCTAGGTGCTTAGAAAAGATTAGGTTCACCTCGGATTGTGCTTGCTTTGCGAAATGTATTCTTTCATATCTTTTCAACTCACATTGTTTGGTATGGAATGAATAAAACAGATCATCCTGAAGGCTAGCAAAGGTGTAATTACCAGCTATCATATTTCAAGGTAGCTCTATCAAATAAGTTATTTCCTTACGCATTAAACACGCTATTTAATCTTTTAAGCTCTCAAAATGCAAAATGTTTTAATTATACATCAGGGCAGAGATTAAATGATATATAAATACTGTTTGGGTTTGATTCTCCCACCATCTAACTTTTCTCCTATGAGAACATGTTCATGAAATAACAGTAAACATTTAGCCTTCATTGCTCTCAATAGATTGGAAAAAACCAAAAGGTTCAATGGAAAAATGGTGCCAGTGAGTTGAGTTTTGTAACAGTCTTGATTTATAACAGGTAGACTTTGATTTCGTGCTAGTTCGTATCTACCGCATAATAATAATGTTACAGCATTCTAAGCCTGTTTTTGTTCAGTTTCTATTTCATTTGACTGCAGTTAGATGAGACTGTCATCCATGTTCTTGAAGTGTGTGTATGTGGGGAGAGGGGTAACCCTGATCCTGGCACTGGCACTGGTACGGGTTGAAGCTGTGATGCAGCAGCATAGAATGCTGTCCTGGGGCGCGGGGCAGCCCATGAGAGAGCGGCTCGGAATCTGCCTGAAGGGGGCAGTTGGACAAAGCTGCTAGAGAAGAAGGAGGAAAGGAGAAGAAGCTAGGCACTGAGCTAGCGGATGAACTGGAGCTAGGGTAGGAGATGAGTTGATAGAATAAAAGAACAGGAGAATAGGAGTAGGGGACTGGGAAGTGAGAAGACGGAAAATAGGGAATGTTTCAGGTCAGGAGAAGCAGAAATGTGAGGAGACACTGTTAGAGAAGGGAAGTAGAGGGAAATAATATCTACAGATGTACCACAGAGAGAGTATCAAGGGAAAAAATTGAAAGGAAATATCATTGGTGGAAAAGGGAATTGATCAAAAAGCTGTGTTAGAGGAAAACGGATCCTGAAAACAGTAAGTGAGAAGCCCACCCACAAAGGTCCTAAAGTGTATGAACAGAGTCTGAGTGTTTGAACAGCTGTTGAAGGAGTACAGTTCAAAGGTGGCTAATGGACAAGTGCGGGCCCACTAGGTGAAGAAACCATCCTTGTGGATAAACTCGGTGAGAAGAGGTACAATCGTAGGAACATCGAATCTAAGAACCACTTCAAACTGAAGAGAAGCAAAGAACAGGACAGCATGAGTGGAGCTGGACTTAGAGCCAAGAAGAGGACTCTGAAGTGACACAGGATATTGTTGAGTAATCTCTGTAGTTCTTGTTATTAACTGCACAGCCTAAGGAAGAGTAGTGTGTACAAGCTCACAAAGGTTAATATAATAATAAACTATAGGTTTCCAGTACAAGTAATAAGTACTTGATAATAATTGGTATCATTTATCCTCCTGGTACAATTTTTGGATTTTCCCTAATAAAGTTCTAAAAATTTAAATGTATCCCTTTTGCCTTGATTTGCCTCTGCCTCTCCTCACAGTTAGCATAGCCTAGCCTCACTGGATCACTGCATATAGAGGTAAAGTGATTCATGTTTACTCTATCCAGTGTCAAGTGAGCAACTAATTATATGAGATGAGCCTCTGGGTAGTTTCTTTTTACTAGTAAATGGCTAAGCAAACTAAATATGTAGAATAGTGATAACTAAGTAATTATGTTTCAAGCTCTTGGCATTTCTTGGGGTTCACCTGATTTATAACAGGTACACTTTGATTTTGGGCGGGGAGGGATATCTCAGTGGTTTGAGCATTGGCCTGCTAAACCCAGGGTTATGAGTTCAATCCTTGAGGGGGCCACTTGGGGATCTGGGGCAAAATCAGTACTTGGTCCTGCTAGTCAAAGCAGGGGGCTGGACTCAATGACCTTTCAAGTTCCCTTCCAGTTCTAGGAGATGGGATATCTCCATTAATTATTATTATTATTATTATTGATAATTGTGTGTATGCAGCTAATGCCCTGACACGAGGACCAAGATTTTCAAAAATAATTAAAAAAATTTTGTTTGGTGCTTCAACTTTTGTGGCGCCTAGTGAGAGGCACTTTAAGAGGACTTATTTATCAGGAGATGGATGTTCAGTTTTTTCTAAAAATCAGACAGTCCTCTTTATGGTGTCTCCAGTTGGGCACCCCAAAAGTTGAGGAGCCAAAAATCACTAGTCATTCTAGAAAAGCTTAGCCTTATTCCCTAAAAAATGCTTTGTGGTAAAGTCATCATTACTCTTTGATAAACAGAAAATGAAGAGAAAGAAAAGAACAAAATATTGGGCACAGGGGATTTTGATAGCTGATGCAATTTCAGTCTGTTTTAAGTATGTAACAGAGTATCCTCAAGTGGCCAACTGGCATGACGGGCAAGTCCTGCCTCAGTTTCTCTTTTGCTGTCCCTAGGGATAACCAAGTTCTCTACCCTTTCCCTGTTGACCTGACCAGCAGCCATCTCACATGCCCAGGAAAGAAATGCTGTCCTTCAAGTCCAATTCATGGCCCACCTGCAGACATAAATTTATTAATACAGATCTGAAGTGAGACAAGTCATAAACCCCAAAACAAAACCAGTTAAAAGTCAGCAGTTCTCCAGTTCTGTTGCACTCAGGGCCTGTTCTCCAGGCCATCTTCCTGAGAGTGAACAAATGATGTTCTGTGCTTCCTATGCCCCTATTCCAGGGCCTCCGCATCACTGGCCATTCCCCACACTTTTATGGCTGGCCTGCCATAACCCTCACTTCAGGGGTCCTGCGAGCAGGCTCTTCTCAGACTTCCACTCCCCAGTTCCTCTCCCTGTGAGCCCTATCCCTGCTGAGCTCCTCCAAGGTAACTGTCTTGCTTTTAGGTTTGGCCTGTTCCTGCCTGAGCCAGTTCTTCCCCTTTATCCACAGGCCTCCACACAAGCCTTCTAGGCGGCAGGGCTCCCTTATTTGGGCCAGTTCTGTCACACCTTCTCTGTATGAGCTCTTCTCCTCACACAGCAGCTTCCAACTTCCGCTCTCATGCGGTTCCTGAAGCCTTTCCCTAGGGAACTCCCAGCAGTACCCTGCTGCTCCTTCTTGCTGCCCTCCTCTTCTTAACTACTTCTGGGCCTCATTGGGAGGCAGCTAACGAGTCATAGGTGAACTGGACCTGTTCCCCTTAAAGAGATTAGTCAACCTGTGACAGTGTAATAAAGGGAATTTTAGAGAATTTATTTCAGCCATTAGGCAATCCAGGCCTGGCCCTAGATCAGGGTTCGGCAATGTTTGGCACGCGGCTCGCCAGGGTAAGCACCCTGGCAGGCTGGGCCAGTTTTATTTACCTGCTGATGCAGCAGGTTCGGCCGATCGCGGCCCCCACTGGCCGCGGTTCGCTATCCTGGGCCAATGGGGGAGGCGAGAAGTGGCGCAGGCGAGCAGTGTGCTGGTGCTTACCCTGGCGAGCCGCATGCCGAACGTTGCCGACCCCTGCCCTAGATACATGGGCTTCCTAGGATTTGGTACCCTTCCCATTGTTCTCTATTCCTCTCCTCAAACTCAGTCAGTCTCCTGTCATTTTTTCCTTCAGGGGAATAGTGCTATTTCTCCTCAGTAGTGTGGTGGTCATCTTTTAGCACCCCGGAGTCGTATGCAATGATGCTTCATAGACAATACAAAGATTATGAGCTGCACCTCAGATATATGACTGAGCAGATGCCCTTCTGATGGGGGTGGCCAAAACCTGGAGCCGGCCCTGATGGGGAAGGTCTGATCTCTTTGGACATCACACTCTCGCCTCTCCTTTACTCCTCCATGTCTGAAGTAAATATCCATGTATTATAGCATGAAAACATATTTTTATTATTGTGAAATATGTTAATTTTCATATTCAAATCTGTTGGCAGAATCCGCAGACAAGGTGAACTTACAGTATAAAAGCATTTCCATATAGTCTTTGCCGCTCAAAGGTGGAGTCAGAAGAGTTACACCAACAGTAAATTTTGGCCATCGCAGCACAATTCTGCAAAGTCCTATGATGCTTGTAAAAAGAACTCTTTACCTATAAGTCAATAACTTACACTAACAACATGCAGCTGGAAATCTGTGATTCAACTATGTTAGTTGCTGAAATGCTTTGAAAAGAAGCAGAAAGAAAAGCTCTTTAAAAGTCTCAGAAGGCAAGCACATATTTGGAGCAAATTGGAAAACAGTTATGAAACCTTTCTGTGTCTTGCTGATTAAGAATTGCCGTTACAGGTATGTCACGGGGTCCATATAGGATTGAAGTAAGCAGGTTTCAGATGTCAGATATGCAGGACCCATACTTTACCTATACTGCCAAAAATAACATTATACTTACACATTCTGGCAAGAGGCAGATGAATAGTTTAGGTATACTATTCCAAGGAGAATCAGTTACCACACATAGGGTAAAATTTTCAAAAGCACCTGAAAGGGTATTTAGGCACCTAGCTCCTATTGATTTCAAAGTTACAATACATCCATGCACAGTCAGAAGGAGGGGAAACTATCACAACTTTAATGTGCAGAAAAGCTATATTTTAGGTTGTTTTGGAAGGGTTTTACATGTATTCATTTTAGTTTTTAAGTCTAATATCTTGGGCCCTTCCATGGCTCAAAGCAACTGTTGTGTGTCTTATTGGGCAGTTGGGAATTTCCCCTTTCCAAAGACATAAAGCTCCCATTTCTAGCCCTGCAGGGATTTGCTATATCAAACTTTAAGATAATGAAATATTTGTTTGTAGAAAAGTTGTCACTGATCCAGGACTGAATCATGCCCAGACTGTACCTCCCTGCAAGTGTGTTGGAAGTTGTTCAGGGTTTTGACTCTTGCAGTAAGTCCCAGGGAGATGGAGTTGTGGACAGAGGGCAAGTGATGTGGTTAAAGAGGAGTAATAAATGTATCTTACATGGGTGTGTGTGTGAGAGAGAGAGAGCGCCTCCTAACAGTAAATGTGTCAGGATATGATGAGATGAATTGTCTTTTTTTCTGAAAAATGAAATTATATGATTTCAAATGTCCTGTTTTGGGAATTTGAGGAATAATCCCATTTTCTTGCTTCCCTGGTGTTTTTGAACATGTCAAACTTGTTTGAGACTTCAGCCAGATGTTTCTTTAATTTTATCATACTTTACATACAGGCTGATTGTTGCTTCATAATATTTGCCATGCAAAGTACATCAATAAAACACTACAGAAAGGGATTGACTAGATAGGTTAATTACCTCTATATGTGCAGCACAAAAGTAGGAGCTGAAAGGAAGATCCTTAGCTAAGGTCCTATCTTCATTACAACATTTAATTAAGTATACAACCAGTTAGGCTACGACCTACAAAGGCACTTACATGTGTCTAATTTTAAGCATGTGAGTAGACCAATTGAAGTCAACAGGACTACTCATGTGCCTGAAATTAGACATGTGCTAAATATCTTATTGAATCAGAGCCTAATGCCATGAATGGTTCTAAACATAGCTCCATGCACCACTTGATTAATACTCAGTAATTTCTACAAGTAAGTGTTTCTCTCTTGCCAGTGGCTTAAGCTGGCACATGCTTGCTTGTCTGTAATCAGTTAGTTAGATACACCTAGAGCCCCATGAGGCTTATGCTCCTGGGAATCTCCTGAATTTTGGTGGCCTTGAAATGTAAATGAGCATGTCAACTTTCATTTAAAAAAAAATGAAAGTACACCTCTGCCCTGATATAACGCTGTCCTCCGGAGCCAAAAAATCTTACCGCGTTATAGGTGAAACAGTGTTCTATCGAACTTGCTTTGATGCACTGGAGTGCGCAGCTCCACCCCCCCGGAGCGCTGCTTTACCGCATTATATCCGAATTCGTGTTATATCGGGTCGCGTTCTATCAGGGTAGAGTTGTATCTCATGCCATTCCTTGTGGAGCGAGCTTTAAAAATGTGAATAATTGTTAACTGGCTGTTGAGGTTGAAAGGAACAGGCAGCTGAGTTCCACTTCTGCAGCACAAAGCTGAGGGGAAATTTTAAGTGTGCTCTCGCTCTCAAAATTGTTATGTAAAATTAATTAGCTAAGTTTAGCATCTATCCCAGATAATTCTCTCCCTAAACCTCTTCCCCGACCCCCAGGTCTTTAGGCCAGTGCTGTGCACAAGTGAAGGGGTACTGGTGAATGGAAATTGGTTATGTTTGGAAAGGGCCATGACAAAAAGCAGTTTCACAGACCTGCACCAAAATGCTGAGGCTGGTTTTGCACATTCCACCTCCTACCACCTGCTTGCTCATGTTTTTGCAGATTAGACAGGGCCTTCTAAACATGCCCATTACACAGGTTTGGGACATCTGCCTTCCTCCCAGCTGTCTGTGCAGTAAAACATCCCAGGGTGCTGGTGTACAGCACATCATGTACTGCTGGTGTTGTTCTGTGTGCCTATGCTCAGGGCCGGCACAAACCATTAGGCGACCTAGGCGGTTGCCTAGGGCGCTACAATTTGGGGGGCGGCGACCAAGACGGTATTTCGGCAGCGGGACCTTCCGCCGCCTCTGTGGGGGGCGGCATTTCAGGGCGGGACCTTCTGCCGCCTAGGGCGGCAGAAAAGCTGGCGGCGCTCCTGCCTATGCTGCAGGCATGCTGTTAGCTGCTGAGGCCCAGATTTCCACAAAGGCATTGTACAGACACAAAGAGACAACTTGGAAGGTGTGGACAAGTAAACATGGTTGACTCATATTTGTCTTGTGGGAAAAAAAAAGAAAAAGTTACCGTGTGGATACAATTCAACCATATTTATAACTGGGTCAGATGAGTGTTACAAATTACAATCTGATTTAAAAAACATAACATAAACATACTGAAATGTTGACAGTGCCTAAAACTGCTTGATGGAGTTAATTTAATACAGTCAGAAGGAACAAAAAAATGCATGATTAATGAGGTAATTTATGGTTCAAACAGCCAGATCTTCATTCACATCACATTAGCTAAGTTCTTCAAAGATACAGGACTCTTTTGGTCTCCCACAGTTGCATGTTCAATGCATACACTACGTCAATGATTTTCCTGTCTTCTTTTGAAGCTATGGTCCATACTGTGTCATTAGAGAGTAACGGAAGTGAATGATTGCTCAATGGTTAAAACAAATGAGCCAACTTGTTTAATGCCTCTTGTTGAAGGCAGGGGTTAGTGGAAATGTTTGTACTCATGAGTAATAATTTATTTAGGTCTACTTGGAAAAGCAGGCCCTATTTGTGTAAACTTACCATTAGACTTCCTACGCTTTCAGCTGAGAATTTCTACAAGAAGGAAGAGATCTCGGTTCTATATAATAATATTTTGTTCACTTCATTATGTGGTTTCTCTATTGTCTCTTGGTATGAAGTAGTGCCAACCTTCTCTGATCATGTGAGTAACTTTCCACCAATCAGGAAGAATTTCCATAATCACTAGGTGTAATAGATATCTGTGTGTGAAATCCAGTTTTAATCTGTCTTTATACACATAGTAATAGGGCTCTGGCTAGCTCTCACGGCATTAGTGCCTGAGGTAATGTCTGGACTTGATACCTCTGCTCTGTATTACTCCCTGCTTCCTTCTTCCCACAAAGGCTCTCAGCTCAGCAACTTGCTTTGTTCCTTGTCTTTGTAAGATTCTTTTTCAAGCGCTGCCACCCGTTTCTACTTGCTTGTGTGAAATGAACAACTTTAGTTTCCAAACATGTCCCAAGGAAAGAGCTGAAACTTTCCTGAGGTGGAGATGAGGCCCAGTCACATCTGTCACATGAAAGTGAGTGGAGGAAGGGTCCCTTTTTGAGGTTAGATTGGAAGAAGAGTGGGCAAAAACTGCAGTGGAAGAGGAACCTGTTGCTGAGTATTGCATACAATTCCAGTACACTGCATAATGACACTCTAGGCAGCATTGTTGCTTAGCCTGCTGACTGTCTAAGGCTGCTCTTAAGCAGCATGTTGTATTTGACATCCATAAACGGGATAATCAGCTCTCAGGAAAGGCTAGGTATACAGTGATTGTTGCTAAGCAGTCAACATTTTGCAACACTTATCATGCTGTGGTATCTGAGAGAATCACTGACTGACCTATGCTTAAAATATCAAATAGTTCTGATGCTTCCAAAGTGGTGCCTGTTGTAAATGTTGACTTTTTAATGGTGACCTCAGAATGTGTCCTGTCCTCAGTATTGCTGATCAATCAATACATTTGTACTGATGATATGACGTGTCTATCTTTTGTTTAACTGGTTATGTTACCAGGTAGGGGAGCTTTGAAGTGAGAAGATGCTGAATCATACTCACCAAACTGGTTCCCTTACGTGTCAATAACCAGTGCCTGTTCACGGTTGATTTAAGCTTTCTTTTATATATACTGCTACTCTCCTAGTTCACTTTTCATTTCTAATTTATTCCAAGCACAAAGAGGTAGGGTTGGAAAAAGTTTACCGCCTGACGATGAAAAATCTGAAATGTATTATAATCCCCTGGTTATGTTACTGTGACATTGCTCGGGATACCCAGGACTGTATGTCCCTTTGTTACCCCCATCCCTACCCCGCCTCCAGCAAGAGGGAGAATTGTTATGCTTAGGCAGCTCCCTGCCACCACCAACCTGTTAGCCACTCAAACAATCTACCCTGGGCTCTGCTAGCTCTTACTTGGCCTTACAGGTTAACGATAGGTGCACCCCAGATCCCCTCCAGCTGTACTATTCAGCCCCTTTATCCACTGAACACTCTCGGAATTACCAGATCAGCTGTCCCCAAAAGGGACAGTGTGCACACCCGCATGGATGATTCAGCTCAGGATCAGCTCCTTGCGTCATACCATAGCACTGAGGTATAGTTATCACAAAAACAGGCCTAAGTTTATCAAAGATTAAGATTTAATAGCTAGTGAGTAAGGATAATGTAAACAGCAGGGTTACAAATAAAACCAAATAATAACATTATTTCTAGAGACTAAACTTACCTTTAACAGGCTAACCATCTTTTGAAAGCAGCTTATCTCACCCTATGTGTACTTTGCAGCATTTTCAGGAATGTAAACCATGCAGTCTGTTTACTTCCTTGGTGCAGGAGAAGGGCCTCCTATATGTATCCTTCAAAGTTCATTATTTTGCACATGGCCAGGCTAACCCCCCATGGCTTGTTTTTTCCTCTGTGCTCCATTCCTCTTGACTCCATATGTAAATGGAGCTTCCAATGTGTTGGTTTGCAATGCTTAATCTACATGGCGGACAGAGAGACAGGTGAATCAAACCTTTTGTCTGAGGCAAAACCTGTTTGTCAGCTCTGCCTTGGACACAGAGTTTAAAACATATTTCCAGTACATCTATCCAAGTCCTTAAATATCATCCATACCTACATCTCTCAACGATTACGAGGCTCCATCTGATATAAGCTTTTATTAGAGGCCTCATAGGACATCATTGATGGATAAATGCAATGAAGGTGATGTGCTAGGCGTGGTGAGTTTGTCAGGCCTGTTAGGAGTTGCTGTTATAGAA
Source organism: Trachemys scripta elegans (assembly GCF_013100865.1). Lineage (NCBI taxonomy): Eukaryota > Metazoa > Chordata > Testudines > Emydidae > Trachemys > Trachemys scripta. Next base: position 126,803,249 of record NC_048298.1, read on the forward strand.
CAGTGAACCCTTTGTCAGCTGGTACCAATGGGCCTCTGTGCCAGTTACATGTTCCTTTCTGTGCCCAGCCCACAGGAGATGTGCATCTGTTACAGCTCTCAGCTTGTAAGCTTGGCCCTTCAGTTCAAGCTGCAGAAGCTCAAGCTTTTAGCACTGGAAATTCATTCCCTGGGGTTCAGTCAAGACGGTGGTTATCGCATGTGATCAGTGAGATTTGTTGTAAGTATTAACTCCAAACATAACTAACTTCTGGGTTCATGTTGGGATGATCTGAATTGTTCCCTGGCTCAGATTTCCAAACCTGACCCCTCTATTTGGATGAATTTAGATAGCTGTCTTAACACACAGTGAGTGTCCTGTTTTCCACACTCACCTCGTAATAACTTATCATCACCCGCCCATTATATTATGAAAAACACAGAACCTTAAAAGGCTTATCAAGCATCTCTCATGTAACCTAAAACCTGTAGTGCATCTCATCACCATTCCTCAGGAAGGGCAGCAGAAAAGGAATGCTACTTAGATTACTGAACTTGGGCCATCTCTCAGGCATAAAGGTTTTTCTGGTTTGCATGAGGTACACCTAAGATCTGTAACCCCTTTGCTGCATAATAAATATTAGACGTGCAACTGACAAAGTTGAACATGTAAGAACCAATGGCTGTATATCGCCGCATACCACTGAAATCAAAGGAATCGTGTGGCACCTAGAATGCATTAATGAGTCACCGAAGGGGTTAAAATAAGTACATGGCAGCTGATGACTATATGTCTTTAAGTCCTTTAAGGTAATGTTTCCTTCTTGACTAAAGTTAGGAAATCTATATTTGGGTAAGGTGTAGTTAAATATATAATTAAAGGGAGAGTGGTAGAGTACACAAGCAAATAAATGGCTTTTGCACATACTGAAGGGCCTAATCTTGTTCCCACCGAAGACGGCAGAAGAACTCCACATGAACTTCAGTGGGAATAGAAGTTGGCCCAGACTTCTGAAGCAAAGCTGAGAACCACAAGATAATTTACTGTAATTTTTATTTTGCTTAATCTCAACTGATATTATTGCCACTTAGAAAATGTCTTTTCTTTTGAAATATTCAGTTACCAATTCTGAAAGGTGTTGAGCACCTGCAGCTAGGGTATGGCGCACAAATAATAAAGGTGTTCAGTCTTATGGTGCTTTATTATGCAACTCAACATAAATGTATGCTCTATAAAAATATTATACACATCAAGTATATGTCTAACTGTACAACTGAAAAATACACGTAAAATATTCACTTTCACAGCCCAGCCTCTCAACTAAGGAAGATAAAATCCAGTAAATATAAATAGCTAAGTCAAGTTAGCAATACAAGTGGTGCTGCTTGTAAATAAACCATATCCATGCACAGCGAGAGAAATACCAGTGTGGGTAGCTAATTTATAGACCTTATCACACTGAAATGCCTGTCAAATGCATTTGGTTAGAGCAAGGTAAAATATTCATAGGTATCATTACATGCTTGATAATCAGAAAGGGAGACTAAATTTAAAGATACAGGGCTAGATTTTTCTGATTTGAATGAACTGAGGACAGCACAGAACCACAGGTTTGGGGGTTGAGCACAAAGGTAGCTATGTGCCAGATGTGCACCTTCCAGATACAGAAACCTGCTGGAGACTGAGCTGATCCTGAAGGCTGCTCTAACTTATCCTCCGTTGTCCATAGCCTAAAGAAGGCACCATGGCCACACTGGCAGTCCCGCTTGTAACAGGAGCTAAGAGCAAGGGTGGCATAGAGCTCCATGCCACCCAAGGATTTCCCTTATCTTGTGTTAAGTGAGAATGGAAAGTAATACAATTTTTCTCACTTGCAACTTCTTCATGGAAATAGTCCTCAATGAGGAATATTGTCTTTGTTAGTTTTGAAAGACTGGCTTTGATAAAGCTAGGAATACTTAAATACCGCAAACTGAACCAGTGTATTATTTTTCATTAAGAGGACAGGTATGCACGTGGGGAAAAAGATATGCAATGAAATTCAACTCTGAGAAAGCCCAGCAGAAGGCCTGTGCTTCACTTAAGCCCTGTACAGGGGGTTTAATTGGGACCTAAGTGATGCATAGCCTGTATGCAGACTTTCTGCATGGGGGTGAATTTCACTCACTGAGTGTAAGAACAGTTTTAAGAACAGGTTAAGAAATAAAGCCCAGCTGCTGTCTTATCTTGGACTCTTTCAAGCACTGGTTAGCCCTCCAGGCTCCTTATTATCTTTTTGCACCCGGTAAGGTGAAATCAGCAATTATGTTGTCTTTAATCTGTAATGCACTTTAAACATTTATGCCATCATAAGACGTTGCAGCAGTTTATGCTGCTTTCAGGAGTAAAGGCAGCGAAGGTACTTATGCTGCCTTTAGGAATTTAGGTGGCTTTAAAGCTTATGCCAGCTTTAAAGATGTAAATTGGCTTAACTTTTATGTAGCTTTGAGTCCCCTTTTTCTCTAATTCTGCCTTACTCTTCATAAAAATGTAGGGAAATTAAATTCTAAAAACAACACCACAATGAGTTGCACATTTTAAAACCAAAATCAGTCAGGATTTGCAAAAAATCCTACATCACATTCAACTGGGTTATGTTGCACATGTAAAGAACTCTTTTCCACTTTGGCCTGCTAACGGCATACATTGATATATTATGCTGCCATATACATTTAACTTAAAAAACCAGATAGACTGCAAGATGATCATGTTAAGGTTGTTGTAGCAAACATAACTTTTGCACTGAATATAATATAGTATTTTGTATTAATATCACATTCATGCACACATGTACCATTAATACTAGCCATCTGAGAAATGCAATCAGCAGTATCTTCACCCTCGCATACATTTGAACAGGGTTAGCTATAATTTGGCCAGGAGGTGAAATTAACCCCTGTGCAGAGAGTCAGCAGCATAAAGCCTGTATATCACTTAAATCCCACTGAATGCCCCAAAATAGGAAGCTAATTTAATCTACAGTAAGACAACATTATTGATTTCATAGACTTTTATTGTCAGCTTTTGCTTTCACCGGTTTTTACAACCTCACTGTATTGGACCTTATCTGTGCCCATCAGTGGGTCTACAGAAAAAGTAAATAACATAAGAGAGATGGATATTGATGTCTCATTTCAAGTTAATATTTAAAATAAGATATTTGAGTGTTGAATCTCACTAGCATCTGAGGTACGACATAAAGAATTGGAATCTATTAACTAAAACTATCTCAAATGTGTATTATTAATTAATTAAAATAAATATTGTCTTGAAAAGGAGGAGAATACCTTTACCAGGTCTGTAGTTCTATCATGAATGCCCATTATAGGATGTCAAAGTCCCTACCCAAGAGCGTACAGTTTAGAGGAAGGCTCAGTTTGACAGGTCGCTCCAAAGTATGAGACTTAATGCTATAGCTCATTAAAATATTGGAAGAGAATTTGTTTGCCTGGTTTGGGAAAGGAAGATACAGCATACTTTTAATTTAAAAATCCTAAATAGCATTAGTCTGCTTTAATAGCACTAAAATATTACAGTGTTCATCATGCCGCAGTTAATAGTTGCCAGAATTTACAACACAAAGATATTTAAGAGGCTACTGTTAAACACTTATCTTAGTCAACTGACAATGTTGGTTGATCTAAATAGTTTTAAATGATTAGTTCCTGTAACTATGAGGGTTAAAAATAGAATCAGTGCTGGAAAAGCTATCCAGTGCTGAAGAAGAAGAATAGTTCTCTTTAGCCTACTCTTACAACTGGATCCTTTAGCGTGGGCCACACATACAACTGCATTGGCTTAAATAGTGGAGTCCAATTTACTTAAGTAGGGCTTAGCAAGGACTTGTGTGGATTCGGATTGCAGAATTGGGGTGATTTGGTGGTTAATATTTACATATCTCTATTGCATTGAGTATAAAAGATTTACTGGATCTACCATTCTCTAATTTACACAGAACTGTTAGTTACACACACACACACACACACACACACACACACACACACACACACACACACGATAGTAAAATTTGTTAGCTAGGGAGTGAGGAAATATTTTGCCTTTCCCTTTAAAAAAAAAATCGGTGGCGTTAACATTAGAGCCATAATCAGAAAAAAAAATGAACCAGCTATGATATCAGCACCTATTGTTTATATAATACTATATGGAAAGGATTTAGCAAATGTTATGGCTGCCCCAGGAGCAACTGAATTGAAAGACTTGCCCAACTCACAACCTTTGTAGCTGATTAATCTGTGCCGCTAGCAAGTGAGATACCGTAAGAGCACAACCTGTGCTTTGGTTCTTTTCAAAAATAAAAGTATTATACTAATTTTAATAGGATCATTGGACCCAAGTATAATAGCCTTAAGCATAATTATTGTATTGCACTGTGGCTTATATCAACTGCAATATTACACAATGAATTTAGTGTAAAGGGAAACCATACATATGGGGGAGTAATTTTAAATTTACTCGGCCTCAGAAATATATAGGTAAATATAACACAGTCTCTTCTCTCTTACCCACGCATCACTCAGATTGCCTTCCCATGCGAGACCATACTTGTCCCAAATAAACAAAAACTCTTGCCATAAGCAGTAAACATGAGAAAAATGCTAATTCAATTGAAGGGAACTGAAAGTATGTTGAAAGCTACTTCACTGTATAAATTGTCTCAATTATGCCTATTAGCATCAAAGGAGAAAACAAATTGCTGCGCAATTTTAAAAACAATCTTAACATTTCATAATATTTTGTTGTGCTTTAGCAAGGAAATTGAAATAAAGTGGTAAATGGCACCTTTATTATACAGAGGAAGAAGTTTAATGCAGTAGACGTTTAATGCAGCAGTTGAATATTGGGTGCAGGTTTTTAGGTGGTTTTTTTATGATGGATGATACTGTATTTTATAAAATGTTTTGCTCTATTGCAAGTCAGGCCAAATTCTACGAGTATAGCAGTATCAATCTTGCACAATGAGGTCTTGATCCATGACTGGGGCTCTGTGATGGAGTGGGTAACTCCAGTTTAATTCTTCCAATTTAATAATTATAGGGGGAGTGACATTATATTTAGGCTACCTAACACATTCCATTATAAAATAAAAAAATCTTGCAACCTGGTGTTTGTTTTTTATTTTGGTTGATTGTTTTGTTTTCAAATAGCTATAACGGCTCCACAGTTTGTAGCATAACATGGAAGTTTGGCAAGAGGATAATCCTGGGGTCAGTGAGGTACTGTTGCTGGTTCCAAGAAAAAAATCAGTTCAAATTTGGCTGAATTATGAGTTGTGGCAAATGACACTCTTCAATCTGATTTGTGTAGCATGGCTTATTTTTGGCAGCAAGCCAAAACCCTCAACGTTCTACATCAGTGCATGCAAAGCAATGCCCTGGTGTCACAGTGAATATCACACAGAGCTCAGACTCTGGATGGGACACAGGCAGAATGGATCTTCTACCTCCTCTATGTAGTGTGTGTTTGTATGTACGCCTCTACCCCGATTTAACGCGACCTGATATAACACGAATTCGGATATAACGCGGTAAAGCAGCGCTCCGGGGGGCAGGGCTGTGCACTCCGGTGGATCAAAGCAAGTTTCGATATAACGCGGTTTCACCTATAACACGGTAAGATTTTTTGGCTCCTGAGGACAGCGTTGTATCGGGGTAGGGGTGTATATGAATAATGGAGTGATGGCTGTCACTCCATAGGTGGAGTTGACACTGAGTTTACAGCAGGATGTGTGAGTTTCGTTAAGAATTAAAAAATAAAAATAAAGTGTTTCAGTAGTTCTGCTTGTTTCATGCTAATGAGCTGAGGCCCAAGAGTGAGAATTCTGTAGAGTTGTATCTTCATAGAACTATATCTTTTTTTTTTCTGTTAGGTTGCTTAAAAAGAAAAGGACAGCAGTTTGATGCTGCTGAGGTGTCTGGAATGTTGGAAGTAGTCCTGGAGGAGAAAGATTAGTGGGCAGAAGCCAGGTGAGCTGGTAATAAGCACATATAAATTACAAAGCTATTGATAAATATTATTTATTTCATGATCCTACTGTTTATTTTAGGATTTTGCAATGTAACACCACCCACATATTTGTGTGTACATTATGTATAATAATTTCACACACCTACTTCTATTTAGACTACTAATTTATAAATATCTTGCTATGTATTGCCTGGAATACTCTTAATTTTTGTATTATTACTAAAAGAACTTTGACATAAATAAATAAATGTTCCTGAGAGTTGGAATGGCTTCACCTTTGGCTGTTTACAACTTCTGCACACATGTGTAAACCAAGTTTAAACAGAAATTAGATCAACAGCTGGAAGAATCAAAACAGATGCTCATTACATTTGTCTAAGATAAAAGTAATTCAACCTGTCATATTTTGTGGGAGTTTCTTTTAACATCTGCAGAATAAAGCCAATAGATTTAATTCCCCACAGCCTTTAGTTTATAGATCAAATATGGCCTCTCTGAGCTGCTATTGTGTTTGTGTTTAAAAAGCTTTAAGAGTAATTATGAAAACAAAAAGGCTGGAAATGTTTATTTTTCTGGCCCAAGGTAATCATCCTTCCTGATCTTCAGTTATTCTAATTTAAGGTTTACACTTGGATGAAATAACCAGACTTGGAGCAAGTAATTAATCTGCAGCTATTGGGGTGGGGAGGGGAGGAGAGAGAGAGGTGGGCCAGGGAGAGATACATGAAGTAGGCTAATGTGTTTCACTTCTACCTCGTGAGACCAGGGTTTAAATGGATCTCTCTCAAGATGTGTTTATGAATATTAACCAAATCCATAGAAGGCATTTGATTTGGCTTGATAGGTGAGATCCAGGCCAGGTATACCAGGAGTGTTATAATTCAGGATGAAAGTACATTGGCAGAGCTGTAGTAATAGCTGAAACCACTGTGCCTAGTTCTAATTTATTCATTTCTTATTTTCCTAAGCAGTAAAATAGCTCAAATGTTCGTGTGCTCTATGTTGGCGTGTGTGATTATACCACTCACCCCACTAATACCATGGTGATATTCCTGAGATACATCACAGAGGCATATGATAAATTGCATGCATCTTGCATTTCTGACTTTCTTACCTGCACTCTGCCCACTAATCCATCTCCCATAGGACTGTGCCTCACATTCCAAATAGATTGAAACACCTACCATTTAAAATGGCAACAAGTCCAATCTTGACACAGAAGTGTTTTTTCTTCCCCTTCTCCCTCTCCAATTTAGGAATTTCTTTCTCAAAATCACAATGACCCAAGGTCTGGAGTAGGCAATAATCTGCTGTGGATCAGTGACAGGTTTGGGATCAGGGCCAGAAATACCAGTTTTATACCATTAAATAGCCAGGAACCCAAATATTTATAGTCTATTGTGTAGTTTCTTAGCCATCTAAACATCTATACTCTATATAGCTCGTTTAATCTTTTATCATATAATTTCTCCAGATTTGTGATCAATTTGGGGTAGATTTAGCCCTTGTGGGGGTCGGGCAGGGGGTATAAGGAGTACAGGCCCAGCATCCTCCCTGTCACAAACACAGAGCTCCCCTTGAGAGGTGAAAGAGGTACAGCTCTGACTCTGCTCCTCCTTTACATCAGCCTGCAGTAAGTTTCATGCCAAGAACAGGCATGGTAGCTAGTGTGCAAGTTCTGTTTGCTAGGCAACTCAAGGAGAAATCCTCCTCACGGGTGGTGGAACTGTGCCTAGAAGGCACAACTAAACTCTCTTGTTGCTTTTTGTCTGAACTTCCTCCAGTATCTGTGGCAAATTGGAGGGATTTCAAGTGTGTGTGTGTGTGTGTGTGTGTTTTTACAGATTAAGGGCTAGATTGTGCACATGGATTTGCATGAGTGAACCCCATTGACTTCAGTAGGGCTTCATACGATGGGGGTGCAATGAGGCACCCTGGCACAGGGAATTGCAGGCGCAGGGTCTAAACTACAAGCAAGTCAGAAAGCTTTGACACAGATGAGATTGAATGAACTTGTTGAGAACATCTACTCCAACAGAAATATAAAATATGCATTTTTAATTACTTTGTATATGGCTGATGTCCTAATGTGAAAGTTCTTTCATTCTTTCAATTTAATTAACGCTGGGTATTGGGTATCATTCTGTTTTTATGTTACTTTTAATTCAGAAAAAGAATGCTAAAGGATTATTAAACATACAACCCTGCAGGGGCCTTCTCTGTTAATTAGGCACGTAAGTTAAATCCATAAAAACCTCTTTCTTGAAAACAACTGCTGCTGGAGGGGTAACACAAGTTCCTTTTGTGCTTGGCATGAGTCCTTGCAACACAGCACACCGTTTTACTCCAGGATGTGTAAACTGTAAGTTATTGTCAACAGTAGAAACAATTACAACCAGACCTGCTTATTCGCGTTAACCCATGATATCACTCTAGCACCATCTCAGATTAAAGCTAAAAATAATAAAAAAATTGTTTTATTTCTATATACTATCCTTGTAAATATCATCATAAAATTCTTCACAGTGAGTTGATCATAAGCTAAAGCGAAGGACTTAAGTAGGGAGGGGCAAACCAATTTGGATAAAACAAGAACTGAACATGGCTACAGGAAATCTTTGCCTGGATTTAGCTGAAGTTGGGGTTTGGCAGGGAACAGTAGGGTGTCAGATGTTTAAATGGAGGAGGAATGTTTTTCTATTTACAGCTCCTTTGAAAAGGTGATACAAGTCCTGCTGGCCAGAATGCTTCCCCTATGGTTTCTGGAGATGTGCCTTAGTATCAGATATTCCTTACTAAAGTGAATGCATACAAAGACTTTTCAGGAATAGAATATGTCACACTTCGCCTCTTTGACACTCTGGCCAGAAAGATCCCACAACAGGATGAGATGAGTGGCTTTGCCTGACTTATCAATTTGAACTGGCATTTTTATAAACACTGTGCTCTGGAGCACTGTGCTGTGAAGATGGCAATGCTCAGGTTCATGTTCAAATGCAGATATATCTAGACTTCAGATTGGCTGCAAACAAATTATAAATGACTGGCTATGACCAGTTACACCAAACAATTGTCTGCTGCCCCTAAGGCAGGTAAATACTGGGAGACCTGCAATTAAGTTCCCAGCTTTCTAGAAAGGCATGAACCACTTCCAAGATTCTAAACAATGTACATCTAGAGAAGAAAGCTTTCAGCCACATCAGACCAGCTCAGAAACGTCAACAACAGCATCAACAACTCAAGAAGGAAGTGAATCTATAAAAATAGTATTAAAGGGTTCATAATAGAAATAATTAATACATTATCATAACTATCAAATGGTCACATTGGTACATTCAGCTTTGTCTTGCCTCTTAATTTTTCTCACCGATCATTATTAGACAGGTAGCCTTTTAAAACATTAAGACAGTTGTTTGGTGGCCCTATTATATTGAATAGCTGATTTTAGTTGAGTTCCTAGTTCAAAGTTCTCCATGCCATAAACAAACACTGTCACCAGTGAAACTAACTAGTAACCCTGTTGGCCGCCTCAGACACCAAGGACTAAATGGACATGGGAAATGTGTCACTCTCTTAACCTTCAGATGTGGTATATTGTAGCGAAGCTGAGGTGCTTTGGTGATGTGGGATAAGCTTTTACGGCTGTTCTTGGTGTTGTGCCTCTTCTGTGGATAAACAGAGGACTTCCATGTCAGGGTTTGGCAATGTGGCACCTTTCACCAGCATTAGCTTAACTTGATTATTTAATTTTTTAAAAACTTCTTTGCAACTTAAATGCTTAGTTTATCAAACTTTGTTCACTAGTCAAGTTACTGCTGCTGAATGGAGCACCTGAATCATCCAGGGACAGAAGTTCATTGTTTCCTCTATGAAATTGTTCTACAACATGCAGCAACAGTGCCAGCTTCCCCCCATTACTGTTACACCAAAGTGCTCCAACAGTGATCTGGTGGGACTACTTCTGTCACTGAAAAGGGAGTTCTCTTTCTATACTTCGGAACTATACCTAGGAATTGGACTGACACATTGAAGTCATGACATATAGGCCATAAAACAAGGGCCTAATCCAATTGGAATGAATGGAAAGACTATTACTGATTTCTCTCGGCATTGGATAAGGCTTATAGTGATGATGACTTACTGGCACTACCATCCTGGCCCAGATGTGAAATTTTCTCAGAAGTTAATGGCTCGGTATCCCATGAATATTCCCTTACACCATTCAATCCTCATTTGCCAAATTTTAAATTGAAATTATTTGTGCCTTGCTTGGGCTTTAAATGATTCGGCTAGCTGGGTGATTAAGAATCCTAGCTCGTGCTGTACACCGGCTATGGTGAGTTTAGAAAGAAAAGTGGAATCAAATGACACTTGATGGATCTAGGGGGAAATAATTTTTCTCTTTACCCAATGTGCATGCCCTCTACTTTGGCACCCTACGTGCTGGTGTCTTCCAGTGATGTTGGGAACTGTTGGGTTTTTTTTAAGTCAGTAAACATTAGACATAGTAACTTTCTTGTACTGAATTAGGTTTGTGCCTTCATTCATTCTTCTGAGCAACCCTTGGTCTGCTTGTGTGTCTCGGCTGCCCTGGATGGGGAACAAGCAGAGCAGCTGTACCTTACCAAGCAGTCCTGAGTAGAATAATATCTGTACCCAAAGTTACTTAGTTACCTCTAGTAGATTGGGTGATCATTGATCTTCCTGAGTCCCATGGGATCTTCTGTTCCACATGCTGTGAGGGGAAACAAGGAAACCAGGGGAAAACAGATCAGCCACATTAGACTGAGTTATAATTTGGACCACAGCTGCTGCAGTTACAGCTAAATTCTTCCAGATGACACATGCACAATGAATTGCAATATGCCTGAGTTTGCACGTGCTTTGGGACTGTGATGAGCTCAGGGCAGGAGGGGGGTGTTGGGTTCTAGTGCTCCATTGACTGATGTTCAAGCCAAATCTAAGACCTGCCTGCTATTTTTCACGTCTTTGCTATTAGTAGTTTAAAAAGGGGTAGCTTATTCCCATTGGAAAACTTGGTCTCAGTTATTAAACAATATACCTCAACTTCCAAGACATGAAACATTGCACATAGGTGGCAGGGCATGCGTGACTGCTGTCATGCAGAATGCTTCCATAAAGCTGAAGGGGAATGAGTGCCCATTGCGTCATATGAGCAGGTGATGAAATCAAAGCCTCCACCCTTCCCATCAGCACCAGCAGCTTACAGTCTGTTAGGAAAAGACATCACTGCCCTTTTGTTGACCTCCCTAGTATGTTGAGTGACTGGCAGTGCTAAGCCACTAAGAAACAGGGTGTGCACGTAGTACCCAAAAAAACTTTCATAAACACCTGTCAAGAATATGTTTGTCTGGGACTCCTAGGACACAGACATAAGTTTGCCTCCACTCCTGACATATTGGAACAGCAACATGCACTCTTAGTTCTTCTGACTTCCTCTGGTTAGCCTTGCTACATTCAGGATTTTAGTAAAAAATCAACCTGTTTCAGTCTTCTGCTTTGGCCATGCTCTCTTTTTCCTTGGTGAATCATTATTGGCAGTGTTGTTCCCAGGAGTGAATGTTCTCTGTAGCCCTAGTGTCTAAGTCAGATTTTTCTTATAAATCCTGTTGAGAGGAGATGGAGAAGTTAAACAAGCTTCTGGTAGGTGAACGGAATTGGTAGGGGGATGTGCAGAACCCTTTTCTTCTAACTTCTTGCTTTAAATCCTAGTTTGGATTCATAGTGGCATAGACTGTTGAAGGTTGTTCTGTAATCTGTGTAAGTTGAATTGGTGGTCTCATTGTTTCCTAGCGCACAAGTGTTCACAATACCAGATTCATAGATTCATAGATTATAGGACTGGAAGGGACCTCGAGAGGTCATCGAGTCCAGTCCCCTGCCCGCATGGCAGGACCAAATACTGTCTAGACCATCCCTGATAGACATTTATCTAACCTACTTTTAAATATCTCCAGAGACGGAGATTCCACAACCTCCCTAGGCAATTTGTTCCAGTGTTTAACCACCCTGACAGTTAGGAACTTTTTCCTAATGTCCAACCTAGACCTCCCTTGCTGCAGTTTAAACCCATTGTTTCTGGTTCTATCCTTAGAGGCTAAGGTGAACAAGTTCTCTCCCTCTTCCTTATGACACCCTTTTAGATACCTGAAAACTGCTATCATGTCCCTCTCAGTCTTCTCTTTTCCAAACTAAACAAACCCAGTTCTTTCAGCCTTCCTTCATAGGTCATGTTCTCAAGACCTTTAATCATTCTTGTTGCTCTTCTTTGGACCCTTTCCAATTTCTCTACATCTTTTTTAAAATGCGGCGCCCAGAACTGGACACAATACTCCAGCTGAGGCCTAACCAGAGCAGAGTAGAGCGGAAGAATGACTTCTCGTGTCTTGCTCACAACACACCTGTTAATGCATCCCAGAATCATGTTTGCTTTTTTTGCAACAGCATCACACTGTTGACTCATATTTAGCTTGTGGTCCACTATAACCCCTAGATCCCTTTCTGCCGTACTCCTTCCTAGACAGTCTTTTCCCATTCTGTATGTGTGAAATTGATTTTTCCTTCCTAAGTGGAGCACTTTGCATTTGTCTTTGTTAAACTTCATCCTGTTTACCTCAGCCCATTTCTCCAATTTGTCCAGATCATTTTGAATTATGACCCTGTCCTCCAAAGTAGTTGCAATCCCTCCCAGTTTGGTATCATCCGCAAACTTAATAAGCGTACTTTCTATGCCAATATCTAAGTCATTGATGAAGATATTGAACAGAGCCGGTCCCAAAACAGACCCCTGCGGAACCCCACTCGTTACGCCTTTCCAGCAGGATTGGGAACCATTAATAACAACTCTCTGAGTACGGTTATCCAGCCAGTTATGCACCCACCTTATAGTAGCCCCATCTAATTTGTATTTGCCTAGTTTATCGATAAGAATATCATGCGAGACCGTATCAAATGCCTTACTAAAGTCTAGGTATACCACATCCACCGCTTCACCCTTATCCACAAGGCTCGTTATCCTATCAAAGAAAGCTATCAGATTGGTTTGACATGATTTGTTCTTCACAAATCCATGCTGGCTGTTCCCTATCACCTTACCACCTTCCAAGTGTTTGCAGATGATTTCCTTAATTACTTGCTCCATTATCTTCCCTGGCACAGAAGTTAAACTAACTGGTCTGTAGTTACCTGGGTTGTTTTTATTTCCCTTTTTATAGATGGGCACTATATTTGCCCTTTTCCAGTCTTCTGGAATCTCTCCCGTCTCCCATGACTTTCCAAAGATAATAGCTAGAGGCTCAGATACCTCCTCTATTAGCTCCTTGAGTATTCTAGGATGCATTTCATCAGGCCCGGGTGACTTGCAGGCATCTAACTTTTCTAAGTGATTTTTAACTTGTTCTTTTTTTATTTTATCCGCTAAACCTACCCCCTTCCCATTAGCATTCACTATGTTAGGCATTCCTTCAGACTTCTCGGTGAAGACCGAAACAAAGAAGTCATTAAGCATCTCTGCCATTTCCAAGTTTCCTGTTACTGTTTCTCCCTCTTCACTAAGCAGTGGGCCTACCCTGTCTTTGGTCTTCCTCTTGCTTCTAATGTATTGATAAAAAGTCTTCTTGTTTCCTTTTATTCCCGTAGCTAGTTTGAGCTCATTTTGTGCCTTTGCCTTTCTAATCTTGCCCCTGCATTCCTGTGTTGTTTGCCTATATTCATCCTTTGTAATCTGTCCTAGTTTCCATTTTTTATATGACTCCTTTTTATTTTTTAGATCGTGCAAGATCTCGTGGTTAAGCCAAGGTGGTCTTTTGCCACATTTTCTATCTTTCCTAACCAGCGGAATAGCTTGCTTTTGGGCCCTTAATAGTGTCCCTTTGAAAAACTGCCAACTCTCCTCAGTTGTTTTTCCCCTCAGTCTTGATTCCCATGGGACCTTACCCATCAGCTCTCTGAGCTTCCCAAAATCTGCCTTCCTGAAATCCATTGTCTCTATTTTGCTGTTCTCCCTTCTACCCTTCCTTAGAATTGCAAACTCTATGATTTCATGATCACTTTCACCCAGGCTGCCTTCTACTTCCACATTCTCAACGAGTTCCTCCCTATTTGTTAAAATCAAGTCTAGAACAGCTTCCCCCTAGTAGCTTTTTCAACCTTCTGAAATAAAAAGTTGTCTCCAATGCAGTCCAAGAATTTGTTGGATAGTCTGTGCCCCGCTGTGTTATTTTCCCAACATATATCCGGATAGTTGAAGTCCCCCATCACCACCAAATCTTGGGCTTTGGATGATTTTGTTAGTTGCTTGAAAAAAGCCTCATCCACCTCTTCCACCTGGTTAGGTGGCCTGTAGTAGACTCCTAGCATGACATCTCCCTTGTTTTTTGCCCCTTTAAGCCTAACCCAGAGACTCTCAACACTTCCGTCTCCTATGTCCATCTCTACCTCAGTCCAAGTGTGTACATTTTTAATATATAAGGCAACACCTCCTCCCTTTTTCCCCTGTCTATCCTTCCTGAGCAAGCTGTACCCATCCACACCAACATTCCAATCATGTGTATTATCCCACCAAGTTTCAGTGATGCCAACAATGTCATAGTTGTATTTATTTATTAGCACTTCCAGTTCTTCCTGCTTATTCCCCATACTTCTCGCATTTGTATATAGGCATCTAAGATACTGGTTTGATCTTTCCTCCCAGTTTTGTCCTGACTCTCCTTTCTCTCTGCCAATATAGCCCACACTCCCTCTCGTTTCCGACCCATCTCCCCGGTCTCCATGTTCCCCACTTACCTGTGGGCTTTGCTCACCTGTCCCCGTCGAACCTAGTTTAAAGCCCTCCTCACTAGGTTAGCCAGTCTGTGTCCGAAGAGGGTCTTTCCTCTCCTCGAAAGGTGAACGCCATCTCTGCCTAGCAGTCCTTCCTCGAATAGCATTCCGTGGTCTAGGAAGCCAAAGCCCTCCTGGCGACACCATCTTCGCAGCCAGGCATTCACCTCCATGATGCATCTGTCTCTGCCCGGGCCCCTACCTTTGACAGGAAGAATTGAAGAGAATACCACCTGCGCTCCAAACTCCTTCACCCGTACTCCCAGAGCCCTGTAGTCACTCTTGATCCGCTCAGTGTCACACCGCGCAGTATCATTTGTGCCCACATGGATGAGTAGCATGGGGTAGTAGTCAGAGGGCTGGATAATCCTCGACAATGCCCCCGTAACGTCTCGGATACGGGCCCCTGGCAGGCAGCATACCTCCCGAGATGAGATGTCAGGGCGACAGATGGGTGCCTCTGTCCCCCTCGGCAGAGAGTCCCCGACCACCACTACCCTACGTTTCCTATTCGCAGTGGTGGCAGCAGACTCTCCAGCCTTAGGGGTACGAGGCTTCTCCTCCTTTACTGTAGGGAGTGATTCCTTCTTTCCTGTGTCAAGAAGAGCATAACGGTTCTTGAGCTGCCACCAACATGCCCTTTTTTGATCCAACATGCCAGCCCACAGATCTGGCAGCCATGTTGGAATTTCGCAGCATAGAAGTCAAGGACTGAAACAGCACGAGAAGAGAAGTACCCTAAAAACCGTTACAGCTGATTTCATGCCCCCCCCCCCCCACGCACACACCTCAAGACTGAGGATTGTTGGCTGGGTTGATTTGTGGAGGGATGGATTGCTGTTATCTATGTGTTACTCAGGTTGTAGCTAAACAGAGGACTTTAATCTCCAGGACTCAATTCAGCATCTCTCAAAAACACTAAAAACACTTTAAAGTATTCTTTACAAAAATGAGAACTTCAGTCTTAGGGCAACTCCATCCATCTACACTGCACTGCTGTTTGGACTAAGTTTGAAGAGGACTATACTAGTGTGAACTCAGGACCTTTAACTGCACGCCTGCAGCACCTACATGGGGGAGTGCAGCACTATGGTGCGCACCCCCTCAATCTGAACTTCTGGGCAGTGTAGACATGCCCTTAGAGCCTATTGCACTTAGTGGGAGTTTGGAAACAATTTGATTCACCCTCATTAACTGGAAGAAGAGCTGAGGGTCAAAGCAAGAAGAGCAGGGGTGTCTGGGTAAAATAATGCACTGTAGGAGCTACTTTCTGTTTCCCTCTCCCACCCCAGCCTGCTCCAGTTCACTGTCCAGTCACAACAGAAGGCTAGAGGGGCCACCTCATGAAGGAGAAGGGAAGGGCAATTAAGTGACACTAGTGAGCTTTACCCATGTCCTGACAATCCCTATCATGGCCTGCTTGGGGTCCATGTCCAAGGGTGGAGGTTTCCTTTTTTTCTAACTCCAGTCCAGTCCCAGCTACAGCTGTTTCTTTCATTGTTTCCCTTCCCTACAATGCATCACACGTTATCTGGCATAATCAACTCCTTTCTTCAGGGCTTGCTCTTGCTTCCTCTTAAGTTTGGCTCGAATATTCTCAGTTTCCAAAGAACCACATTGAAAGGGAGAACTGCAGATGAGCACATAAGCCTAAAGGTGGATTTTGGTTTGGTTTTAATTAACACTATGAATGGAGCTGGGGTGATCAACCGGAGGTAACAACCATCACAGGGATGAGTCATCTGGCTCTCCACCTTCCCCTTTTACAACAAGGTGGAAAGCTTGAGGTAAGTCCCTGGCAATAGTTGCAAAGCTGGGCAGGGATTCCCTTTTGCAGCAGAGAGGGCAATTATTAGCTGTCGTTACTTGCTCCTTTTTAATTAGCCTTTGGATGTGCATTACATAATTGGGTCTCCTTCCCTGTCTCTGATGGCTCAGTGCTCGAGGTAGCACCAGGGTCGCATGCATGCTGTCTCTCATTTTATTGACTCATTGTGTCACTCTCCCCCATACAAATGATTGTGATTTGGGTGGGTTAATTCTCCAAAAAAAAATTATCCAAATATTCTACACTAGATTATAACCTAAACATATTATACTAAAATTGAAAGTCATTGTTTGGGTGGATAACGTCAAGATGCAAGTCTGTCTAGCAGTTAAAATACGGTACCTCTTCTTGCTCATCTGTTGGTGCAGGAAGCGTGAGACAAAAACAGAAGATCAGGAGAACTTCTCTGGAGACAAATCAGTAGAGGCCCAAAATGGCAATAAGGTGTGAGGAATTTAGGACAAACTTTTGTTAGGATTAGCTTATATGGGTTGGCTCTAGATATGCAAATACATGTATGGTAATACTAATAATGCTTACCATGTATACACTGTGTAACGTTTTCAAAGTGTGATCACACTAATCATAATAATTAGCTACATATATTTCATAATACAATGCTTTTCTACAGCACCATTCACAAAAAGTCCCAGTGAACTTCACATTTCTGACATAATTAAAAGCAGCAGCAGACACATGCCTCTTCAGTTTTGATTCAAAAACTAAACCAGATTCTGATTTCCGAATACATGTAAGAAGCTGATTCCATAATCGTGGGGCATAAATACTGAAGGCTCCAGCCACCAAACATTTCCAATTTATATTTAGGACAAGCCAATAAATCAGACTCTGACCTCAAAGTATGAGTGGGAATGTAAAATTAAAGTACATTTTAAAGATATTCTTGACCAATGTGAAGAATCGTATAGGTTAGCAGAAGTACTTTGTAATCATCAGGACAAAAATGTAACTACTAACCAATGAAAAGATTTCAGCTCCAGGACATTTTATTCCAAAGTCCCTGGCTGAATCTTTTGCCTTTTCCAGTGAGACGGCTGCACTTACTTATGTAATGTAGCCGACTACAGTACATATGTTCCAAATCAGTAAATTAATTGAATTTGTTCACAAGTTCCAGTTACTGGGATCTCCTTAAACCAACTCAATGAGACTTGAGATTGAACTCTGAGTTTTATTGATCATGTCTGCACTGAGTGGTCACAAACCTCACCTTAAGTCCTGCTCCAAATTTCTCAAATTTGGCCTGAATTCTCTGGAGTTAGCATATTATTTAATTGTTCCAAAGCCCTTGTCAGGAATGGACATTATATTTACCAGCCTTTAGCTGGGGCTAGTACTGTACCTGAACCTAGAACTCATTTGTTATTTCCTTACATAGCTCCATCTCCTCCTGTACTTTAGAAACAGGCTTCATTTCTCTGTGTCTCCATTGTCTTCATATAATGGAAAATAGGTCTCGAATTTGCTGCTTTTTCATTTAACAGTTGTCAAGAGGGAAGAGTTGCTTGCCAAATGCTCCTGTCATTCTGATGTAACAGTGTGCTTGATCTCAACAAAACAAAGTGTCTCACTTTTGATTGACCAAATGATTTAATACAGATTGCTTTAATAAAGTAGTCAGCATAATTTATCCTTAAACCCAGGCTGGCGGAGCTTGCTCACCAGACTTTAAATTGCTGACAAACAGCTTATGGTTTGTCATATTTGGCAAACTCTGTTTAGACAAAGCCCACTCTAGGGTTGGAATAGAAATAGGTGTTTTAACTAGAGCTGGGAAACGTTGGTGGAAAAAAGGCATGAAAAGTATGTAAAAAATGTTCACCAACTCATTTAGGTTGGTTTCATGTGTACAGCCCCCTCTCCCCCATGTGAATGTGTATATCAGTGTATGTGAAATTGGGAAAATTGATTATTTGCAGTGAGTCATGTAAAACGTCCAAAAGTTACTTTTCATGTGTAAATTCATACTTGTAAATTCTGGAGAAGCTCCTGGTAGAGGGAGAAGATGATAGCAGCACCCACCCACAAAAATGTGGTCAAGTGTATTACACAAAAAATGGGAGGGGTTTATATTCAATTTTTAACTTAGACTAGCCTTAATAATACTTCTAACTTTAAACACATTAGCTATAAAGTAGAAAAATACATTCCTGTTTTTCCAGAAGGAGAAACTGAGCAACTAAATGACTTGCTCAAGGTCATACAGCAAGTCAGCATCTATTAGGATAAAAAACAGGTTTCCTGCTTATTAGGCATGTGCCTAATCTATCAGAGTGCAATGTCTTCCAAACAAGTCACTTAACCTTTCTGAATTTCAGTTCTCCCATCTGTAAAATGGGGCTGTGATGTTTACCTGCTTCACAACCAAAATATATTTATAATATGCTCATTGAATGCAGGGTATTAGTAAAACCAGTCAGTGGCAAAAGGAGCTGGTGGGGGGCGATGGTTATAGACCTTGTAACAGCCTTGGTCCTAACTTATGTTAGCTATGTAGCTTTCGCATGACATAAACACAACAACCTCTGTTTCCTCCTTCAGTTCTCCAGCAACTTTTAAAAAATTCACAGGTGTAATTTTTCAAGCAAAAATGGCTCTTTCCCCCAAACATTTGGATATTGAAGAATATTTCATATGCAATTAATTTAAAATGTTCAAGCATAGGTGTCACCAATTTCTACCATTGTTTTTAGTACTGTGGTAGCACCCAGAGTCTCCTGTTAGGAGCAGGCATTGTACAAACAGCTAGTAAAAGAAGGTCACTATCCCAAAGTGCTTGTATAATCTTCAGTCCTGTAAAATGCTCCAGCCAGGCAGACCTCTGTGCCCATGCAGAACTTTGCTGAGGTTAGTGGAGCTCCATTAAGATGCATAGTTCCACCTGCATGGAGCAGCTTACAGGATCGAGGTCTAGATAAGGGTGAGAGGCAATAGGGATTGCACTGCTCCGGGGGGAGGAGGAAGACAAGGTTAGCAGCAGTAGGAACACAGATTACATATGTGTACAATTGGCAGGTGGCTTTTTTTTTTTAAATAGAAGGAAAAATTGATGTATCTGACACACCACATATGGTAACTATTGGCAAATTCTGACTCTTCAATGGAAGCCAATATATAATGTGGGTCGGAACTGTGATGCTCTAGCCAAGCCAATTGGGGACCCAGAATTAGAATGGCAGAGGTGTCACAGGTCAGGATTAAAATGCTTTTTTATAAACCAGACATAGCTGGAGAAGCCAAAATGTTCTTAGCCCGATACAAGTCTGACCTGTAAATAGGCACTGACAGTCCACACTGGTGAATGACAGACCAAAGAGATGCACATTAGTATAATGTTTTAGGAAAGCTTTGACTCTGCTGTTAAATTGTAGATTCAGAGCAGGATTACTGATAATATTTTTTCTTAGTTTATTTAAAGCAACTGTTGGAGAGGTTATAACAGACAATGCCTTTCAGTTTCTGTAATCAAATGATCAGGATTAAGAAGTATTATCTTCTCCAGAATATAGGCTGGCCTTGTCACAGATCTGGCATTTGCAATAGCTGACAAAAAGAGCAGACAGAGTATATGGAGGTTTCACTGTCTGCTGACACACATTTAATAGAGCACTGGCGATGCGGTGAAAGCAGTTTACCATGGAAAACTTTACCAGAGGAAAGCTCTTTGATATATTTTTTCTAACCTTTCCTCTCCCATTAAACCCAGAAAAAGCTTTCTTATAGACTCAGCCTCACAGACTTTGAAGTCAGAAGACACTATCATGATCATCCAGTCTGACCTCCGGCACATTGCAGGCCACAGAACCTCGTCCACCCGCTCCTGTAATAGACCTGTAACCTCTGGCTGAGATACTGAAGTCCTCAAATCACGATTTAAAGACTTCAAGTTATAGAGAATCCACTATTTACGCTAGTTTAAACCTGCAAGCTAAATTCCCTCTAAGCTGCATGACCGCGTGGCCATGCAGGTGCCTATTAA
Organism: Trachemys scripta elegans; assembly: GCF_013100865.1. Taxonomy (NCBI): domain Eukaryota; kingdom Metazoa; phylum Chordata; order Testudines; family Emydidae; genus Trachemys; species Trachemys scripta. The sequence continues at coordinate 126,823,921 of NC_048298.1, forward strand.
GCCCCGCGCAGGGGCTCAGGGCAGTAGCGTAGCTGGGGGGGAACAGGGGGAGCGCCTGCTCCCCCGAGACCAGAATTCCCCAAGTGGCGCCTTTTCCAGTGCCGCTCCGTCTTTTGGCGGCTCTGCGCATGCGCTACTCCGTCTTTTGCCGGCATTTCGGCGCATGTGCAGGGCCACCAAAAGGCCGCCGAAAGATGGAGCAGCGCATGCGCAGGGCCGCTGAAATAAGAATAATTTCGGCGGACCTGCGCATGCGCTGCTCTGTCTTTCGGCGGCATTTCGGCACATGCGCAGGGCCGCCGAAATGCCGCCGAAGGACATGCACCTTTTTTCTCCGCCACTCCTCCTCGGGAGCAGCCCTGGCTACAGCATTGGCTCAGGGCTGTGGCAGGGAGAGATGCCTCTCCCCCAGCGTGGACTTGACGCGGTGGGGAGAGGCGCCCCTCCCCACTGGTCTTAGTGCGGACCTGCCCCGTACTTGCCATGGCCTGGGGAGAGGAGTCCCTGCCCGGCCAAGGCCCACCAGAGCTGCCGGGGAGAGGAGCCCCTCCCTCGGCCCAGTCCAGCTCCCCCGGAGCTGCTGCGCCCAGACAGAAGCGCCTCTCCTGCAGCCCCAAGCTGCTGCGGTGAGAGAGGGCTGGGGGGAGTCCACTCTCCCCACCGCAGCCTCGGGGCAGCCTGCACTCCAAACTCCCCCTGTCTGGCCCCCCCCCAGAACCCACCCCCTCCACAGTCCAACCCTCTGCCCCAGCCCTGAGTCCCCTCCCACATCCCAAACCCCTCAGCCCCGGCCCCTTCCCAGAGCCGTCACCCCTAGCCGGAACCCTCACCACCTGCACCCCAACCCTCTGCCCCAGCCCTGATCCTCCTCCCACACTCCGAATCCCTTGGCCCCATCCCCACCAAATTAATTTTGTTATGTGCACCAACATGAAGGTCACCTCCATATTGGTGCATGTAACTAAATTTATTCTGCACATGGACATAAAAAATTAGGGGCAACACTGCCTGCAAGTGACCCGTGCCTCTTCATCTCTACTGTTCCCCTTCCTGCACTTCACGTACACACACCTGGAGGCAGCATAATCCAGCGGTTAGAGGGGGGGAATAAAAACCAGGATTTCCGTATTCTATTCCCATCTCTGCCATTGACTTGCTCAGCAACCTCAGGCGAGTCACTTAATCTCTCTGTACCTCAGTTTAACCATCTGTAAAATAAAACTTAGGGTGCTATGCAAATTCATATTCTATTTTAAGAATTTTAAAAATATAGTAATATTTCCTAATTGGATGAGAAAGGGAAATGCCCTCTCTCTCACAAACAGTCACTACACACTCGACACACCCCTGTCAAGTGCTCCAAATTACAAAGCACCCTGAGGCAGATTCTGCCACCATTTCTCACAATGAATAGTACCATACTACTTGATTAGTCCCATTCAGTTCAATGGGCCTCAGTCATGGAGCAAAATGCTATTCATGGTAAGGGTTTCAGATTCTGGCCCTTTATTCATTACTGCATTCACTGGCTACAGAACAGTAAAAAGAACAGGAGTACTTGTGGCACCTTAGAGACTAACAAATTTATTTGAGCATAAGCTTTCGTGGGCTACAGCCCACTTCTTCAGATGCATAGAGTGGAACACACAGACAGAAGATATTTATACATACAGAGAACGTGAAAAGGTGGGAGTAGCCATACCAACTGTAAGAGGCCAATCAATTGAGATGAGCTATCATCAGCAGGAGAAAAAAAAAACCTTTGAAGTGATAATTGAGATAACCCATAGAAGGTGGGAGGATACTTAACATGGGGAAATAGATTCAATTAGTGTAATGACCCAACCATTCCCAGTTTCTGTTTAGACCTAAGTTAATTGTATCTAATTTGCATATTAATGCAAGTTCAGCAGTCTCTCTTTGGAGTCTGTTTTTGAAGTTTTTTTGTTGCAAAATTGCCACCTTCAAGTCTGTCACTGTGTAGTTAAAGAGATTGAAGTGTTCTCCCACTGGTTTTTTAATGTTATGATTCCTGATGTCAGATTTGTGTCCATTTATTCTTTTGCATAGAAACAGTCCGGTTTTTCCAGTGTACATGGCCGAGGGGCATTGCTGGCACATGATGGCATATATCACGTTGGTAGATGTGCAGGTGAACGAGCCCCTGATGGTATGGCTGATGTGATTAGGTCCTATGATGGTGTCACTTGAATAGATATGTGGACAGAGTTGGCATCGGGCTTTGTTGCAAGGATAGGTTCCTGGGTTAGTGCTTATATTGTATGGTGTGCAGTTGCTAGTGAGTATTTGCTTTAGGTTGGGGGGCTGTCTGTAAGCGAGGACTGGTCTGTCTCCCAAGATCTGTGAGAGTGAGGGATCATCTTTCAGGATAGGTTGTTGATCTTTGATGATGCGCTGGAGAGGTTTTAGTTGGGGGCTGAAGGTGACGGCTAGTGGCGTTCTGTTATTTTCTTTGTTAGTCTCTAAGGTGCCACAAGTACTCCTGTTCTTTTTGCGGATACAGACTAACACGGCTGCTCCTCTGAGAAGAGTAAAAATTATTTTGCTTATAACAGACCGTCTCCTCCTCCCACTTTTTCCCCACTCTAAAAAATTCAATCTGTTCACAAAACCATTCTTGACATAGGAAATTGCCTTTTCACATATCAGTCTTTCTGGGATTGTGGGAAAGTTCTGTATAATCTGCTATTAAATTCTAACCTTTTTATAGAATTTTGTAACACTTTATAGAGAGTTTAATAGAGCATTATGGGCCTCATCCAACTTCCACTGATTCAAGTGAAAAGACTCTCTTTGACTTCAGTGCATTTTAGATCAGTCCCTTATGTAGAATTTTACAGGGTGATTCTAAAAATTAATAAAAAGATATAATTCTCAATTAAGTTATATAGATTTTAAATAATCTCTATAGAACTGTATTAATTTTTATAATACCCTATTAATTTTGTCTCCTCTAGATTACATGGGAATTTGCCAGAAGAGAGGATAAAGAAAACAACTGCAGTATATGGATAGTCATGGATCTGGGGAAATAATTCATACTGTAATTAACAATTGATTAACGTTCCACACATTTTACCTTTTCCTGTATACAAATTCTTCAAAACATTTTGCAAGAATTCTTGTGTTTATTCAATGTTCAAAATATTTCATAATTTCTTTACAGAGAATAACTCTTGGTCTGTGGTTCATTCACAAATAGTTCATTCCCGCTACTGAAAAATTTGCATTTTGTTGTTTAGTTACAAAAATGAGGGTGGCACTGCTTCTGTTGCCTGATTGAAAGTCACCACATTATTGGTAAATTGTGTACGCTATCTAAACTGCAAAATCAAGAATAAAACTCATGGTTCATTAGTGTTGGCTAGTTATGGAGTTCAAATTTGCTTCTGGTGAAGGTGAAAGCGTTCAGTCTTAAAAATTCACTTTTCATGAGTAAAATTTATGCACACAGCTGGGTGGAGAATGGTAATTCCATTTCACAGAGGATTTTTAGATCTTTTTATTCTGATCTGGAAAGAAAACAAAAGTATTCAAAATTCTGTGTGAAGCAGAAATCAGAAAAGAATCTTTTGAAAAATCAAAACGTTTTGTTCTGATAACTTTGAAACAAAACTCTAGTGAGCTGAAAGGGGAGCTGGAGCATGGGCACCAGGGCTCCACAACCTCCCAGGATCCCTGGCTTGCTGGGATCCCTGACTCTCAGGAGTCAGGCAGCCTCAGAACTACGGCTGACCAGGGCTCTCTGACTCTGAGGCAGTCTGGCCGGTGAGCTGACTTTAGAAGGTGGGGCTCTGATTGAAAAAGTTCAGAATTCCCAGATGAGATGGAGATTCAAAAGGGAGTGGATTTCGTACAACAGAATGCTGCTCAAACGTGTCAGGTTCCTCTTCTCTGCAACAGATTCTGAGTAAAAAAAAACTACTCACACACTGCATCTTCCCTTCTTCATATAATGCAGTTGGCACACAGCGGATGAAATCTGGGAATATGGATGCGTCTGCTTCATTTGGAATGCACTGCATATGAATAGAGCTTACGAAGAACTAGTAAGGATTAGGGTCTTTGTAGAAGAGAGATGCAGGGAACTGTTTAGTTATGTCTTATTTTTAAGAAAGAGGTTATCCTTTATTTCTGTGATAATTGCAGCATATAAGCCTTAAAGGGGAGGGCATCATTGTGTGTGTACTGTTCGCCATCCTGATACTTCACATTTCCTCTTTCTACCTCATACTGTCCATGATCCTAAAAGGACTGCATTAGCTTTTATATGCTTGGGCTGGTTTTGTTTAGCTAAACTATTAGTCAGAGCAGTGCAATGAGCTGCCAGCTATTATGGGCGCTTTTATGAGGAGCCATGCTTTATTTATCAAGGTTAGCTATTATTAGAGAGGGAGGGAGGTAAAGGAAACCAGATGAAGAATGAAGTGACAAAATAAACATGTCTAATAGACATGACAAGTCTCAATTATTTAGAAAATATGAGCTGCCTTACTGTGCCCTAGATTATCCCCCTTGAATTTTGTGCATGGAAAGTCTGCTCCGTGTGGGGATCTCCTGTCTGCGTGGGAGGGCACAGTCACAATCAAGGTTCCATTTCTGTCTTCTCTAGACCCTGCTGAGATTGCTTCAGGTGTATTCACATGGGGAGGGAGCCATGATAGGGTAGGTCTAGGTGGAGCTTTTGGGGGGAAAGGAGGAGGGATGTCACACATTAGCCCCACTCTTTTAGGCACCACATTTGAAAATTCTGGCCAAAATTGTTATTTACTGTTCATAAGTATTCACAAAAGTCATAAATTGGATTGGAAATGCATAACAGTCCCCAGCACTTTTATTAGGGAGGGAGAGTGTTGTCTGGAGCATGGAGTCAGGCCCATTTGGTTTTTGTTTGCCTCTCAATTTAGTTCTTAGTGCCTATTGCTAAAATTAAAAAGAAATGTGAATAACGCACTGGGTGTTTTTGATGACCTCTCAACATCTAATTAGAGAGAAACAACAATAACAAACCGTACGTATTAAGGGTGTGACATACAGCACTGCTTGTAAAAGATGGATCTTTATTTTCTGGCCCCAATCACGTAATCCAGGTCAGATTTATCTAAAGTTATAGACTCTAGTCAAGTGATTAGAGTCACTAGCCATTTGATTTCAATAGCGTGTGTGTGTGTGTGTGTGTGTGTGTGTGTGTGTGAGAGAGAGAGAGAGAGAGATGGTTTTCATTAGCTGCTTATCAGAAACAAGCCATTATTCAATGATCATCTGTGTATAAACTCCTGGTAAATCAGGTTAAATGCAGTAGCACTAATTCTGATCTTGTTTACACCAGTTTTAAACAGATGTAATTCCACTGACTTCAGAGCAGTTTACTTGGGGGTAAATGCAATCTGAGGCAGCAAATTTACATTGATACCACATAAGTTCACAGAAATGTGACAATGCACTGTCATCTTAAATTAGCTGCAGTGGGCCTGATTCAGCATTGTGATTCTCCAGTTTTACACCTGCATAACTCCATTGTAATCAATGGTGTTACACTGGCATAAAACTGGTCTAATCTGTGGAGAATTAATCCCTCTGTTTTTGTTGCTGTTAAGAATTTTTTGAGCCTGTCTGATATGGCATGAGTCAAAAATATTTTGTATTCACTGCTTTTTCTAATTATCAGATTTGTCTTCAGTCCATTTTGTGGTGTTGGCCAGGCGCTTGATCTGAGTCGAATTTTCCACACTACTTTATGTCTTGCTTTTTTCTAGTGTTCCTGGAGACCAGAATAGAAGAGCTTGGTAAACTTATAATAACCCTTCTGGTGAGCAGAGTTGCTTCCTTAAAAAAAAAAAAAAAAAATACATTCATGTGAATATGGAGCACAGATAAAGTAAGAATGGGAGAAAAGTGTTATCTGTTAGTCAATCTGTTCACTTTGTAATGGGCCATCCATCCAATTCATCCTAATTAATCCAGCCAGCTTGTTGCAGGTTGTGTTCATTGGCATACGTATAGCTGCAAGCATCTGACAAGTAGATGTTTCAGCTTGTGTTTGCTAGTATAGTTAACTAGTCAACAGAGATCATGTTGAAGAGCTTTGCCCGAGAAGATACATAAAGAGAGCAAAGGGTGAGGGAGTGGGAAAAGTGTAGTCAACTGGATTTAATAATTAATTAACACATCCTCCAATCCTTCCAAGCTTAATGGGCTCACAGTTTGGCCAAAGATACTACGTTTATTCTCCCTGCCACTCATTCTTAGTTGTCATTAGATTTGCTACCCTTGTATCTCAGAGGAAGAGTGTTTTAAATAGCATTATATTTGTACAGGTGTAACCTCTTGCTTCCAGTTCCTTAGTAATAGGTATCTTCACAGCAGCCCTCAACTACCTGACAGATAATTCAGTGGACGACATAGGATTACTGGCCTGTGGTAACGTTAATAGCATCACTGGATTTTTGAGTGGCTGGCCTAGAATGCACTGCTTGAAAGTAGTGACTGAGAGATATTCAGGACATAGGACTGGAAAGGATCTCCTGGGTCACTGAGTCCAGTCCCCTGCTATTGTAGGCAACCATGTCAATTGTCCCAAAAGATAGAAAAGCTACTCAAATGAATCTCACTCATTCAAGAAAAGAATGTAACCTAAATTATATAGTTGACACCATTGGTTCTCAGACTTGTCATTTTTTTCTTTTTTAATGCTGATTCAGATAGCCTTGATTCTATCTGCAAGATGTGATTGAAAAAGTTTCATTGATCAAATTGTAGTACTGGTTTTAAAAAAAATCACCACCCCACACCTTTCTTCTTACATCTGTCACATTATGAGATTGGTAGCTTTGGCTGCCAGATACAAGTGCCTGTGGGCAGGCCTATTCTCCAGTGGCATTGAACATCACAGATTAGCTGCAGCCTTGCTGATATCCTACCGCTTTAAATTGGTTTTGATTGAAATTTGAAAGCCACTGAGAATGGAAAAACCTATATTAGTGGCTATGGTTCATAAATACCTTTAATTTTTTACCCTCTGTCTCTTTCATTCTCTTTATGCAGTGGTCAGATGTACCAAAATGACTCAAAATTTCCCAGAGTCAAAAAGAGCCTTAAGGTCCTGATCCTGCAGTATGATCTGGGTGGGTGGATCCTTGAGCCAGCCCAGTGCCTGTTGGGACCAGAGTGCAGGATCAGGGCCTATATGCTTTGTTTTAGTTTTAGGCTTTTGCACCAAAATTTTTCAAGCACTCTGACTGATGTCAGATAAAATCAGGCTCCAAGAAAAACGCCCTTTACAATGCTGTTTTAGGGCTGAAGCCATTCTCTCTCTCTCATCTTTCCATCTCCCTGATGCAATCAGCTGTCTGCCCTTGGGCTCACCTCATAGAAACTTTAAAAAAAAACAACAACATAAAACATAACCCCCCAAACTCCTAACTCTCAGAATGAGCTCAGGACCTAGGGATTGCCTTACTCTGAAGCAGCTTTCTTGATTCCCAAGCTTAGAAAAATTGGAATCACCACAAGGTTTGTGTTTGTGGCAGATTTGTTTTTTCATTATGCATATTATTATTATTTCATTTATTATTCAAGCTGGCACTGGAGAAGAACCCTACAAGGGAAATACTGCACTAAGAAGCAATAAAGCAGCTCAGTAAAATTTGGCAAACAGCTTCAAAGAATAACAGTTCCAGCAAGTTTGATCACCACAGACAGAATCAAACACATATCAGTATATTGCCCCAGCTGGGACTATTTTTTGGGAGTGATGGTGGAGGGTGTAACTTTTTATTTACCTAAAATGACTCAACTTCGATGCAGCACCTGGTTTTCAGTGAGATGCTTTTACACTGTTTTACAGTTGGCCTGATTCAAGTACAAGGAGGTCAAGTGACTTGTCCAAGGTCATTCAATGAGTCAGTAGCTGAATTCACATCTGAACTCAGAGGACCACCCTGATTCCTAGCTTTTTGTTATAACTATTAGACCACATTGCATCTCTGTGATTTTGCACATTCCTTAAAGATGTTTATCTGTCTGTTGGCATAAAGATACATATCTTTTATTTTAAATAGCGATGCTATATCTTTAAGTATGCACAATAATATATAACTTTGAACGGGTGGACAAATATTTTTGGAGAGCATGCTTTAGTTCTTATGTCATAAAAAATATCCTTTTCTCTAAGGTTTTGGCCTGATGGCTCAAAAACTAAGAGACTAGGAGAATATGATCTGTGGCATTTTATGTGTCCATTATGATGAATCTTTCATCTTGTTTTACTCTTGTACTAACCACACATATTCAAAATTCTTGTATTTATTTGTCCAGTTTCCATTTTTTACTGATGCTTAAACATGAAATTAGTATCTTGAATGGCACAGATGCTGTCTTCCTGATGAGTGTCTTCTCAATGTAGAATTTCAAGATCACTCACAAAATTATCAATTTTGTTATTTACTTCCAGTTGAGAAAACTTAGAACCAAAAATAGCAAGCACAATGCCAACAGCATTCCCCATCAATTATAAACATCACAATACAATTCCAAAAGACGACTTATGAAGAAAACCCAAAGCACCCACAATTTTGGCTAAAGTATGTTGTAAAGAATATATCTCTCTATCTATATAGATATATGTTGTTAACAAATTCAATGCACTCTACTATACAGTAATGTAATACATTAAATTAGTGCATTTTATTTGGATCAAGCACAGTTCTTTTCTTGAACTGTACTTTAGTCAGGATTGGCACTTTCATGGCTGACAGTTTTTATCCCTGATCCTGGCAACAGATTTGCATTGGTGAGCCCTTGTGCAGCCCTGTTGACTTCAGACAAATTTTCCATAACTCACAGAATTCTATGGGGGTGAGGGTTTTTTTGGTAGATGAAGTGGTCAGACACACTTATCACTGCTTTGTGGGGTGGGGGGTGGATAAAAGGCTTTCATCAGCTGAAAGGAAGTGGCACATTATAACGCTATGTCAGGCCTTCCCTTGCCCAGTGGCTTCCAAGACTAACTGGGGACTGGGGAGGAAGGGTCTTAACCTCCTTCTAGGTGCACAAACTCTCCTCACCCCTCCCTTCTATATGACAAAACCCTTTTGAACATGTCCCAACACAGTGTTAAGTGTTCCTGACTCAACCATTTGCCAAAAAGCCTGCTCCCACGCAGTGAGTTGTGTGGGTTATGGAAATCTGCCTGCTGTCTGGTGTTTTGTATGTTTTTACTTTACACATGGCTCTGCAAAACCAAGTACCAGCCCCATTGTTAATTCCTAGGTTTGGTTTGGTTTGGATCAATTCAAATCAGCATCCGCAGCTTCACAAACTTACCCCAACATGTGTAAGCCTCTTCAATGTAGAAACCTCAGGAAAAAGCTCACAGAATTGGGCTGTCTCCTGAGATTTCCAGTATTTTGAGCTTTCAGTGTAGTTGGAAGTGCCACAAGAATAGCCTCTTTCAAGGTGTTCTGGAAGATCTGCTTCCAGCTTAAACTAGGGAGTGCAAAGGTGCATGAAAGTTGACTGAATATTTTAGTTTTCAAACTTCAAAATAAGTTTGTTTTGGGTTCTGTGTGAGTTCTTGGTAGATGTTCAAGACAGTTCTTATTTCTCCTGAGCCAGTTTGCTCATATCTTCCCTTTATTAAGAAATCATCACATCAGCCAATGATGGTATTCAACTTTTGAAAATCTGTTTGCTGAATTTTCTGTGTTGACTTAGGCCTAGGTCAGGGGTTCTCAAACTTCTTTTGCTGGGACCCCCTTTGAAAATATTTCCGGTAGTAATGACTGCTTGATGCTCCCCACAAAAAAAGTGACAATTTTCCCCTTACCATGCCACCCTTACCTCAGGAGCCCAGCTTCCTTCAGAGCTGGGCACCTGACCAGCAGCTAATGCTCTCCAGCTGCCTAGCTCTGAAGGCACTGCAGAAGTAAGGTTGGCAATACCATGACCCCCCTGTAATAGGCTTGCAACCCCTTTTTGGGTCAGGACCCCTAGTTTGAGAAATGCTGGGCTAGATGATCTCCTCCTGTGTGTAGATTAGAGGGGAGTAAAACAGTGCAAGTATCACTAAAACTGAGGGGGAGGGAGAAGAGGGTAGTGGGGTGTTGGTGGTTGGAAAAGATCTATTGTGTTCTGTGCTTTTATATTGGCGTATAAAATTGTTAAAATGCTAAGAGGGTGCAGCATCATTCCAGACTTATAGTACCAGTAAAACTTGTGCAGCACAAATGGCTTCTTCAGGCTGCTCTTTACATGAGATCTTAACACGTTGTTCTCTACTCCTCACCCTCACCATTCTCTCTTCAGAGGAGCCGCCCTTTTTCTCTCCCCAGGAAATCTGAGCTTCCACTAGGTCATGTATGGATAAAGGAGCATGGCTAGAGGACTGGGCAGGCAAAGAGTTGCAGAACAGCTGCTCTAAGTGGCAGGATCCCCCTCCGCTGCAGATCAAAATTAATACACAGAAGGGTTATGCAAGCCCAAGGCACTATGTAAGCTCAGCTTTGCACCAGGCTCACGTTTCGATTGCTGTGTGTGGCACACAGAGCCTTGTGTAGGCCCTCTGCACTGGGAGTAATTTCATCCTCCGGCTCCCTTTGGAGAGTCAGAGTACAACCCATGGCACAGTAGCCAGTTGCAAAGAGTTAATTTGGTTATTGTTGCTGGGGTGAGGCACCGGCCAGGGATCCACAAGGTAGGTGGGCAGAATTTGGATCCTGAGCTTCTGCTGTGCTCTCTGATTCTGCCCCTGTCTCATCTGTATCTCTACCAGTCAACAGCGACTGGGAGAGTGAATGCAGTCCAACAATTACATTGGGCTTGATACTAATTTGTGTACCTCTGTTTATTTTTATGTGAGTGGGGCAGGGGTGAGGAGGATATAAGGTCCTCCGTGAAACTACCATCGGTGACTTAAGACAGTGAAATGGACTGTCCTTGGTTTCAGTGTGTCGTTCCAGGGGCAGGGCAGTTAGTTGCTAGGTCATTAGAAATATGATGTGATGTACAGTAACTGCAACAGAGGAGCTGGGCTCAACTAGAATTGGAAGCTACTGGGTATATCATGAGGAAGATAGCATCACACAGTTCTTCTCAGGTCATCTTTTTATTAGACATTTTCTTCTTTAGTTTTTTCTTCTTGGTGTTTCTGGAAAAATGCTCCAGCAGCCAAAAATCTGTACTTAATTAGACACACGCAAAACCAGCATACAAAAAGGCTATTTGCTCATGGAGAGATACTGTGGTTTATGGACTCTGCTCTAACACTCAGCAAAGCCCAGGATGTTATTTCTATTGTCCCCTTGTTTCAGATGTTCTGAATAACATGAAAACTCTTTGTGTACCAGCCAAGAAGGGGTACTTGGCAAGAAACAGTCATGCTAGTTGTTTCAATATTGGGATAGTTCCTAACTTCACATTTTTTTGGTTCAGGCATTTTTTTAGACAGTAGTGCACAAACCATCACATTTAAAAAAATCTATACATACACATGGGAAAAGGATCTGATAATCACCCCTCCCCAGTGTGCCCTCCTTCCACCCTGAATTTCAGAAGCTGAATTGATGAGAAGTCTAAATGAAAACTGTATTTTCTAGTAACTTGGATTTAACCCAAAAATCTGCCCCCCCCCCTTTTTATTGGAAGTAGCTTGGATCAAGGATTATCTATGTTTGGACAATGCTTCACAGAAGGGACTTATCCTGACTGAGTCCTCTGGCAGCTACAATAATAGAAATATTCAAAAATAATAATAAATAATGCCCATTCCCCGTCTTTCAACTTTTTGCAAACAAAATTTGAGTGACCTTTAGTCGCAGAGGAGGTTCGGTCTGGAAGGAGGTGTCAGTCCTGTTCAAAGGCAGTTGGGAGATCAAAAACAAAGCTCCTACCCTGAGTGGAGTTTTGACTCTGAAAAGAGAGAAGTGCAAGAGACTCCATGAAGTCTACTAGGGACTTTGCTAACAGTACTGATTTTTCTTGGAAAGCACTCAGACAGTACAGAGCTGGGTGGCAGTGTAAAACCTTAAGATTGATAGAAAGGGAATTATTATGGGCTAGACACAGCTGAGACCACCTTTTAAATCCTAAATTCAAAATAAGGTCTGCAGCATGCCTTCTTTAAATAACTTACTATGTCCACTTTGGTTTCGGTCCTCTTTCCCTTACCACTTCCTAAGTTTTTACTTTTTTTCATTATGATTGTTTTCCTTCAAACTCATTTTTCGATAAGATTACATCATTTTTTAAAATGTTCCCATGTAGTTTATTTTAAAGCCCTCCTCTTTATTTTAGATATTTTTCTGTTCCAATACAGCTTTTCTCCCCCATCTGTTTTAACCTCCAAAGTTCACTCTCCTTTTTACTACTTTACCAGAGCTTTTCTCCTCCATTATTTCTCTCCCCTCATCATCTATGGTACTTATTCATTTCTCCACACCACCTCGGTCTTTTTTGGGTTAGGATCCGAGGAGCATTTCCTGCCCGCTTGCTAACTGCGGGTGGTGATGAGCATCATGGAGGGAAAAAAGCTACCACTTGAAATTGAAGGTGCCATCTGTAACAATAGATACTGACCCCTGTTGTCGCAGGGTTGGGTAGGTAGGCTCAGGAAATAAAGCTGAGTTTCCCACCAGCAGGCCTGGGCATCACACCATTATTACAGAAAAATCTACAACATAGTTCTTGGGCAGAAACTGAGCCTATAAAACCCCTAGAATCACTGGGTCTGAAAGGGATTTTGGATGAGGTGGGTACAGCTCCACTTTTATTTGGATCCCACCTGTGCCTAGGGAGAAACCATGACCTAGGGAGTCAGCGGAGATCTCTGGCAGTTTGACTTCATTGGAGCTATGCTTATGTAGAGCAGGGAGGGCTGCTCAGGATTGGAGCTGAAGCAGGGCCATGGCTAATGCACATGGATGGTTCTATCTAACTTGGTTTTCCACTGGGTGGCATTTCTCTCTCCCCTGAAAGGGTGATGTGGTGTGAACTGCACAAGGAAATCCTCATAGAGACTTCCTCCCAAAAAGCCCACTCACACAGCTGTTCATGTGGCAGAGAATAATCTGGTCCATTATGCTACATTGCATTCATGAGCATATGTAGTGTCAAATGGTGATTTCATCTGGAATGTGCCCTTATACCTCCCCCTTTGTGATGAGTCAGCCCTCTACAGGGAGGCAGACTGTCTGCTGTTTTTTCCTCACATAGGGAAATGATTGAATCTAAAGCTTCTTAAAATGTGGAGTGGGCTGAGTTTTTCCCCTTTCTTCCTCACAATGTTTAAAAAAAAGTGAGAGTCAGGATAAGTTTTAGCTCAATATGGATTTTTGGTTGTATTTATTATTATTATTAATTTATTATTTTATTTAAAATAATGTATTTTAGAATGTATGATAGGCCAGCCAACCTCCTGTCTCTCCTTCCTAGTTGTAGGAATAAGCCCCACAGCTTTTAATAGCATGTGAAAAAATGCACACCCTCCCACCCTGCATAGAAAAGGCAGTGGGTGACACTCTCATTTATGTGGTTGTAGAGGATGTGACAAGATGGTCAATATAGTATGGTGGGTCCTGCACTTTTCTTGGTGGGGGAGCTAAAATACCACCCCTTACCCCTGCTCTTGGGGCACCAAGGGGCCCCCTAGTGGCCCAGGAAGGTGGTAAAGGAGGGAAGCAGGGAAGGTCTGGGTTTGCTCCTCACTCTGAGTCCCAGCCCCTCTCAACCCCTGCAGGTTCTTACCCTCTTCCCCCTTGGGTGGGGTACTTTCAGTCCTTAAATGCTGGGGCAGGGTCTTCTTTACTCTGGTTTTCTGTTCTTCCAACTCTCACAGCACACCTCCAAGCTCCAGTCCTCTCTCTCCTTCCCCCTGACTGCCTGAAGCAGGGGGTTTTATTGGGTTTCTAACAGGGCCTTAATTGATTACAGGTGCTCCAATTAACCTGTAGCAACCCTCCCTAGTCTACAGGAACCACGCCTTAATTAACCTAGGGTTTATATACTTCCCTTCTACCACTTCCCACTGCTCCCCCTGTATCACAAGGAAGAGAAAAGTAATAAGTGGCTATCAAGTGATATACTAATGGAGTCCAGAGCTAATAAAACCTGATGGCAACAGTGAGTTGATCCCAGACTCCAAACACATAAGAATCCTATAATGGATACCTGACTTGGATTATTGTGTAAATCTCTATGATGGGAATTTTTCTAAACACATTAACCTACGTATTATTAACCTACTCTGAGCGACTTACTCCTGTGATGTATGCAACCCCAATCTGTGCTATTGCTATTGAGGGGATGTATAAACAAAATACACTAAATGGTAACATTCCTGGAAAACAGACTTACTGTTCAAAATATCCCATCCTCAAGAGATGGATAATGCAGATTTGTAGTGGCTGGACTCCTGGTTTATGGCTTCCTTTGGAGTAAAACAGGGTGCACGTGGTCTGGTAGTGGAAAACCTGGCAAAGGTAGAGGTTCCCATGGACCAAAGCAGCCACTGTGTTCCTTATGATGAAGGGGCCTGCTAGAAGTTTTCAAGCCTGAAGATTGGGTGACACTGGAGAGATTGGCCAAGGCCATTGACATAGTTTATCCCCTCTGTAGCCTCCATTGTGAGGGCTTCTATAGATCCCCAATAGAAACGAAAGGTACTCTCCCCAACATCATGTCCTGAAGGAAGTAGGCAGTGGAAGTACCATCTGCTCTTCTCTAGGGTAAATCCCTCGAAAATACAGCTATCCTCCCTGATAGTGAGGTGCCAATTGTATTCCTTTCAGCTAGGTAGGGTGAATGTAGCCTATTGATTAACTTGTTGCAAAGTAAAAGATGTAACTTCCTGGTTATTCAAATTTGTTAAAGTTTTTGTTGACAATTTCCATCTTATTTGATAGTACTTTTGGCAAATTTAAAATACCTTTTCTTTGATGAAAGTGTCAGTTTCTTTCTATACAAACTAGTTAGGAAAAAATAATTACAACTTCCCTGTAACTGTTTCACAGTAATCTAACAAACTGTAGTATGTATATTTTGGATGAGCAATGGACTATTTCTTCACAAATAAATATAATGTACAATAATTATAGATATGCCACACCATTCTCATTCATGAGGATAATTACAGGTACAAAGTTAAGTACTAAAGATGTGATATGCCAGTTTCCTATAGTCTGAGGACAAATTGTTGTGCAGTATTTTACAACTATGAGGAAAAGAGTTTTAAAACTTTTATTATGCATTTTCTGGAGAAAACAAAATGTACGCATTTATCAGAAAAGGGGGCAGAAATGCAGAATAAGATAAAGATCTAGCAACTCCGAATCCAATTTCAATGGGAAAAAAGTCATGTGCTTGGAACATCTTGACTTGATTTATAAATGCCATATTAGGTAATTAGCTTGTCTTCTTTTGATAGACATTTGTAATGTGGAAGGAGGGGATATATCTCTAACCAAGCCAGTTACATGAGTATATGAATAGTCTTGTACTGAACAGGAGCCTGATTCAGCACTAATAGGAATAGAAATGATATTCCTTCCTTACAATGTAGACGCTACTTTTATGCTAAAATAGCAAGCTTTTATTAAGTGATAGAATTAATTTCATTACATTCAATTACTAAAACAGATAAATCTCTTCTGGGCCACTCAGATTACTGAAAGTACATTATTGCTTTTTAAATGATGTTAATGTTAATATTTGTTTGGGGGGGAGAGGGTAACTACCACACAGCGGCTAGTTTTTGAAGAAATTGCAGATATTTTATATGCTTCATGGGGATATATTTTATTAAATGACCTCTTTATAAATAAAATCAACTACAGCATAATTACACAACGTTAAGCAAAGAATGGGATAGCAATAGTGTCTACCTTTTGTTGAATCCGTAATATCCCATTAAGTCTCTACAATTCTGCAAATCCATAAAAGCTATAACATAAATAATAATACTTCTGTAACACCTTCTATGTGAGGATCTCAAAATGCTTTAAAAGACTGACAAATTAAGCCTTATAAAACTACTGTAAGGTGGGTATGCATTACCCCTTTTTCATCAATGGAGAAACTAAGACTCCTGTACTGCAAACACCTGTATGTGCTTAACTTTAAGCCTATGAGTAGCTCCATTGACCTGAATAAATCAACCCATGTGCTTAAAGTTAAGCACATGCATAAGTGCTTGCAGGATCATGGCCTAATAAGCTAAGGGCTAGATTTTTACAGGGATTCACCTAAGGGTATAAATAAGCATCTAGTAGGATTTGAAAAGCATGTAGGTGCCCCATTCCCTCTGAAATTGAGTCCATAAATACCTTTGGAAAGCTGACCCTAAGAGACAGCTTCTGAATTCTTATTCACACGGAGTAGTACCTTAGTCTGCAAGTAGCTGTCCTGACTACGCAACATAATCTGGCCCAGAGAGGTTATATGAGCTGCCCAATATCATATAGGAAGAATCAGGAATAGAATCCAGATCTCCTAATCCCAATCCTGTGCCTTAGCCACAAAACTTTATATCCCATAGCTGAATTTCTGTCCTACATTATGATGGATAAATATCAAGTCTGGACACTTAGGTCAGATCCACAAAGGTATTGAGGTGCCTAAACTCCAGACAAAGGTGCTAAATCCCCATTTTAGGCTCCACTGCAATCCACAAAACTCCCACTCAGCTGCTGCCTAACACTGTAGGCACCTAAACTCACTCAGTGCTTACGTTTTCAGGGTAAATGTTCCCTGAACACCTAAATTTCTAGGCATATGCACTGCTGCCTCCCTCTAGGTATCTGAACATCTATGTCCCACCTAAGCCCCAAAGCGATCCATGAACTGGGAGATGATGGACTGAAGACTGCCTATATTTTATATATGGCTCATGTAACTCTGAGGCCAATTACTGGATCAGGCCCCATTAAAAATCTAGCTGAAGATGGAGGTGGCACTTGCTTTATAAGTAGGGGCCTACCAAATTCATGGTCCATTTTGATCAATTTCATGGTCATAAGATTTTAAGTATCTTAAATTTAATGGTTTCAGATATTTAAACCTGAAATTTCATGGTGGTGTAATCATGGGGATCCTGATCCAAAAGGAGGTTGTGGTGATGGGGGCGGGGGGGTCGCAAGACTATTGTGGTAGCAGTATTCCCACCCTTACTTCTGCGCTGCTGTAGGTGGCAGTGCTGCCTTCAGAGCTGGGTGGCCGAAGAATGGAGGCTGCTGGCTAGAAGCCCAGCTCTGAAGGCAGCGCCACTGTCAGCAGCAGCGCAGACGTGAGGGTGGCATGGTATGGGCACAGTGCTCGGGAGTTAAAGGGGCCGTGGACTGGGTATGTGTGTAAGAGGAGGGGGTGACCCCAGCGTCTCCCTGTCCACAGCACCTCCCAACCACAGCAGTCGCCCACGTCGCACACACATAAGGTTGGCCCTACCCTCCCAAAAAGTGATGATACCCCCCTACCATGCCATCCTCACTTCTGCGTTGCAGCTGGCAGCAGTGCTGCCTTCAGAGCTGGGCACCCAGCCAGCAACCACAGCTCTCCAGCTCTGACACCGCAGAGCCTTTTCTCAGTGTCCCAATTTCCCCTTCCTTAGCAGGCATACTTATACCTGGAGTGCACACCCTTGGTCCCACCCCTTGTCATTTATGATCATGTTCCATTCTGGAGGGTCTTTGGTCTGGGGGCTTCGGTACCACCTCTTTTGTATCCCATGGGAGGGGTAAAGAGTGAGGTTGTGCTTCAGTCAGGGACAGGCATTTCTTTGTCCTTTTAGTGTTTCTTATACCTTCTTCTCCTCCCCCCCCCCCGACTGATTCCTTGACCTTATTTTGGGAGAGGAATTGAAGCAGGACTGTCCTTCAAGTATATGCTCGTATATTACACTCCCGCTCTGCCCAGCAACACTTTAGCTTTATCTCTTATCTCTTTCTCCTACCCCGCATCTGCTTGTGGGCAGATGTAACACACAGTGTCTGTTCTTTGTTCACCCATATTAGTAAGAATATAAAAATATCAAAAATCAAATGGGCAAACAAGACCAAAAATTCTATCTCAGGCAAATATACAGTCCTGAATACGACATTCTCATCACTAATGCTTAGAGTCCTGGGGCCAGAGAGAGATCACGTGAGAATGGCTCTGCAGCCTCGTGTTTAGGGCACCCACCTTGGAGATGGGAGACCCAGGGTCCAGTCCCACTGCTTCAATAACTCTTTCATTATTTATCCAAATTGGAAATAGCTTCAATAGGAGTGATTGAGGCCAACGCACATTAGACTATCCCATAACTCAGTAATTAGAAACTCTTCTGTGAGGTGTAGGCAACCTCTGTTCAAATCCTTTCTCTCCCTTAGGCATAGGGATAATTAAATCGGAGTCTCTCACATCCCAGGTGAGTTTTCTAACGACTGGGCTAACAAATTACAGGGTGGGAGCCAGCACCACCATCACTCCCCCTGCTCCAGCTGGATTGGCAAGCACCTAACACCTTCTCATATGAAATGATTCACATGTCTAAGCCAACTGATTCCAGGAGAGGGCTCCTAGTTGTGGATTGCTAGCAGAGATTGATGCTTCCCTGCAGTCTGGATTTATGCGCCTAGTCACAGGCGCCCACTTTCTCTGGGTCCCAGAGGTGCTCAACCCCCTTCTCTGCCACAGGCCCCGTCCCCACTGCACCCCTTTCCCAAGCTCCCACCTTGCTCTGCCCTTCCCACCCCCACTCTTCCCCAGGCCCTGCCCCACCCCACCTCTTCTCCCAAGGCCTCACCCCACCTCTTCCCACCCAGTTCCACCCCCTCCCTGAGCATGCCCCGTCCCCACTCTTCCCTTCCCTCCATTGCCTCCTGCATACTGTGGAAAAGCTGATTGCGGCAGCTGGGAGGTGCTGGGATGGAGGGTGGGGGAAGTTGATCGGCAGAGCCACTGGTGGATGGGAGGCGCTATGGGGGAGGGGGAGAACTGGCTGCCAGTGGGTGCTAAGCATCCACTAATTTTTTTTCCATGGGTGCTTCAGCCCTGGAGCACCAATGGATTTGGCGCCTATACGCCTATCTTTGTGAGAGAGGTGGGGCTTAGGACAGCCCCTTCTTGTTGGCAGCTCCCCACCTAGTGTGTTGGTTTTTGTGGATCACATTCTAAGGTGACTATCTCTCCCCATTCATTGTACAGGCTAGGCGGCGCACTCAAGCTTTGTGGATCCCAGTGTTAGTCTTGTGATGTTCTAGGTTCCTAAAAGTTAGGCATTGCAATGCTCAGTGTCACAATTTAGGCCTGAGTTCTGATAAGTACCTGAGCAAGTAAATGTTTTCCAAATCTCTTTGGTCTCCAAAGGCAAGCTAGATATTTCATGAGAAAATGTTATAGCGATATTTTCATACAAGCCTGAAAATGGCTTTCTTTGCTGAGTTTTTCATTTCTGTTTCTGGTATTGGACAGAAAGATTTGCAAAAATGGAAAGCCATAAGAAAAATGTTTAATTGAGCTCTTTGATGGTTAGAACATTTTTTATATAAATTGAAAGCCAGGGTTTAGGCTGATATTTATTTTACCATTCTCAATTCAATAAATTACTTTCTCCACCTGCAGTCTGACATGATGTGCTTGTGTATGTGGTGATGTCCTTTAGTGGCTGTTTCACGCACTACATCAGGGACTTTCTATTACTTATAGCTAAAAGAGATTTCCTCCCGCCATTCAAGTGGTAGAGGCTTGTGAATTGGAGCTCAAGTGAAGTCCTGGCTCCTCAGGTGTGTGTAGTGGATATCTGCAGCATATAGACTTGCAGCATGTATTCTACATATAGACTTGTTCAAGGTGGCACCCACCGGTTGGATTTGAACTCCTGTGAGCCTCAGGATGTTCTTTGGTCCAAGTTGGGGAGGGAGTAGGTAATGTACTGAATTTTGAGTGCATGATGTCACCGTCTACTGTTTGACCCACAAATTAGATGAGGTACCTGTAACTGTATGTGTTTCCTGCAGCACATAAGTTTGGTACAATATTATTTATTGTGCTTTTTATCTGAAATCCATCTGTGGAAAGCTGTGGATTCAATAAATATTGGTTCTGCAACTTATCTATTCTCAAAATCATTTTAAAAACACAGCAAGTCTATAGCAGTAGGTAACTTCAGTTTCACTATACAATATATATTTTTAATTTATCTGCTGTTTCAATAAAATGAGCCCAGAGGTTTGAGTACAGTGCCTTTCCAATTAGAACGCGAAATGTCCCCATCTATACATTGACCCTAACAATATATTAATGTTCTCATTTGCAGTGTCTTCCTGATATATATGTATATTAAGTTATAACTGTAATTTGGTACATACTGCAAATGTTATTAATTTGGCTACAAGTATTAGGGAAAGAAGTATTCAAATACAT
The DNA here is from genome assembly GCF_013100865.1 of Trachemys scripta elegans. Lineage (NCBI taxonomy): Eukaryota > Metazoa > Chordata > Testudines > Emydidae > Trachemys > Trachemys scripta. Next base: position 126,844,333 of record NC_048298.1, read on the forward strand.
CTCTCATTTGTGACACAGAACTGAATGAAGAGGGTGCAGATCCATGCCTCCTACCATAATACAAGTACGTTTAGAGAATGTTCATGGCTTTCAGCAGGAAAATAGGTTTGTTTGTTTTTTGGAAATGTAGTACACCTCAACCCCGATATAACGCGACACATGAAATCGGAGATAATGCGGTAAAGCAGTGCTCCGGGGAGGCGGGGCTGCACACTCCGGTGGATCAAAGCAAGTTCAATATAACGCGGTTTCACCTATAATGCGGTAAGATTTTTTGGCTTCCAAGGACAGCGTTATATCGAGGTAGAGGTGTATATATGAAAGGTGCTGGATTTATAGCTCTAGAGAATGAAGTCTTTAGTTTTTCCATAGAACAGACGCAGCCTGGACAGCAACAGTGCAAGCTTCCCTACCTTGTACTCCTGTCTCTTCCAATGCGCTTCATGTCTGCCTTAGATAATCCACCGGGAGGAATAGTTCATTCTTTTTGTTCATTCAAGAAAACCATTTGGTAGGAGGGTACATACAGTTGTGAGGGTAGCAGCCTGTGTTCTGAGCACTAATCCACCTCTCAGGGACTGATATTGCTAGCTGATTTCACATAGACTCACTGAATTCTATAAACTTCATTTAAGAGTGAAGTCTTTTTGGTTTTCTTACACTGAATGAAAATAATTATTCTATGAAGTGGAGTAGCAGGAGTCTTGCATTATCATTAAACATACACACAGCCTCTTTATTTGTATTATTTATTTATATGACAGAAGAGTTCAGAGGTGCCAGTCAAACCTGCAGCTCCACTGGGCTAGGCACTGTACAATCAGATTATTTCAGACAGTCCTGCCTCAAAGAGTTTATATGGAGATATACCTATCTCACAGAACTGGAAGGGACCCCAAAAGGTCATTAAGTCCAGCCCCCTGCCTTCACTAGCAGGACCAAGTACTGATTTTGCCCCAGATCCCTAAGTGGCCCCCTCAAGGATTAAACTCACAACCCTGGGTTTAGCAGGCCAATGCTCAAACCACTGAGCTATCCCTCCCCCTTACAACCTAAAAAGATAAGACCTCCAAACAGAGGAAGAGAATCAGGCTCAGGTGAGTTAAATGACATGGCAAACGTCATCAGCAGGTTAATAGCAGAACCAGAATTAATCTGATCCCCATTCTGAAGTCACAATACTTACATTACAGTTTGAATTGCAAGATATTTGTGAGTTATAGTGCTTTTCTTTCCCTTTAGACTCTAAATTCAGGCATATTCTGAGACATTTGCGAACCTAGTGCCATATTTCTGAACAGATTTCAACCTAAATACATTTAAATTTTATTTCTGCAGAAACGGTACTCAAAAATCATGCAACTTGTGCCTGCTGTGTAATTTACATAAAATTTACATTTATCACCATGGCTTTCTTCACAGACATGCATCTAATGTTTAGTCAGTTATGGTTATGGCCATGTAGGAGAGGCATTGATGAGCAGAGGCTGACATGGCCGTGCGGAATGAAGGGAAAGAAACAATGCATGTCATAAGGGGAAAAAAGTTATGTGGAAATTTTATTAGAAACATATTGAAGGGTGTGCAAGTTACAACAGACAGATCTAAGCAGATCTAACTTGCATGATTGACTCTTCCATGACAGATAACCCAAACAGACACTTAGCTTTCCATTTTTATTATAAGGATATTACTTTCATTAGAAAGAACCATGCTTGACTGCTTCTCTAATTTATTTGGTGCAAACATTCTTTCTTTCTCCATCAGACACCTCTTATAGCCATCCATTTACTATAATAAAAACAAATATGTTATGGCCAATGCAAACAATCCTATTCTCCACTTGAGACTGAGCCCTTGTGATAGGATAAGATCCCCACACTAGCTCTGCACAGAGCAGAATTGGGCCCTGTGGGCCCAATCAACTAATTAGGCTGCAAACTGAGGAGCTTGTGGTTGGAGGCAGCTAATTAGAGAGAGGCTCACCTGTGCAGGAAAAGGTAGGGCCTATAAAGCCAGGAAGCTGGCTGCAGACTGGGGCTGCTTAGAAAGGGCAGTCACTGCCTGGGAAGACAGAGGAGGGTTCTTGGAGCTGGTATACCCAGAGAGAGGAGGGGGGGAAGTAGAGTGTAGGAAGCAGTCCAGGGAAGGAGCAATGCATGCAGAGAGAGGATCCCAGAACTGCTTAGCTGAGGGTCCTTGGACTGGAACGAGAGTAGAGTGCAGGCCTGGGTTCCCTTACCAGCAACGGAGGGAGTCGTGCCAGGGGAGTGAACAGGAAGACTGCCTAGGACCATTCATGGACGGAACCCTGGAAGTGGGAACATTTAGTGACCTAGTTGGAGGCTAAGTCACGAATAGGACGTTGTGGGTCCTGGAGTGATCAAGTGATGGTGTGCAAACCATGGATGGGGTCATCGGCCTCTAAAGCTAATTCCCAGAGTGACCAGGAGGAGGCGCCTGATTGGCAGTGAGTGGTGCACCCCATGACAGCCTCCCTATGTCCCTCAGACAGTGCATGAGAGCATTTAATGATGAAGTGCACGATCTAGTTCCAAACCTATGTCTTACATTGGTTTTGGATCTTCCTTCAAAACTAACTTGCCAAAGAGCAACTGCTAGTGTTCAGCAACTTCCTGCCGGAATAGCTCTCATCTTTTGGGTTTTATAAGAGAAAAATCAATGTAACACATAAGAGTCCTGAGTGTGCAGGCTCCATCTCCTGTGTCATTGTTTGACTGTATCAATATCTGAATCCTGTTTGCTGCACTCCGGGAATAAATTGAGTAGTCTCAGTTCCATTCCTAAAGGCCAAGTGTCCACATCACAGTTTGGTTTTCTATCATCCTTGTTGGTATTGTCAGTAGAAAGACCAAACACTGAGGTGCGAACTGAACTACCTTTTCATCACTAGAGAGAGTCGTCCCTCCCCTGAACAGGTGGAGGTGCGTTACAAATGGCAGGGAGCAATAAGGACAGATGCAGACATCTGGATTTTTGGCTACGTGGCAGCAACTTTATTAATTCCATAACAGGATAACATCTGTGGTGGAGGGCAAAGCTGGAAGGTGCCCTCTTTTGCCTTGCTTGCTACTGTCAACTGCCCTGTGCTCCAGCCAGCCAAGTCAAGAACCTGTCTGGGAGACCATAGCTACTGTCCTCTTAGAGGATGTCTCATTTGTTGACTTGCAATGGGGTAACATGGAGGGTGTGAACTGCCATGTAGGCCTTGAGCCATAATCCTATGCTGGTTGAGAAGGCGAGCACAATTTAGCAGGAGAGCGAGGGAAGCCTGCTCTTCCACTGCCTGTGCTGCAGCTTTCTGAAGATTAACAGAGAATTTTTAGTGCCTAGGACTGCCAATTTGCCATTTTCCACTAGTGCTAATCAGTCTTGAAAAGAAAACGCAAAGTATATTATGTATTAAAACTTGCAGTTATCTGATGCAATCTAAAGGGAAGATTCCCTTCACACTCCTTTATATGCTTAAGTGAATGGTCTACAGCAACTACAGGTTTCATGCTGGGATGCTACTGACTCCTGTTCGTTATATACACTTGTCTGGCTCCAACTGAAAATCAGGCAAATAAAAACCATTTTTTAAAATGAAGTATTTACTATATAGGGGCCTTAATATATTGTGATTTTTGTAAAGATTTAGGGGCTGGTAACCACTAAAGCATCAGTCTGGCATTGCAAAGGAACCTTACAGTAGATGTAAATTCCCCACCTTTATGCCTCTTTTGCACTAAAGGGGATTTAGTGTAAATAAGAATCAATCCCTTAGTTTGGAGGCCAGATGAGAAGAATACAAAGATTTTGGTAAGTTAAAATAAAAATAAACCAATATGTTTAAGTATTTTAGTTTTGCTCCTTGAGATTTGTTTTGTTTTAAATAGGAGACCGGATAAGGCAGGGTCTAAAATATGTGCAATGATGCATGGCTGTGCAGTGAAATATTTAAACATTCACTGACCTTTTATGAATATGCTTATTAACAAGCTGAATTTCCCAGTGTTTCTGTCTGAAACCAGTACTTCAGTCTCTATTATATATAGCGACTTAAAAAAAATATAGGCACTGAGTCAGGGAGATAAAAAGCAGTAAAAGGTGTGTGTGTGTATGTTCATTACAATTATATTATCAAGCTCTTCTGTAATATTATTACAGGCTGTTCCAAGTTATCATGTATAAAAACAAACCACTCTGGTTTCAAGCCCAAAAAATTAGAGAAGTAAGAGAAATATAATCAGTGCAGCTGTAGCAACAATGCTATTGTTAAAGAACAGGGAAATTTCATAAACAGTGAGTAAGAAAGTTCAGACGGAAATAGTTGTAGAAGAAATCATAGCTCGAAAACTTGAAAGCAACTGCCCCCTTCCCCACCCTATAAAGAGATTATCCTTGCAAGGGGAAAAAAGGGTGAGGCTATGGAGTGGTGTCCTACATAAGGTCATAACACAAAAGTACTCATACTCGTGTATTTTTTTTCTCTTGGAAGTAGATGAGAAAAAAGTAAGTTTGGAATCCATCTTGGAGCAGATACTGTATTTTAGGTGCCATTTGTAGGGCATGCATGCTGTGAAATGTCTATGCTAGTAGAGATTTGAGAGATGGAAGTCTAAGGCTATGTCTACACTACCACTTTTGTTGGTAAAACTTTTGTCGCTCAGGGGTGTGAAAAACACACACCCCGACCAACAAAAGTGCTGGTGTGGACATTGCTATTTGGGCAGGAGAGGCTCTCCTGCCAGCACAGCTAATGCCGCTCATTGGGGGTGGTTTAATTATGCCACAGGAGAGCTCTCTCCTGCTGGCAAAGAGGGGCTACACGGGAGACTTTAAAGTGGCACAGCTGTGCCGTTACAGCTGTGCTGCTGTAAGGTCTGTAGTGTAGACATAGTCTTAGTTTAAAACGGAAGTGCCATCTCTGGCTCAACTGTGCTTTGAAGTGGTGTTATGCTGCGCACAGTGGATGTGATTAGCTTTCAAATACATTGGTATTACCCTGGTGTAACTCCATGAACTTCGGTGGAATTACTTCTGGTTTACATCAGTTTAAGTGAGATATGAATCAAGGGCTGATACTTTTTCTTAAGTAACATGTTTAACTATGCAGGTCCAAAGTTTTAATGTGTAATGTAGTTGATATGCATTCTGCAGTGATATTTCGTGTATCTTCTAGGATTCCTGATCATTTTATGCAATTGACATAACTCTCCATATCATTTACTTCAATTGCTTGTCCCTCCACAGTTAACCTCACTTCCTGCAGAAACAGGAAACAATTTTACACAAATATAGATTTCCATGAAATCTGAAATTTACAGTAGTTTGAACCACACACCCCTAAACCGAAGATTTGGGCCAATATTTTGAAAATGAAAGTTGGACTCATAAATCCATCAATAGAAGCTGTTGGTATTTGAGCACATTTGAAAACCAAGCCACTTATTAAGGTGTCTGTCTATAGATTTAGGCAGAGCTAATCAAAAAAAGGTAAGTATATTTTTTTAAAGAAATATTTGTTTCCATTAAAAAAAATTGCTCTAATTTTTTCAGTTTTTCACCAAAAATATTTCTGAACTAAAACTTTGGTTTAATTTCCATGTGGGGGAAAACGGTTTCTCTTTTTTTCCCTATGAAGCATTTCTACCAAAATGAATTTTTAAATGGAAAATTCTCCATTTTGGTGATAAACATTTTTTGTTAAAAATAATGTTTGATTAGACTCTTTAACAAGGTCTAGATTTAGGACCCTAACTTTAGGGTCTTGTTTTGAAAGGAAAATCTTGGCTTTGATTTCCAGTAACTTAAGGACACAACATTTAGACCAGGTTTCTTTTCAGCCAGATTCTTGCAAGGTAACTTTTAAAGAAAAACCTTTTGTACTGAATTCCTCCTTTGCACCTTGTGTATGCCATTTATACCTGTACAAAGTGAGTGTCAAATGGGTGTAGCATTTTACATCATCTTTACACAGATGTAAATGACTACAGGGAGCATGAGGCAGTGGAGAATTAGATGCTATGGATAAAATCTAGAGTCCATTAAAGTCAATGGCAAAACTCTCCTTGACATCGTTGTGCACACTCATACGTATATAATTACTTTCCTGACTCATTCATAGATAGTGAAGTTTTAGGTTAAATAGTAGAACTGTGTGGTCACCATTTCTTGACTGCAAGAAAACAAAATGTATTCCTTCACTAATGACCTATTCAAATATTGACAGGTTTCAGAGTAGCAGCTGTGTTAGTCTGTATCCGCAAAAAGAACAGGAGTACTTGTGGCACCTTAGAGACTAACACATTTATTACAGCATAAGCTTTCGTGGGCTACAGGAGTAGCCCACGAAATATGCTCCCGAAGAAGTGGGCTGTAGCCCATGAAAGCTTATGCTCTAATAAATTTGTTAGTCTCTAAGGTGCCACAAGTACTCCTGTTCTTTTATTCAAATATTGTTATAATAGATGATAAAAATTTAGGAATCCAAACTGTACAACTTGTTGAAGTAAAAGGCAATATATTAAAACCATTGGGGGGGCGGGGGGTTGTTTGAGAATATGTGAGTAAATTTTGGTATCCATAAAAAGTTCCAGATAGTCTGGAAGTGTACACTTGAAAGAGTATGCAATGCAAACTTTCTCACACTGTCCTGCCGCCATGGTTCATGCTGCTCTAGAGGGACCATCTCTAAGGCTATGTCTGCACTAGAGAGTTTACAGTGGCACAGCTGTACTGATGCAGCTGTGCTGCTGTAAGATCTCCCGACAACATAATTAAACCAAGCCCAACAAGTGGCAGTAGCTATGTGGGTGGAAGAAGCTATCCTGCCAACATAGTGCTTGCACACTACCACTTATGGCAGCGAAAATATGTTGCTCAGGGGAGTGTTTTTTCACACCCCTGAGCGACATACATTTTGCTAACATAAGTGCTAGTGTAGACAAGGCTAAGAGTTGAGCAGTTTAGTTACCATGGCCCAGTTAATCCTTGATCTTTCTTCTGTGACTGCCAACAAGGATCTCAGTTATTGCAAGGGCACCAGTTATGTTAAGGATTTCTGTCATGTGGACACGTGTCCACATAAAATTGTGTTGAGACCTCCCATTTATTTTGCATATACTAGCCAACATCTGAAACCAGCTTCTTCTGTCAGTAAATACCTTTCTCTAAGCTTACAAGATAAAGCTTTACCTGTGACATATGGACAGCATAGGGCAAATGTACTGTAGATGGATCTTTCTTACCTGTAATTACCTTGGATCATCATCTACGTATAAAAATTTTATTAAGATGATTTAAAAAAAGAGTGAACAGAGTTTGAGCATAACCAGAAACTTCTATCAGGGAATAACATACAGATTATTGAGGGTGCAAAGTTTGGTTTAAGATCAGGTGGCATAAGGAATACATAATCTGCAATATCCCTGAATGGAGGTAAAAGGTTGATGGGTCAAAGTACAGGCATTGAGATATGAGGGTATGAAGTTCATAGAGTGGCTGTGTTCGGATGTGGAGTATAATGAGTGGATATGATGATGAGGATGGATTGACCCTCATTTGGTGAGATTTAATGTTCAGGGAGTTTATGGTTCCAGTTCATATGATCCAACGGAGAAGGTCACTTGGTCCCTTTCTCATAGTGGGAGAACGATGTCACTCTGGCTCACGCCTCCTGGTACTGTCAGTGGCTAGTGATGTGCTCGATGTAGATGTCCCTGGGCCATGGGATGGTGTCTGAGACCATGAGGCGCCGCATGAGCTGTGCGTAGCATCGACCGATCCCGCAGGTCTGCAGCACACGCTCATTGCAGGGGTCCCAGGCGTCCAGGGCTCCAACAATCAGGGCATCCATCTGCACCTCGTAGCCCTTCGCTCTCAGGGTGTCAGCCAGGGGGGTGTACTTTTCCATCTTACAAGCTTGGGTTGGCAAAATGCCAGGGTCCTGTTCTCAAAGGAGACCGTGATGTCGACGAGGATGATTTTTTCTGGGCCTCGTTGGTGACGACCACGTCTGGTCATAGCTGGCTGTCAGTACCGGGGATGGTGCAGTTCACAGAGATCTCCCCCAGCTGTGGTGCGATGGCTTTCACCAGGTGGTTCTGGATGGCATTGTGGCGCAGCTGCCAGGCTCTGGAGTGGGGTTTGCAGCTGCACAGGACATGGGGCAGGGTCTCGTTGGAGTAGCTGCTCTTCCTGCAACGCTTGTCTCGGTTCCCGTGGCGGACAGCTCCGTTGAGTGGGATGCAGTTGAGCCGGGCACGGTGGATGAATTGCCAGTCGGCGAAACGGGTGAAGCCACCCCTGACGAGGAAGTGGTTACTGGCGTCCCCACTTGCTGGTCAACTCAAAGGCTTTACCCTGGTCTGGTTTACGCTTCAGGGTTTCCACGTACAGCGAGTGGATGGCGGCCTTCAGAGTCCTCTCCAGCAAGCCCCTGGCACTCGGGGTGACGATGGTGTTGTTGTCAGACCTGATCTGCGGCACCCAGACTCCCAACTCCTGGCGCTCCTTGCACCACTCCCAGCGGCAGCCGATGCGCTTTCCCAGGCGACGCGTGGCGTTGCGAGTGCGGGACCACAGTGAAGTGATGTCGCGCCCGTTCCGTCCAAATTCCCCATCCAGGGAGCTGCTCAGGAAGGTGGCAATGTCTTGGTTGGAGGGGGTTCTGTCACATCATGCAGGGTGTTTGCCGCGATGTTCCTTACCATGGGGTCGGGACACGTCAGCAGGCAGAAGGCGTGGGTGATCACTGCGACGTCGCACAGGTCTCCCATGCGGGGGATGTTGGCGCTGCCGTGCCTGTGGGCGATGTAGACCAGCTCGTTGCTGGCTCTCTGGGGAAGGAACAGCCAGTTCTTCACCAGTTTCCGGATGATCTTGTCTGCCTTGTTGAGGGACACCTTCACCACGGCGGATCTCCTTAGGGTGAACGAGATGCATGGGATGAGGAAGGTGTTCAGGGCGTTTATCTTTGCCACGGTGCCAGCAGGGAGGCATCAATCTTGGCGGCGTCCTGCAAGATCTCCTGGATGGTGTCCTCGGGTGTCTGCCGGACACAGAAACCTGTTGGCGTGCCCAGGTGCTGGTATGCCTGCCCCTCTGCCAGGGGGATGACGGGCTCACCCTGGATCTGGGACTCCGTTGCCTGCACCGAGTCCCTTTTGCTGCCTTCAACGTGCAGAGTTGCGCACTTCTTCGCACTGAAGCGGAGCCCCATCCACTCAGTAGCTCGGCTGGTGGCATCTAGCATACCTTGGAGGCTCTCTGGGTCGTCCGCGGTCAGGACCAGATCGTCTGCGTAGGCCAGAATGCTGATTTTCTTGCCGTGCAGGTCGAAGCTGGTTAGGCTGCTGGAGATGACTCGGATGAGTGGTTCCATGGCCAGGTTGAAGATGATGGGGCTAAGGGGGCATCCTTGTTTCACGCCATGGCGGATGGGGATGGCGTCCATCTCTCCGTCCGTGGCACGGATGATGGTGGTGCAGTCCTTGTAGAGGTCCCGGAGGATCTGGATGAAGGTTTCTGGCATCCCGAACTCTCCCAGGGTGGCAAAGATGTGATGGTGGGGTATGAACCCAAAGGCGTTGGTCAGGTCAAGCCAAGCCATGTTACTGCACATTGCTTCTTGGACCTCCTGGCCTCCTGGATGGCCGTCTGAAGGAGGAAGTTGTGCTCGTAGCACCCCTCGCAGGACATGAAACCTTTTTGCACTGAGCTGACAGCGCCCCCGCACACTGACCAGACTGTGATCCTTGCCGCGAGACAGCTGGCATACAGCTTGTAGATGGTGGAGCAGAGGGAGAAGGGCCTCCAGTTGCTGGGGTCATCTCATTCACCTTTTTTGTGGATGAGCACGGTCATGGACTTTTTCCAGGAGCGGGGAACGCGATGGAACTACTTGCATTTGTTGAAGATGGCAGCGAGCACCAAGCAGCCGGGGTCTCGCTTCTTCAGCAGGGGGTAGTGGATGCCATCTTTTCCAGGGGCTGTGTTTTTGGTCCTCGTCAGCCTTGCCTGCACCTTCTGCAGGGAAAAATCTCACTCCAGGTCCTCTGTGAGCTCGATCCAGGGTAGCGGGGGAAGGCACTCTGGGTGTCGCAAGTTGGTCTGGCCCTCGTGATCAAACACGTCCTTGAAGTAGGAGTAGAGCCTCTCAGGCTGGATGTCACAGTAGGAGGAGGTCCCGTCGAGGATCTCCCTCATGGCTTTCGTCCGGTTCATCCTGTATAGTTTCTGAATGTGGGATGCAGCCACCGGATCGTAGCGGCGGCTGACATCCCCTCTCCTGTCTTCTCTGGCGGTGTTGTTTTGGCTTGGTGCAGGGAATCTGCGAGTGGCCCGTGCGGCCTCCTAGGGTTCCCTCCTTCTGGCTGTAATTTCTGCAGACAGTTCTGCGGTCAGTCTGTCCATCAGGGTGTCGAAGTTCTCGAAGTCCTCAGCCTTTACCAGCTCCTCCATCCAGGTGGATTGCCATGGGGTCTCGCTTCTTCAGCAGGGGGTAGCGGATGCCATCTTTTCCAGGGGCGGTGTTTTTGGTCCTCGTCAGCCTCGCCTACACCTCCTGTGGGGAAAAAATCTCGCTCCAGGTCCTCCTGGATGTGAGGTCTCAAAGAGCTGTCCTTCTGGTGCTAGGTCTCCCTGCAGAGGTATCACGGGGGTTTTCTTCAATCAGCTCCTAATGTTTTCATGCTTGCAGGTGATCCGGGTCTTCCGTGAGGCACCGAGGGTGGTCTTTGGGATAGATTTTCGCTGAGCTTTCCGGGAAGTAGGGAATGCAGGAACAGCAGCAGCCGACAACAGTGTAGCTGAGGTTGAGAAAAAGTTTTCTTCTGAAGTAGCAGTAGTGGAGTATATCTTCAAGGCAGCATCAAGTTTTTTCAAAAATGGCTGCAGAAGATTCCATCTTCAGGACAGGTGTTTGCAGATGTCCATCAGAAGAAATTAAACTGATAAGAACAGGTAGTAGATAATGTTTTCACCCCTCAGCTCATAGAGAGCTGAGAAGTGTAGAAAATAGCCACCATGGAAATGATGAGATGGAATCCAAAAGAACAAAGACTTGGCCAAGCAATGTAGATAATACCCATGAAATAAAGGATTATGATCTTTATTTAATGAAATACTTGATGCAAATTACAAACCTCAAATGTCAGGAGAAGGTATGTCTTGAGGTCACCAAACACAGAGGTATGTAAAAAGACATGCCCCATGTACTTATTGTGTTTACATGTGTTTACTGTGACTCAGAAATACAGCATTGTTATTGTTCTCACACACAGCCAAGATAAAAGTCCATTAGTTTAACATTATCATGTTCTTCTATAGTGGAAACTTTCTTAAGTAGAAATATAATCCTCAAAGTTTGAAAATACTTTCCTGTGTATTAGCAGAAAGTATGACCTCCCTTAACTAGGACTGTGGCTGTGACATTAATTTGTCCTCTTTCCAGGATTTGCTAAACCAAGTATATTCTGTATAGCTAGGAATGTTGTTGTTAAGCAAATGCAAGTGTGTGTGCTGAGAATGTAGAATGACCGACTGAAATTCTGAAAGATAAAAATAGTGACCATTTGTGCAAATCACCTTGCCACTGATATTGCTTCTGCAGGTTTTAGCAGATGCCACAGTGAAGTGCAATGTCAGTTCAAGATGAAAGGCTAAAGAGTGAATGGAAGTCATCTTAAACCTACTCTCAGAAAATAAGCCTCAGAAGACTGCATAATGCGCATACCGTACTCTCCCTTGACATCTAATTACTCTCCATAAACTTCCTCTTAACTGTGGTTCCATTGCTCCAAAATACAGGAGACCTAACCTTTGCATAGAGCCTGTTTAACAAAGCACTTAAGCATGAACTTAAGAGTTTTGCTAAATCAGGTCCATAGTTTTCTAATCCATTTCCAAATCCCAGCTATAGAGTTTCAGCCTCTTCTACTGCTGGTTCCTTTCTATTACCCTCAACATATTCACTGCCTTCCCACTGACATATAGGAACTGGCAGTGGAGAGGTTGAGTCAGCTGTGAGAGCATGTACATGTGATCAATGAGATTTTTCTGACAAAGGGAAGGCAGATGTGTGGGGGGGACAGGATTCTCTTCCCAAAGACAACAAGGAGTCATCTGTTAGTCTTTAAGGTGCCACCAGACTCCTCCTTGTTTTTGTAGATACAGACTAACACGGCTATCCCCTGATACTCTTCCCAAAGAGTTGACACCTCTTCCAATGGCCAGAAATGCTCTCTGACCTGTAGTCCAGCACTTCATATGTTACTATATTCCAAAACTTTTGAACACCCAGTTTCCAGACAGACCAGGTGTGCAATGAGCAATTTTTAACTTTCCTCAGACACACTATGTACTGGAAACCATTCCGTGTTCCAGGATTCCTTATGGCAACACTTAATACTACTGATTTTACTGACATAAATGCCAGACATAGCATCAATTCTGTTATTGCCAAACTACTAAAAACAAATAAATCAAATATAGTTTACTACTGTTTTTGACTTTTTCTCTGAATTAGATTAAGTACATTTAAGAAGTGGGAATTCAGCTGGACTATAAAGGAAACAGGCTGGCATAATTTATTTGTACTTTCCATAAGCTTTTGACAACATAGAAGCTAATAAGGAAACTAAGAAATCATTTGGTGAGCAGTAAAGTCATGTCTGGGATCACAAATTGGAATGAGAGAGAGAAAACAGTGCATAGGAATAAAAAAAGGTCAATTTTTAACATGACAAAAGGTTAGCAATGGGGTGCTCCAAGGTTGTGTGCCAAGAGTGGGTGTTCATTAGTATACTCATTAATGATCTGGAAAAGAGGTTAAACAGCAAGGTGACAAAATTTGCTGCTGATACAACTATTTAGGTTAGTTGAGACTACTGAAGACTGAGGAACTCAAGGGGGTGGAGGGGCCTCAGACAAACCTAGGTGATTAGATAGTACAATGCAGGTGAAATTCAGAGTTGGCAATTTCAGAGTAAGAGCTGGAAGGAATATTATGAATATACATTGCTGGGTTCTAAATTAACAGTAAACACACAATAAAAAGACCTGGGTGTCATTATGGAGAGCTGAGTGACAGCGTACAGGCATTCAAAAAGGCAAATAAAATGTTAGGATGAGTAAGGAATGCGGTGGGGATCTGAGGAACCCCACTAGTAGAGGCTGCCTAGGGCAGGGAAACAGCACCTATTCTTAGCCAACAATGTACTGCACACTTCTTGGGGCGTGGTAGTTGTCTGGATCCCAGTCCCTCTGGAGAAGGGCAAAGTGCAGCGGTTTAAAATGCACAGAAATACTACACAGCAATTCAGGACAGGAGTTGAATAACACCATATTCAGTTGAAACTGCATAGGAAATATAGGTAGACAGAATTAGTTACTTTGTTTACCTGAGTTGAAATTTGGCCATGATACAGAGGCTAACACCTCCTAATGATAAAAAAGATCCAAATTTTCTTATGTTTTAATTCTCTATTGAACCTATAATTAAACACGCTATAGGATCAAGAGCTAGGATGACTTTTCTTTTAATGATACAGCGAGATTACTTTCCACAACAAGGAGATGAGCTGGGGAGGGAGAGATTTCCCAGTCTCTCAAAGCCTTGGTTAAAATCATGCACACACAATATCTAATTAATCATTACAATTAATTAATTAATCACAATCACAATAATCACAGGATAATATGAAAGTGGGAAGTGTAACATGATAGGAAAGTAATAATGGAATGTAAAAATAAAACTAAAGTTCTCTGTTAAATCTCTCATAGGAAGTAAAAAGACACATAGAAAGGAAAATTAATGGCCAGATTCTCTGGGCTTGCTTTGTGGCAGTCTGATAGCACAAAGCAGATCTGAACTGGGCTTTCCTAGTCACTTGAGGATTCCCCATGTCTATTGGAATACTTGGTTATGAGCCCCATTCCCCCAACCCCGGCCTATGGCCAGAAATTCTTGGCTCCTAGAACTCCTTAAGTCCCTAAGACTTTTCTAATCTACATTGTGAACCAGGCAGGTGCTGAACCAACCCTAGAACCTAGGAGATCCAAATACGACTTGTAGCCAACTTTACTCCTCTACTCCCCAAAGTCTCAAGGCAAGCACAGATCAGCTACACTAGAGAACTTGGCCCTAAACATATTTTCAAAGTTCAGAAAGGTTCAGTCAGGGTTCAGTTTGATTGATATGCTATGGTTTTAAATTGGATGTTTATCTAATCTAGTTTGCCCAGTCCTAATTACTACCAACTTCTGCTAAACTTCAATCTGTCACACATTATGAAAGATTCCTCATTGCATTACCAGTTGCCTGGGCCATAAAATTGTCATACTGTATTTTCTCTTGGAAATTCAGAATGAAAAAATTAATGTCACCACTAAAATAATAAAAACATACAAATAAAATAAAAAAGAATGGGCACAAATGCTATTTCAATGAAATTGAACTAACAAGAAAATAAATTTATAAAACCGTCTTCAGATGAAGTCAACACAATAAAACACTTTAACTATAGAAAAAAACTCAAGAAAGAATAAAATAAAAGATGAATTCCAAATAATGTGCATCTGAAGAACAAAATTAAAATACTCCTACACCTTAGAGGGTTCTAAATGAACTATACATCAATTCAAGAAAGAACAGAGTGTCTGTGATGGGGCTTACTCAGATCACCTTTTAGCCAAAGGTTTATGAGCCAATGAGTGCAACTGTGATTGATTGTGATTGCCTCCTGGCCAGAGACGGTTGGAACTAGTTACATAAGAATGGCTATACTGGGTCAGACCGATGATCCACCTAGCCCAGTGTCTTGTCTTCCGACAGTGGCCGATGCCAGGTGCTTCAGATGGAATGAACACAAGTAATCATCAAGTGATCCATCCCTTATCATCCATTCCCAGCTTCTGGCAAACAGAGGCTAGGGACACTAACCCTGCCCATCTTGGCTAATAGCCATTGATGGACCTATCCTCTATGAATTTATCTAGTTCTTTTTTGAACCCTGTTATAGTCTTGGCCTTCACAACATCCTCTGGCAAGGAGTTCCATGGGTTGATTGTACGTTGTATGAAGAAATACTTCCTTTTGTTTGTTTTAGACTTTCTGCCTATTAATTTCATTTGGTGGCCCCTAGTTCTTGTGGTTATGGGAAGGAGTAAAAAACACTTTCTTATTTACTTTCTCCACACCAGTCACTCTATCACAGGGGTCTCAAACTCAAATGACCACGAGGGCCACATGAGGACTAGTACATTGGCCCGAGGGCCGCATTTACTGACACCTCCCCCCCCGCCGCCCTCGACCCTGCCTCCACTCCACCCCTTCCATGAGGCCCCGCCCCTGCCCTGCCTCTTCCCACCCCTTCCCTTCCCCTGTTCCAACCCCTTTCCTGAAATCCCCACCCCAACTCCGCCCCCTCCCTGCCCCCAGGGGGGGCAGGAGGGGTGTGGGGTGTGGCGGGGGCTCAGGGCAGGGGGTTGGGGTGCAGGGTGCAGCAGGGGGCTCAGGGCAGTGGGTTGGGGTGCAGCAGGGGTGCGGGGTGCAGCAGGGGGTCGGGGTGCAGGAGGGGGCTCAGGGCAGGGGGTTCGGCTGCAGGAAGGGTTCGGGGGGTGGGCTCCGGCCTGACGCGCACCGGGGGCAGGGCAGGCTCCCTGCCTGCCTGCCCTGCCCCTGCGCCGCACTGGGAAGCCGATGGAACCTGGGGAAGGAGAGGCGCAGAGGTGTGTGTGGCTGTTGCTTCAGGCACTGCCCCCAGCAGCTCCCATTGGCCGGGAACGGGGAACCTGCCCTGCTCTGCCCTGCCCCCGGTGTGTGTCGGGTCAGAGCTGCTCTAGGTAAATGCTGGGGGAGGGCGGGGGGGGGGGCGGCGAGGAGCTCGTGGGCCACAGAAAATAACCCTGCGGGCCGCGTGCTTGAGACCCCCTGCTCTATCATATCCCCCCTTAGTCGTCTCTTTTCCAAGCTGAAAAGTCCCAGTCTTATTAATTTCTCCTCATATGGAAGCTGTTCCATACTCCTAATCATTTTTGTTGCCCTTTTCTGACCCTTTTCCAGTCCCACTATATCACTTTGAGATGGGGTGACCACATCTGCATGCAGTATTCAAGATGTGGGTGTACCATGGATTTATATAGAGACAATATGATGTTTTCTGTTTTATTATCTATCCCTTTCCTAATGATTCCCAACATTCTGTTCACTTTTTTGACTGCTGCTGCACATTGAGTGGATGTTTTCAGAGAACTATCCATAATGACTCCAAGATCTCTTTCTTGAGTGGTAACAGCTAATTTAGACCCCATCATTTTATATGTATAGTTTGGCTTAAGTTTTCCAATGTGCATTACTTTGCATTTATCAACATTGAATTTCATCTGCCATTTTGTTGCCAGCCACCCAGTTTTGTGAGATCCCTTTGTAACTCTTCACAGTCTGCTTTGGACTTAACTATCTTGAGTTGTTTTGTATCATCTGCAAATTTTGCCACCTCACTGTTTACCCCTTTTACCAGATCATTTATGAATATGTTGAATAGGACTGGTCCCAGTACAGATCCCTGGGCGGCACCACTATTTACATCTCTCCATTCTGAAAACTGACCATTTATTCCTACCCTTTGTTTCCTATCTTTTAACCAGTTACCAGTCCATGAGAGCACCTTTCCTCTTATTCCATGACAGCTTACTTTGCTTTAGTTAAGGATCATTAGGCACTTGAGCCTTATAAGGAAAAGCTGAGGGACTTGAGTAGGTGAGAGATTGTAGAAAGGGGGTGTGGCTTTGTTGTAGAGTACAACCCACAGAGAGCAGGTCAGCTGCTGGGAGGGCGTGAAGCCCTGAGATATAGTGTAAACAGGTAAGAAGCCAGGTAGGAGGATTCACAGGTTAGGCTCCTGTGGAAGAAATTCTGAAGTAGGGTCAGTAAAAACACTTCACGAGAGTCTAAGAAGGGTGGAAGAGTGGCTAGTACAGTAGAGAAAAGGAGAAGCTAGGAAGAGGCTCCTGAGAACTGAAGGGAGCTTGTGTTAAGCACAGGCTGTGGGAAAGCAGTATACGGGTGTGTAGATGTAGGAAGTGGCTCTGGATAGAGCAGCATGTCTGAGAAGTAGACTTAGCTGCATAATACTCTTGAACCCAGAGTAGAGAGTGGACCTGGCTTCTGCTACCCAGGAGCGCCGCCAGCTTTTCTGCCGCCCTAGGCGGTGGAAGGTCCCGCCCCGAAATGCCACCCCCCACAGAGGTGGTGGAAGGTTCTGCCGCCGAAATACTGCTGCGGTCGCCGCTCCCCAAATTGTAGTGCCCTAGGCGACCACCTAGGTTGCCTAATGGGTTGTGCTGTCCCTGCTGCTACCAGCCTTTGAGCAAGGAGTATGCAAGCCCAATGGGATGTCTTGTGAAGTTTCAGTTTTACCTTTTTGTTGCTCTGGAAGGGGACTGAACTTTATGTGACTTGCTAGAGGGCTGAGCCACGGAACACCTGGAGAGACTCAGAGAGACTATAGGAGGTGCTGGAGACAAGGAGATGCAACACTTCACCCTGACACAAGGGGATGCAACAAGTGGTGAGTCCACTACCATAAGTGTCATGGTAGACAACTGAACAAAGATCTCTGTACACTGGGTAGCTGCTGTGTGTAGTTTTTTTAACTCCTCTAAGATGTTAAAACACACTGAATGGGACAGTGAATAATACAGAAAACACTATAATGCCTTTATAGAAATCAATGGTGTGGTCTCATCTAAAATAGTGCTGGTCAACCCATCTCAAAAAGGATATTGCAGAACTAGAGGGGTTCAGAGAAGGGTGATGAGAATGATCAGGGGCCTAGAAAACCTCATATGAAGAGAGATTGGAAAAGGCTAGGAATCTTTACCTCAGAAAGGAGACTAAAAAGAAGGGACATGATAAAAGCTCTAAAATAATGAATTGTCTACTGAAGGTAGACTGGGCGTTTCTGTTCTCCTTGTTTCGGAACTTCCACCAACAGAAGTTGGTCCAATAAAAGATATTACCTTATCTACCTTGTCTCTTTCATATCCTGGGACCATCAGGATTACAACAAAGGTGCAGACAAGATCAAGGGGACATTCATTAAAACTAAATGGTAGGAAATTCAAAAGAAAAAAAAATACTTGTTCACATACTGTGGAATGCATTGTCTCATGAAGCTGTAGAGGCAAAGAATTTAGCAAGATTGAACCAGGGATTGGATGTATATATAGAAAAAGTGTTGATGTCACTAGGCATAGCTACCAGGTAACTCGGGGGGGTGGAAGGCCATAAGTGCCGATGAAATCCCCCTGCTCTGGGTCTAAGTGAGCTAAAGCAACTCCATCTTGTGAACTTTAACCAGCCTCAATGCTAACCAGCCTAAAAGCAGAATATGTAACGGTCAGTTTTTTTAGCAGACAGCTGCAGTTTCGCTCACACTAGCAAAAGCAGTAGTGATAAAGAAGGAGGAGAGGGAGGGGGAAGTCTACTACGTAGAGGCCTACAAGGCCAAAGATAAATATGCGGACGAGAACTTTTCTAACACGCCACAATGTAGTGCCTGCTGTAACTGCTGTTGGGAATGGAGGGGTAGAGGGGGAAACAGAACAAAGGGCTTACACAAAACAGATTGAAATATAAAATGGGAAACTTGCTTGTATTTGTCGCGCTTCTGATTTGAGACATGCTGGTCTCCTGAGTGCCTTTTTGAGATCTTGAATAAATTTGGTTTGCTTCTCCTCCCTGGTGTGTCTATTGGTGCAACGCACACCGGGCAACAAACCCCCTGTTGCCCCCTCGGGCCCTCTGGGCCGGCAACAAAAACATATCCAGAGTTATCCTAATTAATAACAATTTCCTCAAGGGATATTTGACCTCATGCTTCAGGGTTTAAATTAATCTGTAACTATTAGAGATTAGTCTGAGATCTAATGTGGAGGGCAGATTACCCTCTATCTGCCTACTGTGTGTTCTTTCATCTTCCTCTGTAGCAGCTGATAGTGGTCACTGTCAGGGATAGAATGCTGGACTAGATAGATCTCAGGTCTGCTCAAGTATCACAGTTCCTGTGATAGGAGACTGATAAGGGACAAAAATATTTGGGAGCTGTTTGATTTCAAAATGCAAACTACAAAGGAAAAGAAATAATTGCAACTTTTTTTATAGTTGTGGTATAAATGCTAAGCCAAATTCTGGAAATGGACAAAAAGGGCAATCAAACAGGGGCACACATACTCCGCTAAAGCAGTGCTAATATGTGCCTTTTATAAATGTTTCTGGGGCCTGTAGAACTGCCTACTATTAAGGTTGCCTGATACTGCCCATTTTAAGACTCTGCTTTCATTTGCTTATAACTTTGCTAAAATGTTGGTGGGGCACAGAAGGGAGACTAGGACTGGCTAAGCAAGGATACCGGGTCTGGGAGCCAGGAAGGAACTGGGAGCCAACAGGTGGGGGAGGAAACTGAGATTCAATGAGGAGGTGAGTGAGGGAGAGTGGGTCTGGCTGAGCAAGGAGTCTGGGAGAGAATGATTGGGGAAGGAGATGAGGGGGAGGGGAACCAGACTGACAAGGAGCTAAGGTGCAGGGGGAGAAAACTGAGACTGGGTTGGCAAAGAGCCTGGGACAAGGAGCTGAGGTCTGGGGTCAGACACTGAGATTGGATGAGAAGGCTGGGGATGGAGATTGGGACTGGGAGCCAGTGGTGATGTGGGCATGGAAGATGACTGTAGGCAAGGGAGTGGGGAACTGATCAGATAAGGAGACTGAAGGTGGGGTAAGTGGGAGTAGCTGGACAAAGAAATGGGGTGGGGTGGAATTGGGAATGTCTGGGCAAGAAGACAAGGACTGGGAGGGAAGTGGTGCCTGGGACTGAGTCCAGAGGGATGAGACTAGGACTTGGGATAAGGAGTCTGAGGAGTAGAGAGTGGAACTGGCTAAGTGAGGAGAATGGAACTGAGACCAGGAGCTAGGGGTGGGGAAGAGGCAGGAATGGGACACGTTGGAGGGGACTAGGCAGAAGAATCTGTGCCTACTAGAGAACATTCCCCTCCAGAGCTCAGAATGGTACCCAAGATTCCCAAGTCTCACCACTTCTCTGCTGTCAGGAAATATTTGTGGAACCAACTGTCAAAGTGTATTATCCCCTCTAGTGCTGGTCCACATAGAAGATGAGAACATACTACTGTAATCAATTACACCATTAGTTCATGTAGCAGAGATATATTTCATGTCCACTTAAAGATTGTCTGTGATGAGATGGCCTGGCCTTTCAACCAGCTGGCTATGGCTACAAAGATATGAAGGTAGTTTAAAGGATTTGATTCTGGCTGAGTAATAGGACAAAGCTCTGGAAATGTCCAAGGAATGTAGCTTCTTCTCTCCTGGTGTTGCGTGTCTTTGGGGGGAAAGACTGATAGGTTAATTAACTGATTCAGGTGCAACTCTAAGACTACTTTACAGATGAACTTTGGGTGCAGTCTCAAAACAACCTTGGTCCTGTGAAAGGAAGTATAGGGAGGTCCAGCCATGCAGGCTTGGAGCTTGCTGAATCCTCCCCAAAAGTGATACCCTTCAGACAATCTTTCTGGTGGCTAAGCTGATGTATCAAAGAGTCCAACAGTGGCTCAGATTGAGAGTTCATGAGCTTTAGGAGGACCATATTGAGAATCCACATAGTAGATGGTTCTTTAATAGGTGAGTGAGTGTGCAGGAGAAATCTGAAGATGTGATACCATTGGATGTGAGAGAACAGAGTATGACTGTATCAGAGCTTGGCTTGCTGATATTATCACGAGATGCATTTTGAGAGCTCCACAGGTCAATTCAGTTTGTTTAAGGTCCAGCATGTAGTTGCAGATCTGCAGTATCGGATCATGCTGAGCTGCCCATATAGAGAATCATTCCCATTTGGAGGAGTCAGTCTTCCTAGTAGATAGCTTCCTGATCTGTATGAGGATTTCTTGAACCTGTTGAGAATAATCTGTCAGTGGTTCTCAACCAACTGGCATCCAAGACATCAGGTGGGTCTGGGTGCAGTATCTGACTCTGGTTCTGGGATATCATGTCTGGGAAGATTGGGAGATGAATGGGGGTGCAGAATGGAGGAGTGCAAGAGATATGAGAACCAAAATTGCCTTGGCCACTAGGGAGTTGTCAGGATCTGTGTAGCCTAGTCTTGTCTGACTCTCCATCACCCTGGGGATCAGTAGAAAGGTGAATGGGAGGCATGGAGACCACTGTAGCAGAAAGACATCTGGGAAAGAACCTAGTCTCATACTCCCTCTGAAGCAGAAGTTCAGGCACTCGATGGTATCCTCTGTGGCAAACAGATCTATTGTGGGAGTCGCCCAGTGGTAAAATACTGGCTCTAGAATGGATGTCTGCAGTGATCATTTGTGGTTGAGTACCACATGTATGCTTAGGAAGTCTGCGAGGTTGCTGTTGATACTTGGAAAGTGCAGAGCCAGTGGTGATGACATTAAGTTCATACCCTGATGGCTTCTTGGCAGAGAGGGAAGCCTTTTTTGTCGCTTGCTTGCTATTGAGGACATGTTGTCCACTACAGACTGCACCATGGAGCCAAGCAGGAATGGTATGCAAGGCCAGCTGGATGGCCCTCAGCTCCACGGCCTTTGTATGCAGCTTCAAATTGTCCTGGGACCAGATGCCTTGCATCTGCAGATGGCCCTGGTGCACACCCCCACCTGTCCCTGAAGCATCAGTGATGAGTCCTCATTGAGAGGGGGGGTTGAAAAGGGAACCCCCTTTTGTAAGCCCTCTGGGTCTAGTCACCAGGTGAGTTCTTGCAGAACCTGGGTGGAACGCTGACTTTTGGTCACATGGCTATTTGGACAGGGAGTACAGAGATCTCAGCCATAGCTGAAAAGGTCTGAGTTTAAATCTGGCAAGCAGAGTCACCTAATGCAAGGAGATGTGTGGCCCAGCAGCCCCAGACATGTGTGCACTGTTATCAGGTTTAATCTTAGGTCCCTTGCCAGTGAATGAAGGGGTGGAACCTGTCCTCTGGCAAATAAGCTCTCGCTGACTGAGAGTTGATCATTGCTCCTATGAACTGCACTGTCTGATGGCCTGAGAGACTCAAGGAATCCTCGTTGGGAGAACAAAGAGAAGACATACCCCAGAGACTTTTCAGTCTCTTGCTGGAATCTGCCCCTGGTCAGCCAATTGTCCAGGCAGAGTAGACAGATTACCTGCCATCCTAAATGTGCTGCCAATCCTGCCAAGCATTTTCTGAATACTCTTGGTGCCATAGAAAGCCCAAAGGGCAGCATTCTGTATTGGTAATGGCCAGGCTTCATTGTGAATCTTATGTCCTATGGGCTGGATGGATAGTTATATGGAAGTATGCATCGTGCCATGAAGTGGTCTTGAGCTTGAAGAGATTGCATGATGGAGACAACTGTTACCATCCTGAACCTGAGATAGTGTAAATAGCTGAGTCTTCTCAGGCCTAGGATAGGATGTAGGCTCCCTTTCTTCTTTGGAACAAGGAAATGGAGGGAGTAGAAGCCCCTTCTACGGAAATCTTGTGGCACTTCCTCTATGGCTCCTAGATGAAGTAATGAGGCCACTTCTGCCTGTAATAGGCTCTTGTGAGAAGAACCCTTGAAGTGGGATGAGGAATGGGGGTGAAGAGTGGAATTGGATAATGTAGCCAGGAGAAAAGGCTCTCTACCACCCCTCTGATAGTTTTGGCAGACCACAACTGGCAGAATGGGGTGAGATGGCTTCCAAAGATCATGGTCTCTGGATTGGATCTTACGCAGCTCCTGACAGTCCTGTCAGATTTGCTGACCTGTCAAAGGAATACTGTGTGTTGCTGTGGAGGAGGACACCTTTCTTTCTTTCTTTCTCTTCCCCCTGTGATCTTGACTGGGGTTGGGTATGGTATAATGCTAAGGTGTAAATCCCTAAGGATCGTGTGTTGGCCTTGGCCTCTCAAGGAGTGCACATTGCTGTCATGTGGCTAAATTATTCTATGTCCTGAAAAGGCAAGTCCTCAACCATGGCCTCCAGCTCCGTAGGATTGCCCATTGCTTAGAATCAAGACATTACGTGCATTGTAACCACCATGGCTGTGATGTCACAGGTGTCCATAGCCACTTGCAAGGCTGCCTTGACCACCAGTTGGCTTTCCTTAATTATTTCTCTAAGCGCGTCTCTGTTGTGTTGGAGCTTTGAAAGAAAGGACTTCACCCTATCCCAGGTTAGGCCAATAAGGCCAGGTCTTTTGCCACTTGCAGTTGTAGGGGGACAGAGGGATAAGACTTTCTCCCAAATAAGTGGAGCCTTTTGGGGTGGTCTTATTCAATTTGGAATTTTCTTGTACTGTTGACACACCCAGAGAAGTACTCAAACCCTGTTTGAGACACCTGGTATTGATTCCCTACCTGTTCCACCATGGGTGGTACACTGGCTTGGATCTGCCACAGGCCTTTAGCTGGATTGAGCAGTTCCTCAGAGCATGCTGAAAGGCACAGCTATTTAAGTTAGCTGCTGTTGAGATGGGCCTTGAAGGGAATCAGCTTGGGGGATGAGAAGTAGGGATTTCTGGTCACTGGAACTACCTGAGATTCCTACAGCAGTTGAAAATCCAAAAGCATCCCCAAGCTGCAAACCTTTTTAACAAAGGGTGAACCCCAGTAGCAGTGTGTCAATCTGGAGAGAACCTGCACTTGAGAGTTAGCCATGCAAAAGCAATGCAGTAATTCCAAACTTATGCTGATTAAAACCTTTTACACCCTGTCAAGGCTGTATCCCCACTTTGAACTTTAGGGTACAATGTGGGGGCCTGCATGAAGACTTCTAAGCTTAACTACCAGTTTAGCTCTGGTCCACTGCCACCATCTCAAAGCTAATTCCCTTCCCTGGGAAGCCTTGAGAAACCTTTCACCAATTCCCTGGTGAATACAGATCCAAACCCCTTGGATCTTAAAACAAGGAGAAATTAACCATTCCCCTCCTTCCTCCCACCAACTCCTGGTGAATACAGATCCAACCCCCTTGGATCTAAAAACAAGGAAAAATCAATCAGGTTCTTAAAAAGAAGGCTTTTAATTAAAGAAAAAGGTAAAAATCATCTCTGTAAAATCAGTATGGAAAATAACTTTACAGGGTAATCAAACTTAAAGAGCTCAGAGGACTCCCCTCTAGTCTTAGGTTCAAAGTACAGCAAACAAAGATAAACACTCTAGTAAAAGGTACATTTACAAGTTGAGAAAACAAAATAAAACTAAGACGCCTTGCCTGGCTATTTACTTACAAGTTTGAAATAGGAGAGACTTGTATAGAAAGATGTGGAGAACCTGGATTGATGTCTGGTCCCTCTCAGTCCCAAGAGCAAAACGAAAACCCAAACAAAGAGCACAAACAAAAGCCTTCACACCCCCCCCACAGATTTGAAAGTATCTTGTCCCCTTATTGGTCCTTTGGGTCAGATGCCAGCCAGGTTACCTGAGCTTCTTAACCCTTTACAGGGAAAAGGATTTTGGAGTCTCTGGCCAGGAGGGATTTTATAGTACTGTACACAGGACAGCTGTTACACCCTTCCCTTTATAGTTATGACACACCCCTTCATGTATTCCCTGTACATATGAAATGCAACCAACAGATAACTAGATTTCTTTCTTTTCTAATACATTTTGGCAATTTTGCCAGTATTAAAATTCTTATTTGAATATAAGATTTAGAATCTGTAGTAAAATTTTGTACTATTCCAGTTATGTTTACCTGAGAATGTTGCCTCATCCTCAGAGGTACGGAGGATCCAGAAGTGTTTGGTTTTTTTCCAGACTCATTAAAACAGCTTTTAATTGATGTACTTTTCCATCTGCTACTTTTTCATGGTTCCCGTCTCCTTCCCCTCCCGCACCCCATCCCGCGCATCCCCATATGACTATAGAATCAGCACCACAAGATAAGTTCTCTATAGTTACAGCGCATATAAAATTATGAATAAGCTATATATGACTCCAAGTTAACCTAATATGAAGATATTAGCAGATTTGTCACCTCTTGTAGAATTTTCACTGTAAACAATATGTTGCAGAAATTAATTCAAGCTGAAGGATATAAGGTAAATAGAACAGGTCTAGTCATGTGAAATTTTACTTAACTAAAAATATACTGGAAGAAGTTGAAAATAAAACTTTGAGTTTTACTTGTAATGTAAAAATGATTTTAAAAAAATATAACTCACATTAATAGAACCCGAGCTAATCTTGTCCAAGGAAAGCTTCTAAATAAAGCCTTTTTCTTTCTTTCTTTCTTTCTTTCTTTCTTTCTTTCTTTCTTTCTTTCAGAGAGAAGCCTTCAGATGGCTTCTTACTGACCAACGATTTCTTCTGTGATTGTGCATGAGTGACATTTTGGTATTCACCCAGGCCTTGTAAAACTGGGTGTCTTCTGACTGTGCAGCTATGGTCCAAAGCTCTGACCCCAACAGCCTGCCAGCAGCCCACAAGCCCCATCCTGGCATTGCCTAACCTGGTTACTCCTTGCAGGTTGAACTTAGTGTCCTTCCAACCATGAATTTGCCCCCAAATCATCCTACTGCAGGGACAAGTCTCTCTCACTGGACCCTCAGAGAGAAATTGTTAGGTTTGTTGTTTTTGCAGAGTCAGTAAAAACTCCAACCTGTTAGCTTTCTAGAAGCACACACTTCTACTGAACTTACACAGTATTGTTATTTATAATGAAAGCAAAACAAGCTTATTAAAAAAAAAAAAAGCATGGATCAAGTGATACCAAGTAAAAGAGATAATGGCAGAGATGGTCTCAAGCAAATAAGTGAAAACATCCATCTAAAAGTCTAGAACTTAATTGAGCAAGATACAGTCTTTGTTCAAGATGGTCTCTCTCACCCCAGTCTCCATTCTGGCATTTATTGGCCAGGACCGATCAGAGAGATCAAATTGCTGGGTTTCTTTGTCTCCTAAGGTGAAGGATCAAGATGGAGTCTTTCTGTTCCTTATTATCCCTAAGGGGATATTTTTGTCTTTGAAGTCTGGAAGGCCTCCTGGGAATTCAGTTTTCTGTCTCTCTCTGGGGTGAAGGAACCATATTAATTCTGTCTCTCAAGTTCAAGATCAGGATAACCCCTGCCAGTTTAGTTTGATGGCTTTGTTTACTGCTAATATATAAATTGAGGTAAAACCAACATTCTTTTGTCTAGAACAGACCTGTTTATAACTTTTACCTTGGCTAGGCTGTCTGGTGTTAAACATGTTGTAATAACATCATACAACAGGAATTCATAACTTCACACAACAGTAACACATGCATTTTACAATATTAATATGAAAGCTAACATGCTGGCTATGATACCTCACAAGGCATATTTTGTACAAATATTGCAATAGTGCATGAATACAGGGATGCCTCGGGTCATGCTGTGTTCAGCAGGTTAGCTGGGCTTGTGCTATCAAAAGAAGAAATAAGCAAAAGGAAAACAAAAGAAAGCAGGCCTTATCTGCAGTCTCTGCTTCATTTGGAATTTTGCCTGAGACAGCAAGTTTAGTCCTCAGATTGATAAGGTAAGTTAAAACTTTATTGCAAAAATATTAATGGATGATGGCAGCACAAGAGGTAAAGTAGAGGATTAATAAAAAAGGGGGTAAGGCCTGTGTTGAAATCAAGATACTGCTATGGTTACTACTACATATGAGACAAACCCTAATGTCCTTACTCAGCTTTTACTCATTTCTTACCAGGTAAAACTCCCACTGACCTCAATGGGAGCTTTCTCTGACTAAGGATTAAGTAAGTTTTCAGGATCTAGACATGTATGAATTGCACAGAATAACTCATATTACTCATTTAACACTATGAGACATTATGCTTGGTGTTTAAAATAAGGCCTCGGGGCTCCTTTGTTATATTCCCAGCTTTGTGTGGCAGTGATTTGACTAAAAGGGAAGCTAAACTCTCCTGAAGAAAAACCTGTGACAGGAATACAGGGAGGAAGTTTCCCTCAGATTGCTCCACTGGGATGAGTGTGTGTGTGGAATGAACAGGGGATTTGACCCTCAAAGTACAGGACCATCCTTGAGGAGGCCCTTTGCTTGTGCATTGTTTCCAATTCCCGCCATCCTGTTACAAATTTCTGACAAAGCTGTTCTAGTCAAAATTTGAATTTAGATTCAAATCTGGTTCCATGCTTAGTGAGTCAGTACTTCCCCACTGTCCACATTGCACCCTCTTACCTTACCATATTCCTCTTGATGTGATATGCTGGTTTACTGAGACCATCCTGATATACAAAAACTATTTGTGATGGCAGCATCATTCTCAATTAAACCTAAAGACTCTCACATACCGTGTATTGAACATGTCTACGGACGTAAACTGAGAATTACCTGAAGTCACACTTCTGGAGGTCAAGAATTTCAGTTTGGTTATTGCAAGGTTCAAACCAAGGCATCTACACAATTTGACCAAAAGCATTTTAACAGTTACATATAATTCTTAATATAAAGACTCCCTGGACACTTTTCTTGGATATCTTTTCCTCATGAACAAAGAATACCACTTCTAACATCTAAGCATTTAGCATTAAAATTCTGCCCTCATAGATGTGTGCAATTCCCAGTGACTTCTGTGAGAATTATGCATGTGCGTAGGAAGACAGAATTTGTTCCTTAAATATTAGATGTACATCACTCCTACAGAACACAGGCTAGTTTCACAGAAATTGTTGCTACTTTCTTACCCTGCCAACTGAACCAGTGTACAAAAAATGTAACAGTGTTAAAAGCTTAAAAAGAGATTATTGGATGGGAAAACATACCGGAAATATTAACAGAGACTTGGTATATGGCTCATCTCCACCTCTCTGAAATGTTTCTCATAGTAGATAAAGGTAGAAATATAATATGCACCAGAATGGATGGGGGTTGTGTGAACCTACTGTGCATGGCTCAAGGCTTACCGTAATCATGGACTTCCTGTACAAGAGACACAGTCTTGCAAATGTTACACATCCACCCAAATTTTAAGTGTCTTTTATAAGCTCCTCTCTGAAGGCTAGAAAACCTTTATGGTATTGCAATAAAACAACTTACTTTATCATTACATGAAGCAGGATGTTTTTTGCTCAACTTACTAAATACTTCAGAGGCTTCTGAAATAGCAGACAACCTCTGTAGGAATGGGTAGGGGATTTTTAGATTGAATGAGCAAAGATAGTATTGATCCTCCATGGGCAGCTAGAGGGCCAGCTGGAAAGCTTTTCTCTTACTTATTTGAAACTGACACACTGAAATTAGAGCCACAGCAGGACTTTTTGCCAGAAGGTTAGTGTTCATATATCTCAATTGAGTGAATCTGGACTCTTGGGTAGGAAAGGGAACAATGCTGAAGTAAAAAAGGAGAACAGACATATCTCTAACTTCACACAGGCTATTCAATATTCCTAGGTCGAATTCAAAGGGAGTCCAGTGTCTAAAACTAGTGAAGGCTCCGCCTAGTTTAGAAGCACATCCATTTACATATAGTCTCAATGGGCCAAATTTAGAGAAAGGAGTTGATGTAGATCCTAAATTGAGGGGACAAATGAAAGTAATATAGCAAGGAAAATAACCAATAGAAGTAGCACCTATCCTACTTATCTTACACCTTTGTACACATTCCTCCAAGTCCTTGATATGCAAATTATTACATACCAGTAAATAGATCTAAGGGACTGTAACAGTCTAATGAAATCTATCCAGTTGCAAAGGAGCCAGCTTATACCACTTAACATCTCACTTCTGGATTTGGCCCTCTAAGTGAAGGGTCAGACAAGAGAGACGATCTTCTGACCTTAATAGCTGAGTCAACATTTTATACATGAGACAAACTATACTTTCACCTGGTTTGATTTCTGGTTATTGGAAACAGGCATTTTAAAATCAATAGATTAAAAAGTCCAATCACAATTTCTTCCCCAAGGAGCCTAATCATATGTCTTAAGAAATAGCCTGGTATTAATTATTTTGGTTTATTTGCAGTATGAGACTGATAAAGACTAGATTGAAGGAGTGTGAGAGGAAGGACAAATGTCAGTTCATTCTGTTGCAAGTAGAATGTGAGCTGAGAGAAATCAGACACAACCTTTCTAAAGAATAGGGATTTACAGATCAGCTGGGGGTTGTGCTGACATTATCTGCTTTCATGACCATGAAACAATGCTTTCTTGATGAGCAGAACATAAAGCCTTAGAGGAAAACCTTGTGGTTTATTAGATTAAAAAACACTGCTGTGTCTGGTTTTTGACACACTTGCTGTTATATACTTATCAGCCAATGAACATGGAGTGCATATTAATGCCAAAGGTTGTATGGCAATTGACCAAAGAACTTATTCAACTAAATGAATAAAGTTAAAATACTGAGGCTTTCTTGAAAAGAGAACAGAACTGGGTTTTATACTGTACCTTCCATATTCAAAATATTTTAAAGCATTTTACAAAGTAGTGTGTTAAGTATTGCTTGTGATGTGAATCTATAGGCAAACAGAGCATACTTTATATTCAACAAGATTTCACGCACTGCCCTATACATTAAAAAGTAAAGTGTAATATCTGTCCTGGATATATTCTTTTCTCAGAGAATCAGTCTCTAAAGAGAAATGTGAAGTCTTTTAAACTTCTATTTAGATATCCATACCAGATAGCAGAATGGGCTTCACTCAGTTTAACTTCTTGACCAAGTAAGGGTCCCTCCAAGGGCTTATCACCTCTCTAGTAATGCACTGGAGTAGCATCAGTAGGCCAGAGTCCTTGTTTTCATCTTTCTCTGTAAAGCACCTTACACTGTTGATGAAATACAAATAATAAGTTAAGTTGTTTGACTTCAACTTGCAGACTCAAAGGTCAAAGGGCTACCAGCTGATTAGAGTAAATGGAAAAACTCCTATTGATTTCAGTGGGCTCTATATGCAAGAGAGGTATAGATTTAAAAGGCCTCTTCTGATATTGTCAGAAATAATGTGTCTGACGATATGTATCTTTATTTCACCTGGGTGCTACCAAACTTTTATTTCCATCTGTAGTACGAGTTATTGTGTGCTTCCACTGTGTTCAAAGCCTTTCCTTTTGGTCTTGCCTTTCTTTCGTTAGCATACTGCTATTAACTTTCACCCATTTACCTCATGTTAGATAAAATCCATCTACAGTTCATGCAGGGCTCAAACACAGGCTCTCCTGTTGCTGTTTTCATTTTATTTGTGCTTATTTTTCTAAAACACATGCTACTGTGCACATTGCCAACATCACTCCTTTGGAAATAACATATTAATTCAAACAGTATTTCTTTGCATGAATTCTTTGATGGCTTACAGCTGATCAAACAGATACAAGATATCAGCCTGTCACTTTCTAGGTTAGAAGTAAAAGAATGATAGTCTTGCCAAGTTACAGCATGAGTGCAATGACCTTGCTACTACTTGCATATTTATAATCCTATATTACTTAGCAATAGTGTATCCACATTAGCCTCCATATAAAAAGTCTCATCTGAATAATATTTTTAATGGATTTAGTGCAAGTGAGAGGTGTTGGGTTGTCAGGGAGACGTTAGATCTCCAGGACTATCTACTGAACAGGTACACCATGGGCAGTGGCTGTACAACTTACACCTCATTGCAGAGATAGTTTTTTGAATCAGTAGTTTGGGCTATGTGCATATTAATTCTTGGTCTGGCCTGAGACTGCCCACAAGGCTGTTCACTAGTGTCCACTGATAAGGTGGGTTTTGTTTTAATAAGGAAACTTGAGCACTAGAAACTGGCTTGAGATCACTAAGTGGCTTTTACAGGCTACCAAATATCACAGTCACAACTTTCAATCACTTCTTCCCTCAGCTGGATTTGAAGTATGGAGGAGAAAGATTCTGTAACTCGTTACCTTTGGGCTTATCTAACTTAAACTTTGGGGACTTGATTAGTGTATGGATGGCCCAGGATCAGCAGAGCACAAAGATGGCTTAAGGCCACCTTTTCAGACCTTTCATCTTGAGTTGTGTGGTTTGCTACTCAGTTGCAGCTGCTGGCCAATACTGTCCTCAATAAATAAGAAACCGAGAAATCCAACAAATCTCTGGAACCTTTGCACAAACAGTATCCTTTTCCTTTAACAGTGATTTCATCATCTTGGGTCAGTTCTTGTAGTCTTTCCTCAAGCTAAACACTTACACCCACAAGTCTTTTGCCTGAACACTGAATTTGATTTTTTTTCATAAAAAGCTAAAGGAAAAAATATTTGCACATAAATGCTGTATTCTGAAAATGTGGAAGAATTAATATCCAGTATACATGCAAATAACAAGATGAAGTGGGTAAGATATTGTATAGCAACTTTACTGCTGTTTCTCCTTTCTGCAAGAATGTCAGGCTTGTTTTCACTCATCCATTGTGAAACTGTAATGTGCTAACATACCCATTAAAAATATAAAGCAGGCCCAAGAGGAATACCACAGGAGGAATCAGGAGCTACAAAAGAATGTGCTATATGTAAAATATAATGGAGCAGATTATGCTACTAAAAGTAAATTTTAAGTCTTAGTCATTTAACATAAAGTGTTTTAGAAGAAGTTTGAGGTCTTATAAGGGCCTTTAAGGGCCCTCACCAATTTTTGCATCTTCAAGATATTTCCTTCATAATTTTTTCTCTTACTGCTGTGTGAAAGACTGCACAAACAATAAAGGAAATGGTAATACACAAAGAACTGTTAAATGCGTTATGAGTGAAATTCCATGGCTATCCATCTCTGAAGAAGGGTGGGCCAGAAAATCTGAATTTTGTTTCACAAAGTTTGACATTTTTACATTTGTTCCATTCTGGTTTGGAAATAAATCAAGCCCTTTCAAAGTCTTGATGGAAAGAAGCAACCTCCATGACCCTAGAATAGCCAATAAGCTAGTGGCTGGACCACTCATCTGCAATCTGGGAGACTGAGGTTCAAATTCCTGGTCTGAATCAGAAAGAACAGAGTCTCTAATCTGCGTCTCCCACATCTTTGAATGTCTTAACCAATAGTCTGTTGAATATTCTGGGGTAAGATACACTTAGACCTATGGAAGTTGCCAAAACTGATACACTTCCACTACATCTTCTTGGTTCAACAATTAGGCATATTCTGTCAAAGTTTCTGACCTCTAGAGCAAAATTAAGTAAAATTCCATTTTAAGAAAGCAATAGTTTCTTGGGTAAGTTTTCCAGGGATGTGAAGTGCAGCATGGGTTTATGATTAGGTGCGTTTGCTTTTTCTTCTAAAGGGAAAATAGTTCTCTTTCCATTTTGATGCACAATTTGTATCACAATGTTGAATTTTTAAGTATTGAAGTGATGAGTGAGAATATTAGACTGGAAAAATGCTCTCTATATTAACTTCCTGTTCATTTTGACCTTAATATATGTGCACAAAATGATCAAAATCTCACAGTATTTGATTGTGTATCAAACTGTGGATAAACACTGGCACATTTTTCAACAGACAACTCAAAATCAAATCCATTCAACTTTTAACACTTTATTGATTTGACTTTGACAGTCAATGAGAAAATATCTATATTATACACAGAATCTCACCTTTCAACTTTTGCATGAACACTATAAAGCCGATTGCAAAACTCCTCATATACACTGAATCAAGACTAATGTCACAGATGTATGGGGCCAGATCCGCAGCTGCTGTAAATTGATATAACTTCATGGAATTCAATGGAGCATGCCAATTTATATCTGGTGAAGATCTGGCCCATAGGCTGCAAAATAAAAGAAAGGAGTTAAAATAGCTTTATTCAACTGTGAACATTAAAATAGGTAATTTTAAATGCTTAAAAATAAACATCTATATTACCTGTTGAAATTAAAGAAAATTTGAATTTGCCAAATACTATATTAAAGCATAAAGCTAAAGGAATCTGAAGTTGTTGGTAACCTAATAGACAAGTATTTATGTAATTTTTTTATAAAATATTTTAAAGTTGAAGAATGTACAGTCATGCTGATTAATCTGTTAAGTTTACCAACATAGTACATATGAGGATGTAAAGAGTTTTCAGGAAGGGGATTTCTGCTCCTTTGCCAAGGAAAATAATAATGAATGACTAAACTTCTTACGTAGAATGAGTTTGCAAACATTATCTGCAACTGAATGTTAAGAAACTTCAGACTGATAAGTCATGATACCCAAACACTGCTCAGTCTTGCTCTCAGTTGTGTGCATGTAGCTTGCAAAATCACCAAGTGTAGCAATGGATTTTGCAAGACAGATGACACATATCCATGTGTCTGTGGGGTGGACACAACTATGAACATAGTTGGCAGTCCTGGATATAATTCTATCTCACAGAGATGGTTTGAGCTCACTGATCAGTCTTCTTTCTTCATGGATACCACACCTGTTAAAAAAAAAACAAAAAAACAAACCAAAAAAAACAAAGAAGATCAGGTAACAGAGAGAAGTAACATATGGTACTGAGAATACAGAACAGGTGTCAATAAGCTAAAGAGTCCTTCTAAATATGAGGTACTGAAGCAGCACATAAAAAAAATCATAAGCACTACCAAAATATGCCATAATATTTGACTGGAACATAGGGACATAGTTGTATGAAGTGTAGTGTGAGGACACAGAGCAATGCTTTAAGCAGCAACTAGAGAGCTCCCTAACCATGAAGCTCCTATGTTTAAGCTCCCCACTGCAATGCATCCTGGTTCTCTCTGGTAATTGTGGATGACCAGGAATCCCATAACCATTCCACACTTCCCTTTCTTTATTATAAAGGATTAAAACTTTAATAAAACAACAACAATGTATACACAATTCTAAAACTTCAAATTCCTTTAAATTAGTTACACTCTGTCCTCTTACCAATTGCTTTTAAATCGTTCTAAGCAGTATTCTAAAGATTAAGTCTTCGGGAGGGTGGTGTCTGATCAGTCATCCCAATTGTATTCTCATTCATGTTGTTTGTGCATGGAGTTTCCTATGGAGGGAGTTGTGAAAGTAGAATGAATTATATTGTAAAAATAGAATGGATTAAAGAAATGCTGTATGTATCTTTAAACAGAAATAAGGAATGTTGAAATACAGGTGTCAGGAAAAGAAACATTAAGGCATAAAAAATGAGTCCACTTAAGCTAATGGTGGACCATTAACCGGAGATCTGTAAAAGTTAGTAAGGAAATTGAATATGTATGTCTAGCCTCAGGTAAATTTGTCAGTTCTGCTTTCTTTGTCCTCTTGTTAAATTCGCACCCTTTTTATCTGTATAAAATTAGGTAGTGTGGGTCTTGCATGGTGCTCACATTATCTGGGTGTATTAGCAGAGCGCTGTGCTAATAAACAGAGTGGTCTAACAAATTGTGAGTCCTGAATCTAACTTTGACAGAGTTCACTTCCCAACAGAGTACCTGTAGGTCCCAGATCCTCTCTTTGTTGTGTTGGGAAATACTGAAGATGAATCTGATTCCTTTGGGGAAGTCCATAATGTAGGATCAGGAAGTTTCTGCAAAGTTCTGAACAGTTCCAAGTGTCTGGGAGCTTTTGAGCCAAACTTTGTTCTCTAGTCTCAGTTCAGGTATCGCTTTTGTTCTGTGCTGCAGAGTGAATTTTTGTTGCTGCTGAATTTTTATTTCAGCATCCTGTTTTTCAAATTCCTTCAGGTTGGGCCACTTAGATTTAAGCGGTATCAGTGCTGCAGATAAAAGTCTTTAGTCATCTTCCCATCAGAAGTTCTGCTGGAGATAATCCAGATGCAAGTGGTGTTGACCAATATATCAGGAGTGCTTTATGTGGGTCAGTGGTGTAACAGAGTTGAGTCAGTTTCTGACAAGTCTCACCCATTAGTTATTCATTTCTAATTTGCTTAAGTCAGCTGGCAGATGTTGGAATTGCTGCCAGAACAAGGTCAATGTAGACATTGACATCTTTCTTGAATGTCTTTTCTTTTTCCATTGGTGCCTGCTGAACTGGGGCTCTAGATAAGCTTTCCCTGCTGTGTGTTCAATGTTGAAAGAAAATTGCATCAGCAGTAGTCTTACTACACACTCTGTGGGTCAAGACAAAGAATTTGATACTGGTGGTAAATACTTAAAAAATATGTGACATGCATGATTTTTGGAAAAATCTTTGGTACAGACTAGGAGTGGTAACAAGAAAATCCTATGAGAATACTGCTTCTCAACTGGTACCTGTAAACAGGCTTAGAGCTTGGCACAGCAGAGAAAGCATAACCAATCTAGACTGCTGTATGAAAGGGGAAACTGAGGCACACCACCTCATGACATTGGTGGTGAAATGCCAAAACACCTACACTTTAAAGGATATTGATATCTGCATTATGTTTGCAACGTTACACACCAAAATGTTTTCAGGCAACCTGGGAACAGAAACCCAGAACTTTGCAAAAGCACGTATGGATGACTTTACAGTGTTTGATAACACTTGGGGGTTGCATAACCAAAGCCAAAAAGGGATTTTAGGTATGACTAACCCTCTGGCAGTAATCTCAGGGGTAAGGTGTGAGGTTTCACTCCATATTCTTTATGAAAATATGCTTATGAGATGAATATGACATAACTGAGATTAACTTTATGCAAGGTGGGTCTTGTAAGGTATCATTGGAAAGGTTATGATTTGCTGAATGGGATTATCCAATTTGTATGCATCATTTATGATATCATTTATGTATCTAAAGTTAGGAATATGGACTATGTAACAATTACAATTGGGATACCCACCAGACGACAGGCCATCACATTTGATGAACCATCAGGAAGAAACAACAAGACTCTGAAGATACTAATCTATCTCCTGGAAGGCATCCTGGGACATAACTGTAACACTACTAGGTCAGGTGGCCTTGTCACATGATACTAAACATTATCTTCGACTTCTTGTAACTTTCCACTGTAAGGGAAGGGGCGGGGGTCAAGTTTGGGAAACAAAGGATTCCCGCCTTATATAAATCTTATTTAAGGTCGGGGAGGAAGGCAAACGAGACTCTCCTCTTTGGCTTACCCAAGAAGAAAGATTGCTGAAAGTGCCTGAAGGGACAAAGAAACCAACCTGAAGTGAAAGGCAGGGGTGAGTCCAGACTGACACTGGGGTCCAGTCTGTAAGGAAATAACTAGAACTCTGAGCTACAGAAACTCTGCATCCTGCCTAAATTCAATATTTAGGGTGAGAAATTACATTTTGTAACCTGTTTCTTAAGTACATTGAGCTTAGCTTGCATATTTTGTTTTATTTGCTCAGTAAACTGCTTTGTTCTGTCTGTTATGTCTTATATTCACTTAAAATTCATCTTTTGTAGTTAATAAATTGTGATGGGGCAAGGCCAGATGGCTACAGTAAAGTAGTGAAGAACAGGTATGTTAGCCCCAGGCTAAACAAATCCCTGGTACCATGGTAACCAAATGGCAGTTGCTTCAGGTTAATCAAGACACCTGGGGCCAATTAAGATCCTTCTAGAAGGCAGTGGAAATAGCTAGATTGATTGGGACACCTGAAGCCAATCAAGGACTGGCTGGAACTAGTTAAAAGCCTCCCAGTTAGTCAGTGTGGTGTGGGTGTCAGGAGCTATAGGAGGGAGCTGTGCTGTTGGAGGAATGAAGTAGTAAAAATCCATATCAGGTGCAAGGAAGGAGACCCTGAGGTAATTGTGAAGAAGATATTGAGTGGGGGCTGCTGTGGGGAAGTAGCCCAGGGAATTGTACATGTCCTATTTCCAAAAAGTCAGCTTCCATAGCTGCTAATTTTAGGGTCCCTGGGCTGGAGCCTGGAGTAGAGGGTGGGCCTGGGCTCCCCCTTCCCCTCCCTGATTAATCACTGATACTGGGAGACAACAGAGACTGTGCGAGGGAGGGTTGTTTCTCCTCACCTCCCTTGCTGGCTTATGATGAAAATGGTTCAGTAGACTGTGACCCTTGCCTCTGAGGTTAGCAAAATCTGTCAGGAAATGCAGGACCCACGGAGTCAAGGACAGAACTTTGTCACAAAATGTATTTCTTGTTTATAATATAACTCAGTTTGTACAATTCATACTGGGTGTGTGTGTGTAAGAGGCTCTGCATACCTTCCTCCACATTGAGGGAGGAGGTGGATTTCATCATAGACCTTTGGGTCTCCACTCCAAGGGAGGTGGACATGTGAGTGCTGAGGCAAGTCCCTTAAGCTGAATCTTCCCAGAGCTGATCTCAGAGTCTGTGTTTTTCTGCAGTTGGCTATGGCCCTGCCTGTGCGTGTGCTGGAGGAGGCTTAATAACCTGGCTCAGCAAGACAGGTAAAAAGGGTGCCCGGGTTGGCAGAACAGGCAGGCTCTGTGGTATCCCAGTATATCAGGTGACATCCTAAGGGGGGCAACCTGTCACAATATCTGTGGCTATTGTTGTCAGTTTACTGAATATTGTGCCAAAACAGGTGGAGATGTCAGTTGTTTTGTTGTGGTCTACCCCAGCACTTATTGTTACCATTAAGGAGATCTCTACACAGTTTTCTTAAATGAGATAAATTTGGTAAGAATTTCCCTGATTTGTCATGCCCAGGAATCTTCTTATAACAGAAACATCTTTAGGTAATGCCTTCAGTTTGTCTGAATCTGGCTGAAATTACCTGTTTGCTAATAGTGTCCTACAGATTTTATTTGCTCTTTTCCAAATTCACATTTCTTCTCCAGAGTGAAGCCAGCTTGTTGGAAGTGTGTCTCAGCTCCTTATAGTTGTTCATGATGATCATTTTATATCTGCCATATCCCAACACATCATCTGCATGGCAAAAGATGCCAGGCAAACCTGACATGGTAGAGAGAGATGCTCTTTTGGAAACATTCTGGTGCTGAAGATATGCCAAATGGAAGGCAAATTAAACAGTAACTTCCAAATGGGGTGTTGAATGTAGTTAATGGCATAGATTGCTAGCAAGAGGGATTTGCCAGGAGCATGCTGTAATTTTGAAAAGATTTGATAACTGAGCTAATGTCTAGTCAACCATGGGAAGCATGTGTCTTTCTCTGCACACACTTTCATTAAATTGGGTAAGGTGTACATATCTGGATTTTGTCAATGGGCTTTGGTACTACAACCATCCTCACAGACCAGTCAGTGTGTTCTCTCTAGAAAATAACTCCCATATCTTCCATTGTCTTTAATTCTCCTTTGACTTTCCCAAGCAAGCACAGGTGCCGGCTTCCTCCTTGACCCAGCCCCCACTCCACCCCTTCCCCCAAGCCCCACCCGCTGCCTCTTTCCACCCCTGCCTTGCCTCTTCCTGCCCAGTTCTGCCCCCTATCCCAAGCACCCTGTCCCCACTCCACCCCCTCTCTCCTAGTGCCTCCTGCATACCGCGGAACAGCTGATCGTAGTGGGTGGGAGGTGGTGGGAGAGTGGGGGAGGAGTTGATCGGCAGGGCTGCTGGCAGGCAGGAGGTGCTTGGGGGAGGGGGAAGAGCCGGCTGCTGGTGCTAAGCATCCACTGATTTTTTTCCATGGGTGCTCTAGCCCTGAAGCATCCACAGAGTCAGCACCTATGCTAGCAAAAATATACAGGGATGGCATGGGGCTGACAGTGCAAAGGAAGTCACTGATGGCACAAAATACTTTGTACTCTCCTGACAGCTTTCCTAAACCTGTGAAGTTGCTTTTTTACCATTAACACATTCTAGTTTCTCTTCTAGGTATTGTCTTTATATTGCTGGCAACCTTAGTAAGGGAGTTGTCAGTCCTTCTATTACACTGCTCTACAGCCAAAATGCTTCTGAAATAAATATAGTCAAACTTTACTAATTCTGGGTCACTGAGAACGAAAATGATGCTTAAAATTGTGGATTGGCTCTAGTTTTCAAGATATGCTACTGGGTCCATATATATGACCCTTGTCTTGGGAATGGCAGAGGATACGTGAGTTATAAAGGGAAGGGATCTCAATTTAAACCAGAAATGACTAAAATACATCTTTGACTGGATCTATGAATAAATCTATGACTGGATTTGGACAGTACTTGCTTTTTAGGCAAAACAATGAATGATGCAATCTGAAGCTGGTATTGCGTCATACATGATATGAATTGCATCATGTTATTCCTATAAGTCATGGATAATGCAATCCTAACGAAGCTTACATCACTCTGCTGAACAAATTGCCCTATATCATACAGTGTCATGCTCTCTTATTTGTCAGTGTTTGATTTTGCAAAGGGACACATTTCTGTTTAGCCAAAGTGAGCAGAGATGCCTCATACTTGTGTGAACAGTGCAGATAACTTCTGCTATGTCTGTGGTGAAGTGACTTTTGGATCACAAAAGCGCAGTATAACCACTATGGTTAAGAAAGCCTATCACCTTTATTTTGGCTGCAAAACTGGAGATCAGGACAAGTGGGCCCCACACATATGCTGCAACACTTGTGCAACAAATCTTCGCCAGTGGTTGAAAAGGAAAAGGAAATCTATGCCTTTTGCAGTGCCAATGATTTGGAGAGAGCCAACAGCTCATACCAGCAATTGTTACTTCTGCATGGTGCCTCCAGTTGGGAAAGGTGTGTCAAAGAAGAAAAAGTGGACTGTGCATTATCCAAATATTCCATTAGCTATACGCCCAGTACCTCACGGAGAAGGACTGCCGGTTCCTGATGCACCAGAATCATTCTCACTTGAGTCAGATGAGGAAGAGGAAGAGGATGAAACTTCTGGTCCTGAACCATCAATGACACAGGACCCACATTTTCTCCCATCCTCCTCCTCTGAACCACACCTCATAACACAAGGTGAACTGAATGACCTTGTCAGGGATTTGGAACTACCCAAGAGTAAGGCAGCGCTGTTGGGCTCCAGACTACAGCAGTGGAATCTCCAGGCAGGTGATGTTAGGGTTTCCATGTTCTGTGACCGTCAAAAGGATCTTGTCCCATTCTTCTTCATGGAAGGTGATCTTGTAGCCTGCAACAACATCGATGGTGTGATGGCAGCCCTCAACATCGTTCACGATCCAGATGAGTGGAGACTGTTCATTGATTCATCGAGGACGAGTCTTAAAGCTGTTTTACTGCATAATAGCAATGTTTTGCCATCAATTCCAGTTGGTTATTCAGTCCATATGAAGGAAACCTATGACAACATGAAATAACTTTTGAGGTGCATAAACTATAACCAACATCAGTGGCAGCTTTGTGGTGATTTGAAGGTTGTTGCTCTCTTGCTTGGTCTGCAGACTGGATACACAAAATACTGCTGT
Source organism: Trachemys scripta elegans (assembly GCF_013100865.1). Lineage (NCBI taxonomy): Eukaryota > Metazoa > Chordata > Testudines > Emydidae > Trachemys > Trachemys scripta. The sequence continues at coordinate 126,884,573 of NC_048298.1, forward strand.
TTTCTCTGTGAATGGGATAGTCGTGCAAGAGATTCCCACTACATCAAGAAAGATTGGCCACTCCGACAGTCATTGGAGCCTGGGAGGAAAAGTCTTCAGCATCCACCACTTGTTGAATCAAGGAAGATTTTGTTACCACCCTTACACATCAAGCTGGGTCTGATGAAGAACTTTGTCAAGGCCATTGACAAAACACAAGCAGCTTTCAAGTACCTCCGTGGAAAATTTCCAAGGTTAAGTGAAGCTAAGATAAAGGAAGGTGTCTTTGTTGGTCCTCAGATTCGTGAACTTCTTCGAGATGATGCATTTGACCATGCACCGTGTGGCAAGGAAAAGACGGCATGGAAAGCCTTCCAGTTAGTGGCAATAAATTTTCTCGGAAACAACAAGGCAGACAATTACAGGTTGTTGGTGGAAAACCTCCTCAAGGCATACAAAAGCCTTGGTTGCAACATGTCACTAAAGATACATTTTTTGCACTCTCATCTAGATTTTTTTTCAACTGAACTGCGGAGCAGTGAGCAACGAGCACGGCGAGCGATTTCACCAGGACATTGCAACAATGGAGAAACGCTATCAGGGCAAATGAAGCCCATCAATGCTTGCAGACTATTGCTGGACAGTGACAAGAGATGCTCCATTTAATGCAAGAGACAAGCCAAGAAGCGCTGAGTAGACACTGAATAGGACTAAACTATGTACATAAGTTTTTTCCTTTTGTTTCATAATAAATTTTATTTATATAACCCTTTTGCTGATTTTTAAAGTGTTACATAAACAGAACAGGTGAAATATTACCATGTAAAGCAACCATAAACATATGAAAAGACCTAGGTTTACAATTTATGATTAAAACTCTACTATCTACACAATATACATAGACACAAAATGTAAAAACTTAAATATCTTAAACAGTAGCCAATCAGTTGTTTTAATTGTCATATTTGAATTCAGCACATCAAAATACATAATAAATAGCACATTTTATCTCTGAAGCAGACGACTTTTCAAAAATTGGAGACCAGTGTTATTTGTTGAAGGAATTCCCAGTCTTTTCCCACTTTCCCAAGGAACTAGCCACAAACCTCCAATGGATTATTAGTAGCCTCACATAAAATTGTATTTGGAGATCTCCACCCCAGGACTGATTTTTTTTCCAGTGACTGCTACCACAGTATCAATTTTTAATATAAGGTTTCAACTGTTTAGATTCACGGTTGTGTACCAAGGAGCTGTCTGTTCTATTGAGGATATAATCCCTAGAAGTATGGACTCATTGTTATCCGATGACAACACTCTCTCTTGGATTTTATGCATTATTCTTGGTGACCTGCATACTATTGCAAAGTTTCTCATTTTTTTGCATCTCCTTCATTCTGCCTCTTTGCTGGACATTGTTACCAGCTCTGACTTGCTGTTTTGCCATATTTTCCACAGCTTTTCCAAGATTCCCTCCTGTTAAGGTTCTTGGATCACCCATTTACTAGTCATGTACTGTTCTTATGTTGTAAATGTGGTCTAATTGCTTCTCTCACATTCGTATCTTTTTAATGTGTCAATATTGTCTGATGCAGTCTCCCCTATGCTGCTAGCATGCAAGTCACAATGCTGCTTTTCTTTTTATGGTTTCTTGCATTCTCACATTTGCTATTGTTTTTGCTGATGTGAGAGCTGGGTCTTGCTGAAACTGTGCTGATAAACTGGTGTCTCTTCTGACAACAATTCTCCTGTCTCATTAGTTCTCCTTTTCACATTCCATATTTGTAATATACAGCAAGACTGAACTGCAATAATAAGTCTCAGCTGTGTCCCCTTGTTTCTAGCACCTCCTATTAAATTTGGCCCTTTCACATATTGTCTGTCTATGAAATGGGTATTAAGAACCTCATTCACTTTAGAGTATTCTTTCTTTTACTCATCAAGGGGTAAAATGGTTTTCGAGTTCCTTGTCCTCCACGGTTACCAGAGAGAAGCGGGATGTGTTACAGCAGGGAACCTGATAAGTGCAGTAACTTCCTAGTTAGGGAATTCTCTAGCTGCTGCTTAAAGCAGAGCTCTTTGTCTTTGTGGCACATAGGAGATCATCACCACTACCCAAAGCATGTACTTGGTATACTTGTGCTTTCTTTGCTAAACTAGAAGCCATACAGAATTGTTCAAATCCACAGATTCAGCAAGGGTAGCTATCTGAGTTGCCAAAATCACACTTCGCTAACACAGTGCTTGTACTACTGGTCCCATTGCTGTGTTGAGACAGGTTCTGCTTCTTCTCTGATGCTGCTTTCACAGGACTTTTCCCTTATTTTCCACTTTCCGCACTCATTGCTCTGACAGTCTGGGGTTCTTTCTGTCCTTTCCCTTTCTCTAAAGGAGGAGTATTCACTCACTTCTGACACCATGTAGTGTGAAGACACAAACATAATGAGCTGTGCTTTAAGCAGCAATCAGAACTCCCTAACCAGGAAGTTCCTACACTTATTAAGCTCCCTGCTGTAACACATCCTGGTTCTCTCTGGTAACCATGGAAGATGAGGAACTCTAAAATCATTCCATGTCAAGGATGCCCAGAGTTCATATTGAGAGATAGCAACAGAGTTTCATTAGCCATGGTCAAGCCAAACTGACTGGAATATTCAGAGAGCAATATTTATCCCCAGCAGAGAATGCCATACAAAGGCCAGTAGGGTATTTGGCTCATGTTTTTTCATTACTGCTGCCTTTAGGGGTAAAAATTCTTTACGAGCAGAAGGAGTTCAACTTTAAAGAACTAAAACCCAGGATTGAGAAAGCTGATAGATGGTATTTTAGAGACCAAAATCAAAAAGTTAAACAGCAGCTACAAATTTGTACATATATTTTTCCATTTTGTTCACTAACCACTTAATTTAATGGTTAGTCATATAAACTTACTAAATAACACATGTGGCTTTTTAAAAAAACTAAATATAAATTTAATGGACATTTTAAAAGATATATTAGAAGTGATGTGGTCTTGCTTAAGCCTAAAAAAACATGTAGGACCATAGACTTAATTAGTGTGCACAAACCAACTGGCATTATTACAAATTGCACATGTAGACTTACAGCAATATACGTTCTTTTAGAATTATGACTGCAACCTTCATCTTTAACAAATACCGTTGTGCCTAGATATTAGAGAGCTCTCAAAGTAGTGGGTGATCTTACACATGGTACTATACTCCTATAAGACAAAACAAGATGGTAGGGACAGCAGTCAAATTAAGAACAGTTTCAGCCTTTTCCATTCCTTACTTTTATGAATTTAGGTCAGACACAATATGAAAACTATATAACTATTTATTTGTTGCTTAATCTCCTTTGTGATAAGTCATTTTATTAATGGTAGCATTAATAAGTGACTGTTACAATTACATAAAAATAGTGAAAGTGGCATTGTAGTTATTCAAAATGTTTATAACGAAACCTAAATATCACCTGGTTTAGAACTTTTGTTTCAAAATACAAGCCATGTTTGTCAAAAGATTATTTGAAATTTACACATTTTTGGTGAGCCTGTCACGTGGACACTGTGTGAAGTTTTAATGTCTCTACCTGAATCTAGACCAAACTTTGTGGTTTCAGCTAAGGTTCACCTTGATTTCTGGGTGCTTCATTTAAACCCCAAAGTCAAAACAAAACTCAGCAGTTCATGTTGGTTAGCTATATTGTTTGTATTGCAATAGCTCCTGGAACACCAGTTCCATCATACTAAACAAATAACAAAAATAAAGTCCCTACCCTGAAAACTTTACTAATTTAACTATAAAATGAGACAGGTAAATACAACAAACAAAAGTGGGGGTTGCACAAGGTAACACTGATGTATTTTACCATAACACTTCCTTTAAACATTGCTGTATGTGTCATTGGCATTATCTAGTGAAACACCTTTTGGGAGAGCCATTCTTCCAGATCCTATGGCCCAGCCAAGGAGCACTCCTAAAAAGACTGGAGTGGAGCAAAGGCCACCTTTATGTTTGCCTGATCCAGAAACTGATCCAGACTCCAGCATAAATTAAGGCATTTGAAGGATATTCTGATTTAGGTTACGGTGTAAACTGTTAAGTATCAGAGGGTAGCCGTGTTAGTCTGTATCTACAAAAAACAACAAGGAGTCTGGTGGCACCTTAAAGAATAACAGATTTATTTGGGCATAAGCTTTCGTGAATAAAAACCTCACTTCTTCGGATGCATAGAGTGAAAATTACAGATGCAGGCATTATATACTGACACATGGAGAGCAGGGAGTTACTTCGCAAGTGGAGAACCAGTGTTGACAGGGCCAATTCAATCAGGGTGGATGTAATCCACTCCCAATAATAGATGAGGAGGTGTCAATTCCAGGAGAGGAAAAGCTGCTTCTGTAATGAGCCAGCCACTCCCAGTCCCTATTCAAGCCCAGATTAATGGTGTTGAATTTGCAAATGAATTTTAGTTCTGCTGTTTCTCTTTGAAGTCTGTTTCTGAAGTTTTTTTGTTCAATGATAGTGACTTTTAAATCTGTAATAGAATGACCAGGGAGATTGAAGTGTTCACTTACTGGCTTATGTAAGTTACCATTCCTGATGTCCGATTTGTGTCCATTTATTCTTTTGCGGAGGGACTATCCGGTTTGGCCAATGTACATGGCAGAGGGGCATTGATGGCACATGATTGCATATATAGCATTAGTGGATGTGCAGGTGAATGAGCCCTTGATGGTGTGGCTGATGTGGTTTGGTCCTCCGATGCTATTGCCAGAGTAGATATGGGGACAGAGTAGGCAACGAGGTTTGCTACAGGGATAGGTTCCTGGGTTGGTGTTTCTGTGGTGTGGTGTGTAGTTGCTGGTGAGTATTTTCTTCAGGTTGGGGGGTTGTCTGTAAGCGAGGACTGGCCTGCCTCCAAAAGTCTGTGAGAGTGAGGGATCATTTTCAGGATAGGTTGTAGATCGTGGATAATGCACTGGAGAGGTTTTAGCTGGGGGCTGTATGTGATGGCCAGTGGTGTTCTGTTATTGTCCTTGTTGGGCCTGTCCTGTAGTAGGTGATTTCTGGGTACCCGTCTTGCTCTGTCAATCTGTTTCCTCACTTCCCCAGGTGGGTATTGTAGTTTTACAAATGCTTGATAAAGATCTTGTAGGTGTTTGTCTCTGTCTGAGGGGTTGGAGCAAATTCGGTTGTATCTTAGGGCTTGGCTGTAGACAATGGATCGTGTGATGTGTCTTGGATGGAAGCTGGAGGCATGTAGGTACGTATAGCGGTCAGTAGGTTTCCGGTATAGGGTGGTGTTTATGTGACCATCACTTATTTGTACTGTAGTGTCCAGGAAGTGGATCTCTTGTGTGGACTGGTCCAGGCTGAGGTTGATGGTGGGATGGAAATTGAAGTGTAAACTGTTATAGATCAAGGATTCCCAGATCTTCCAGCTTTACAGCTGTTTTGCACTGATGGAACAGAACAAAAGAGCTGGAGCAGGATTAATCACTGGTCCATATTATATTAGTTCATTAACTAGAGAGGACTATCAAAATAAATATTAAATTCTCATTTATATAAGACAAATTATTTAAAACAGTTTTTAATAATCTTAATTTAAGTAATATGTACACATATATAAATATGCTTATATATATATTACTTAAATTAAGATTATTAAAAAACTGTATTAAATAAACAATTTGTCACTACATACTTTTATTTTTCTCTTCACTCAGTGTAGACCTTGGGATTACAGTGGTCTGTTTCTACTCAATTTCACTTTCTTTCTCATTTAGCACAGCATTGTAATGTTTGTATTACAAACATTATAAGCAACTGTACGCTTTCAAAAGCCAGTTTGTATTGAAATTTTGTTTAAAATAAATTTCATATTTTAATTTATAAAATGTACCAATTCCAAGATTTCTGGGAATGCAACTACAACTAACCCCATTACACAAATTTACCAAACTGTTTAAAAAAATCCATACTGCCAACTTAAAAGAAACCACCTGCTACTCCAGAAGGAAGTGTTAATAATCTCAGGCAATTCCACTTCTCCAACCCATCTACATTTTTAGAGATTAGCTGTAATTTAACCAAAGATTACTTTGTGTTTATTCCTTCCTGATATGACACTATTGACATAAAGGCATCCAATTCAGTATCGATCTGATAGATCTTGTCCCAGAGGTAGATAGAAAAATCTTTAGAGCAAGAATTTATGGAGTGATTTCATTTCAATAATTATTATTATTTTTTTTTTTTTTAAAGCAAGCAAGCAAATTTTGGATCTAAAATACTTGACACTGTTCTCTTAAATGGACCTGTGTTACAGAGTATCAGATCAACAAGGAGTCCGGTGGCACCTTAAAGTCTAACAGATTTATTTGGGCATAAGCTTTCATGGGTTAAAAAACCCACTTCTTCAGATGCAACTTGAGAGTATCAGATAATCTCCATGTGTTTAGATATACTCGTGGGAATATGCTGTGTAAAGTATCCCAGTCCAGGGCCTGTTCCAGTTTGCACTGAAGTCAACGGAAAGACACTATTGACTTTAAGTGAAGTTGCATAAGCATCAAACAATAACTTCTTAACATCTACTCCATTTGATATGCAGAGGACATCAAAAACCCTAACACCTTAGGGCAGGGGTGGCCAACCTGAGCCTTAGGGAATGGAAGACAAGGCAAGGCAAACCCAACAGAAGGGTCTATTTGCTTATCAGACAGAAAGTGAGCTATGATTCAGTGGTATCTATCTTACAAGAACACAGTGAGTTTGAAATTAATCCACTTTTTAAAAAATTAATAAAGTTCCATGTTCTGTACTTGCCCATGTTTATGGTCTTACAACTGTGTTTCCCTTTTTAAAAATATCTTTCACATGATGTGTGAAAGACCCATGCAAATTAAAGGAGAAATTGATTATATTCAAGGAACAGTGAAACCAGCTCTATGCAAACTAAATACACAGAAATTATTTCCCCCTAATTGGTTATACTACTTTAATAATTTTTAAAGACATATTTTTTAAGATTTGTCCCTCTTAATCATTGGCCTTTCACCTTCTGTTGCCTCTCTGCCTAAAACTTTTTCCAAAACAATATCTTGAAAGGATACCTGCTCATAAATTAACAACATATGGAACATTAAGTTTAAGTTTACTTACCATTTGAAACAATGAAAGTGTCCTTTTCAAAGCACTGGTTGCAGCATGCAATCTAGAAGAGAAAAGTAAGCAAACTCTTTGGAAGAAGGCACATATAGCCCCAATTACTTCATTTTAGAAATATACATTTTTGTGAAATTATCTAAAGGGTAAAATCTATAATTCTTATATAAGGGTAGCAGCCTTATATAAAACAGCATCTTTTCTCATTTTTGATATGTAAGTCTGTTTTTTCTGCTCTTTATCCAAGAAGATAACTATTGAGATTATTTCTAAGATATGTAGTCTGTGTACAGCTAATATGTGTTTACAGTACATATAATATTCCAATGTACAGATCAGATTCAATTCAAAATTCTCATGAATGATCCTGCCAATCTTAATCTCATTTTTCCCATGTAGACTCTTTCCTTAATTCATATTTTCACAGACAGATGTTTCCACTACTTTAAAGGTTTGGTAATAGTTCATGCAAATGAAAACTGTAAGTTTTCCATACATGCATAAATTGTTCCACAAACATCTGGTAACTAAACTCTTAGAATTTGTTAGATGCCAAGCCAAACCAGGTGTTCAGTATAGTTTCTCTTGAACTCCATGATTACCTACAGTAATTCTCTGCAACTAATATTGGCATTTTAATGGTTATGATGATGCAAAAGGTCATGACATAACTTTCTGATGTTATGAATGTATACAGTGTGAAAGTTCCATCAGTGAGTGTTTAATAAAACTTGCCTACATTGCTGGCCATCAAATTTTGCCAACTGAAACATCTGACCATAAACCTAAAAGGTGCACTTTTAAATACATGTTTTGGTAAAATTAATTGCCAAAAATTTAAAGAACCTTTGGGAAAAAATGTGTTCTTATAAACTGCCTAATATTATACTTAAGTTTTCTGGCTCATATTAATCATGTATTCCATATTACAAATACCATTTTTGAGGTGGGGATAAGGACGTTGATTAGAGAGACATCCTATTACAGAATCAAACAACGGGGGGAAAAAAAAAAAACCCCACTGAGAAACAGGCTAAGCCCATATCCTGATGTCCTTACTTAGCCAGAACACTCCTTGAAATCAATAAGATTTGTGTATGCTTAGTATGTGCTCATCACTTTCCTACATTTGGTCCAATGAGAGCTTTGCCTGAGTAAAAATGTAGTGTAGATTTTAGAGTCTAAATCAGGGGTGGCCAACCTGTGGCTCCGGACCCACAAGTGGCTTTTCAGAAGTTAATATGCGGCTCCTTGTCTAGGCACCAACTCTGGGGCTGGAGCTAAGGCGCCAACTTTCCAATGTGCCGGGGGTGCTCACTGCTCAACCCCTGGCTCTGCCACAGGCCTTGCCCCCATTCCACCCCTTCTCGCCCACTCCCCTGAGCCTGCCATGCCCTCGCTTCCCCACCCTCCGCCCCAGATTCTATGCATGCCACGAAACAGGTGATCAAGAGGTGTGGGGAGGGAGCGAGAGGCACTGATCGGCGGGGCTGCCAATGGGCAGGAGGTTCTGGGAGTGGGGGAGAAGCTGATAGGGACTGCTGACATATTACTGTGGCTCTTTGGCAATGTACATTGGTAAATTCTGGCTCCTTCTCAGGCTCAGGTTGGCCACCCCGGTCTAAACTTATACAAATGGGAGGTTTGTTTATTGTGTTTATTTCCACATTAGTAACTTTAAGATTGATATTTTATGAATGTGTTTAAAAAAAAAAAAAAAAATCTCCTTTGCTGATGTGTGTTTTTATGCCTGGCAGCAGCAAATTCTACTAAACTGTTTATCATGTTAGCAAACATATAGGACTGTAATTATTTTCCATAAAAAATTGAGCCATACTAATACTTAATATTTTAATGACATTTTTTTACAGTAGTTGGACTGATATTTAAATGTATCTAATTAGAAAACGGCTTCCCCGCATGGATATAACTGGGGTTTTGGAGTTTTTGCTATTTGTAAAAACAATAATTGCACAAAATTATTTCTAGCCATTCACAGCTATCGAGACTCATCACACATTCATTGAGTGCATAAACATAATAATGTAATATTTGTGCTATGCAACAATGAATGTCATGATTTTTGCTGTCTTAAATTGTAATGTGGGTAAAGAAATGACATTTTCAACTGTTCCTTCCATCCAGTTTCCTTTTCCCCCTTCCATCAAATACAACCACCCCACTTATAAAAAATATACTCTTCACTAAACCAGTTTAACCAGAAGCACCAAATGCTCCCAAATCAATAAAAAATACATTAACTTACCTAGGACTTGAGAGACATAGCTGACTATTACTACTTTCTAGCTACTCATTTCTGGAAATAAATCTTACTGAACGCTAACATGGTATGAACTTTATTTTAACTCTATATAGAGCTTTTTTTTGCAAATTGTTTGTCACCAATGATTGCTCCCTTCTAGGTTATGAGGTGGGCAGGTCTCCTTGACTGCTAGCCGTCTCTAAAGCTGGTGTGAGGGCTGGAGAAGTGTAGATCTCCCTCCAAGACAGTGGGGTAGAGTGGGGGTCCTAGTTTCCTTCCAGTACTGGCTAGAGGGGTTTGCCGCAATGGTTGCAGGACTCCCACTTGGTGCAGCAGTGTGATGCTGCTATCTCTGCTGTTTGTGTGCTGCTGAAGAAGTGAACAGTTGGCACTGTGTGCGCCTAGAAGTGTTGGTGGGGGCACAGAAATGGAGCTCCTCTCTAGTAGTTGTCATGCCAATGTAGACCACACTCACAAGGCTCCAACATCTCCAATGAGCAATGGCTGCCTTAGTCCCCGCCTCAGGGAAGGATGACATTTTTAACAAGCAGAGTTACTCTTTGAATTTTTGATCAGGCGTACAAAACAAATGTTTTCTCCCATCCCCTTTCATAAACAATTCCTGTCTAATATTATTCTATTATATACAGGCTGGCTCAAAGATTATGGGATGTATTGGCAAAAAGATTCTTCAGATAGACACAAACTCACTTGTTAGGTCATCCGCTCAATCTTCTGATGCAGAAATAGAGCCCTACTGCAAGTTACTTTCAACAGTAGTCATTAGTTTATATCAGTTCCAACTTTCAAGACAATTTTTGCAAGGAAAAGGGCTAAAAAAGTTTTAATTAAAGAGCTGAAATTCTCTTGTGTAGATTCTGAACTCTAGCCTCTTAGGAGGCTAATTGGTTTGCAACAAAACTTATATTGTGGCTAGAAGAGTAGTCAGACTAATATGCATAATTGAAAATAGTTAATCCATTTTGTTTGTTGTGCTGAGGTAATTTTTATTTCTTAATTTTTTAAATTTAAGATTTATGGTATCAAAGGAGAAAAGTCATTGTCTTCTCACTGTATAGAATAGAAAAACAGTTAGCTGGCCAAAACTGTTCCATCCATAGCTCTTCTTGCCAAGACACATAATTTCTGTCAAGTCATGCCCCTTTCCACGTAGAGGGTTGAATCTAAAAATGCTTCTGAACTCTATCCCACACACTTTTTTTAACTGCTAGCAGAGGGCAGCAAAAGGCCAAATCTGGCCAATCTAAACTCAGCCAACAAAAACTAGGTAAATGATAGCTTCTTGTAAGGTTTCTGTGAACGTGAAAGAATAAATATACAAAAATAAATGATTTCTTAAGTCCTCAAAGTGCTCTGTATCTTAATCACTATTTCTGCCATGTGACATGAGTGGTTTTCAAAATTGTATTTTCCATGCTTTTCACTACTCGAGACCAGAGTTCAAACCATGACTGCAATCACTAGTGAAACTGAGTTTGGCAGTCTTGTCATAGCATCCATTTATTCATATCAGTTTCAAATTACTGTACAATTTAGTGCCATGTCAGTCTCTGTTCATGAGAGGTCCAGGACTGATTTCCAGGAGTGTCACAGGTCAAGAATGAAATGACTAGAAAAACCTGTGTGTGGGCAATTTGCATAATTACTCCAGATTAGTGTATGTTTGTGTCAAATCCAGTGCTATTAGTCTGAATTTCATCAGTACTAAATTCCCTCAGGAATTTTAACCATCTAAACAAAGGGGGGGAGGGGACATAATCCCAGTTACAGCATTGGTGATTTTTATGATGGCACTCTGAGACACTAAAGTTAACGTGAACCTACAGCCTTAACTACCCTCTCACTCCTTAAAGGTAGTCACTTCAAAAGTGTGTTGAGAAAATTGGTGGTATGTGCTTATCATCTTATAGATATTTTGGAAATCAAAAAAGAGAAAAAAAAATCCTGATCACACTGAAGTTAATGATAAAACTCCCATTGACTTCAATGGAGTCAGGATGGACATCATCCTAAAAGTACAGTAATTTTAACCTGGCATCTTCCATGAGGGATAACTTAATACGTTAAAAACAAAGTCCATATTGCAGGATAGTCCAGGTAAACTTTGCCTAACACTCTAAGAAAACTTAACAGGAAAAAGTGGAATTGATTTCTGATGGAAATGCTGAAATGGGGGTATTTTGTCCTCGAAATATTTTTAAGAAAAATTCGTATTTCTGGAGCCTGGTTTGGAGAGAATTTATATCTATCTTTGTTCACTCTTTCAAGTCCAAAGAAAAGTTGTGCACACAGAGCTACAATTTAAAGAATCACAGAAACATAGAGCTGGAAGGCACCACAAGACATTATCAAGCCCAGCCCTCTGGACTGTGGCAGGACCATGTAAACAGACTATTCCTGAAAGGTGTTTGGCTATCCTGTTTTTAAAAACTTCCAGTGATGGGGATTTCACAGCTTCCCATTCCAGAGCTAAACCACCCCTTACAGTTAGAATGTTTTTTTTCCAATATTTAACCTACATCTTCCTTGCTGCAGATTAAACCCATTATTTCTTGTCCTACCTTCAATCGACATAGAAAACAATATATCACTGTCCTCTTTGTAATAACCCCTAACATATTTAAAGACTTATCAGGTCTCCCCTTAGTTTTCTTTTCTCAAGACTAAAATATGCCTAGTTTTTTTTTTTTTTTTAACTGTTCCTCAAAGGTCAGATTTTCTAAATCTTTATAATTTTTCTTGATCTCCTCTGGACTCTCTCCAATTTGTCCACATCTTTCCTAAAGTGTAGCATCCAGAACTGGCCACAGTACTCCAACGGAGGTTTCACCAATCCCAGTGAGAGCTGGATATTTACCTCCCGTATCTTATATATGACACTCCTGTTAATATACCCCAATAATTATATTAGCCTTTTTTACAACTGCATCACATTGTTGACTCATTCAATTTGTGATCCACACTAACCCCCAGCTCTCGTTCACCAGTACTACTACCACCTAGCCAGTTATTCCCCATTTTATAGTTATGCCTCTGATTTTGTCTTCCTAAGTGTAGTACTTTGCACTTGTCCTTACTGAATTTCTTCTTGTTGTATTCAGTTCAATTCTCCAAGATTATTTTGAATTCTAATCTTGTCCTCCAAAGTGCTTGCAACCCTCCCAGATTGGTGTCACCTGCAAATTCTATAAACATATGCCCCAGTCCATATCCAAGACAATGACAATATTGAATAGTACTGTACCCAGGACTGACCCCTTTGGGTTTGCCATCAGCTGCACCCTCTCAGTTTGACAGCAAGCTACTGATAACTACTTTTTGGGTGTGGTCTTTTAACTAGTTCTGCAACCGTTTTACAGTCATTTCATTTAGACCATCTTTCCTTGGTTTGCTTATGAGAATGACACAGTCCCACATGACAAAGCCTTACTAAAAATTAGATAAATCACATCTACTGCTTTCCCCCTTCCATTTGGCCAGTAACCTGGCCAAAGAAGGAAATTAGTTTGGTTTGGCATGATTTGTTCTTGATAAAGCTGTACTGGGTATTCCCTATTATACTCCAGGTACTTACAAATTGATTGTTTAATAATTTGTTTCAGTTTCTTTCCAGGTATTCAAGTTAGGCTGACTGGTCTATAATTCTCCAGGTCCTCTTTGTTCCCCTTTTTAAAGATAGATACTATGTTTGCCCTTCTCCAGTCTTCTGGGACCTCACCCATCCTCCAGGAGTTTTGAAAGATAATTGCTAATGGTTCTGAGATTGCTTTAGCTACTTCCTTAAATGCCCTAGGATGAATTTAATCAGGCCTTGCCAAATTGAATACATCTAATTTATTGAAGTATTCATTAATCTGTTCTTACCTTGTTTTGGCTTCCATTCCTTACTCCTTGTTGTTAATATTAATTGTGTTGAGTATCTGCTCACTATTCACTTTTTTAGTGAAGACTGAAGCAAAATAGGTACAAACTTCTTAGCTTTCTTAATTAGTTCTTAATTCTCCTTCCCTGCTAAGTAGAGGACCTATATTTTCTTTCTCTCTTTTGCTCCTAATGTATTTAACGAACCTATGCTTATTGCCTTTTATGCCCCTTGCAGGTGTAACTCATTTTGTGCTTTAGACTTTCTGATTTTGTTCATACATGCTCATTGCTATTCTTTTGTATGCCTCCTTAGTAATTTGCTCATGTTTCTACTTTTCATGGGATTCCTTTTCGATTTTCAGGTCATGAAAGAGCTCCTGATGGAGCCATATTTGCCTCTCACTATTCTTCCTATCTTTCCTTCATGTCAGGATATTTTGCAGTTGTACCTTTCAGTTCTGAGTTTGTTAAAGTCTGCTCCCCCATTCCCCGATACAGCCGTAGTTTTTGTTGACTAGATTTGATTGATTTAAAGTGCTGCAAGTATGCTTGTAATGGCTATAAAAAGGAATAACTGTACATTTCCTTCACAGCTCAACCCAAGCCTCAGCATTTGTGCAGTTTTCCATGATTAACTAGGTGATTTCTTTGTACAATATTGTTTTCTCTAGAATTTCTATTAACTCAAGGATTTATATATTTTAACATTAAATAAAGGAAACTAAAATACTGTAGGAAAATCAGTTTAACTACTATGAACCCTGTCCATATATTGCTTCAGGAGATGCATGCAAAAGTTCATTTAAAAAGAATTGGTCTTGCAAATAAAAAAACTTTAAGCCTTAAACTTCTGCTTTTCATCATGCGTGTGTGAATTTTTTTTTAATTTTTGGTGCAGTCAGGGGAGAGGAAAGGGTTGTTTGGTTGGTTTTTTGCTAAGCAAGAAAATTGCAATCTGGCAACAGGTATGCATTTTGCACTATTGCATCCATAGCAAAGTGAAAAAAGGGGGCTTCATTGGTGAGAAAAACAGAGGGTCACAGAAATTTCTTAGAGGCCATAATTATTGCACTGCAGCATGGTTGCTCATACCCCAATAATATAAAGTTGGGGTGAGATGGGAGATGACAGGACCAGTGCTCTAGAGAAGAGAAAAATGGTGGAGTTAGTGCTCTAAATATCAGCATGTCCAAGTCAATATCTCTCCCAAAAAGCCCTCTTAGGGGAAGAAAAGAAGACTGAACAGAAACCACTTAAAACTAGGGAGTGCTGCTAATTCTAGTTTTGAAATCTTATGACTCTAGAGGCTTTTACTTCTCTTAATGTAATCTAAGGACCTTCTAGATCAGTGGTGGTCAGCCTGTGGGCGGCCCATCAGGGTAATCTGATTGAGGGATGCGAGACATTTTGCTGACATTGACCGTCTGCAGGCCCTTTCTCTCATGCTGCCCCTCACACTTGGGAAGAGCTCCTCCCTATAAACATCGGCAAAGCCACTTCATTGTTCTACACATTTCTCCTTAAAACTCTCCTTTGTGATGTCTACAAAAAACTAGACAACAGTAAAGCTGCTGGTATGCTGAGAACATAGCCTATTATGCTAATACTGTCTCATTGTTTCCTTATCCTATCCCATCTGTCTGTGTCCATGTCACCACCCCTTGGGGTGCTCTCTCAAGGGGTCTCAGCTTCTCCTGATTGACCCTCCTTAGTTTGCTCTCAGTCAGGTCAGTTCTTGGACCCTCACCTTCAATTATGCCTGTCAGCCCTTCTCTTTTTGGGCTTGCAGTCTTTCAGTTTCTAGCTGTTTTCTTGGAGGCAGCCTGGTGCAGGGCTGTTACCACCTTGCTATCCCAGGCCTTTCTGTCCCCCTTTTCCGCTCTGAACTCTTCCCTTAATAGCAGGTCTTGATTCCTCTATTGGTTGCAGCAATGGGTGCCTACCTCCATGCTTGGCAGCTCTGGCATTTACATAGGGGTGTGATCAAGCTGCTTGCTTTTAAACAAGAGAAACTTTCCTACCTCCTCTCTCCATGTTCATTATGGGGTTTGTAGGCCCCATTATACCATCTGTTGTCTCTTTTCTGATTCTTAGATTGTAAGCTCTTTGGGACAGGGACTTTTTCAAGTCTCTATTGGTTGAAGATACACACCCACAATTAGACACTTCAGTCTGTATTCTAGAAGTACTCTTGTATTCCTCACTGATACTAAGCCCTTACATAGCAACATCCATGAGTAATGCTTTCTCTCATTGCCGCTTGTCTAGGGGAATGCGTCCCATCCTGGCAGGCAAAGACCTAGCCTCAGTTATTCACACCATTGTCACCTCTCAGCTGGATTACAACAATGCAGTATACCTGGGCATAAAGCTTTCAGCACTTAGAAAACTTCAAGTGTAGAATGCTATAGCACATCTCCTGAGCAACACAGGCTACCATGAATACATCAGACCTATCCTCCGCTCTCTAAACTCGTTTCCCATAAAATTTTGAATCAAGTTCAAGGTCTCAATCCTTACTTACAAGTGCTCCTTGGCCTGGGCCCAGGATATTGAAAAGATCATGTAAAGCTCGAGGATGAAGACCAGGGTCAACAACTACACTCCTCTGGCACAATGGAACTCTCAACAGGAACAGTGAGGCTTGTCAGAACAGGAGACAGAACTTTCTCCTGGTGTAGTCTGAGACTGTGGAATAAACTCTCCCAGGAACTAAGAACCATCATAAACCTCACCACTTTTCACATCAAGTACAAGGTGCATTTCTTTGACCAGGCCTTTTTTAATATAAACACATAGCAACATAGTATTCACTGAACATACGTCTCCCTCTAGGGAAAGGATGAGAGAGCAACCTATTAGAGATGTGAAGTAACATTGGCAGGCACTTAGATATTAGGGTGATGAGTGTGATATAAGACCCTATATAGAATACAATAGAACTAACTTTGTTCTGTGCTTTTACACTGTCTCACACAATGGGATCCCAGTGACTGACTAGGGCTCCTAGATGGTATAATATTTAAATAATTAAATCTGAAGTCTTGCTATTAGTTTAGATGGGAAACATAAGGTCAGCCTAACTGAAAGGCTCTAAGGTGACAGACAAGGCTATTTGTTGGCATGCTACGTCCAAGTCCTCAAGTGGCTTTTGAAATGGATTCAGATATTGCTGTGGATCTATAAAAGATTATCTTCCGGTCTCATCCCCAAAGACAGTACAAACTTACTAAAGTATTCTGAATCTTGTTCTTTGTGCTTAATCAGGGTGCTGGAACTAGGGGTGCAGCAGCACCCCCCAGTCTTGAAGTGGTTTCCATCATATGCAGGGTTTACAGTTTTGTCCAATGGCTTTCAGCACCCCCACTATACAAATTTTTCCAATGCCACTGTGTTTAATAAAAGTATACAAGAAGGAGATAAACATTTGTTCAGAGAATATCTTGGCTCCCCTCCTCTAATTTTTCTCCCGTGGGCCAGTTAAAATTGCATACCATTTATTTCTATACTCCAACCCTGCAAATTCCAGTGAGGCTTTCAGGAGTAAGATGATATTTCAGTCTTTGTCCATTAAATCTAGGGTGACCAGATCACCAAAGACAAATATCGGGACGTGGGGGGGGGGGCGTGGCGGGGGCAAAAAAAAAAACCCTTCCTCCGCAAGCGCTGGAGGGAGGCCTGGGAGACTCAGGGGAAGCGCGGGGCCGGGGTGAGTAACAGTCCGGCCTGGTCCCTTGCAGGCAGGACTCAGTTGGGTGGTAGGGCGAGGAGGGGGGCGGCCCGCAGGGCCAGGCGGTGGCTGTTCTCACCCCCAGCCAGCGGGACTCGGGAGCAGCCGCTGCTGCAGCTCCCACTGCTGCGGGGGAGGAAGCGGCCATGGCGCTCCGCGGCTGCGGCTCTGGCGCCCCTGAACCCCCCGAGCCGGGGCCTGCTGCAGGGACCCAGCAGCGCGCACGCTGGGCCCAGCCCCTGGCCAGTCGCGTCTGGGCTGCCCAGCTGGTGCAATCCCGCGGCAGCCCCGGAGTGGGGGCAGCAGGCCCCAGCCCCCCTGTCCCGCTCGGGTCCCGCAGGGGAACGAACGGGGCTGGGCGGCCGATGCCTCCGCCCCGGGGCCGCCGCGGGATAGCACCAGTTGGGCAGCAGCTATCCAGTAGACCGGCCAGGGGCTGGGCGCAGCGTGCGCGCTGCTGGGTCCCTGCAGCAGGCTCCGGCTCGGGGGGTTCGGAGGCGCCGCAGCCGCGGAGCGCCATGGCCGCTTCCTCCCCCGCGGCAGTGGGAGCTGCAGCAGCGGCTGCTCCCGAGTCCCGCTGCCCGGGGGTGAGAACAGCCACCGCCTGGCCCCGCGGGTCGCCCCCCTCCTCTCCCTACCACCCGACTGAGTCCTGCCTGCTCGGGGCCAGGCCGGACTCTCACTCACCCCGGCCCCGCGCTCCCCCTGCGTCTCCCGGGCCTCCCTCCAGCGCTTGTGGAGGGAGAAGGAAGGGTGAGCCCGGGGAAGAGGCGGGGATTCGGGGAGGGAGCCAATCGGGGGAAGAGGGGTGGAGTCGGGGCGGGGGGGGGGGGGGTCCGAGCACTTCCGGGCTCTAGGCTCCGGGGCATTTCCTTGTTTGTCCAGTGTCCCGACCGCATGTCGGTCGGGACGCGGGACAAACAAGGAAATCGGGACGGTCCCGATAAAATCGGGATGTCTGGTCACCCTAATTAAATCTATATCTACTCATCTCTGTCTTGAAACTGACCAGAAGAGTACAAGGTAGTGCCAATTATGTTTTTTGTGATACAGACACTTGCCTACCACAAAGTGGACTGTGTCCCATTGGTCACTGAAAAGAAGTCAGATGGTTAAACTTTCCATTGTTTTTGACCTGGGGTGGTTTCAAAGATATTATACGGAAACAAAATGATCTGATCTTACACCTACTAAGAGTGTAGTAACCTTTAATAAAGAGGATTACCCTCAAACCTCCCATTGTTTCCAGATACTTCAAAATATGGAATGGAAATACTTTATTGTCTTGCAGCCACCTTATCAGCATAGGTTTCAGAGTGGTAGCCGTGTTAGTCTGTATCAGCAAAAACAACGAGGAGTCCTTGTGGCACCTTAGAGACTAACACATTTATTTGGGCATAAGCTTTCATGGGCTAAAACCCACTTCATCAGATGCATGGAGTGTAAAAAACAGTAGGGAGGTATAAATACACAGCATATGAAAAGATGGGAGTTGCCTTACCGGGGGAGGAAGGGGGTGATCAGTGCTAACGAGCCAATTCAATTAAGGTGGAAGTAGGCTATTCTGAACAGTTGATAAGAAGGGAGGAAAAATCACTTTTGTAGTGCTAATGAGTTCAATGTAATCAAGGTGGCCCATTTCAAACTATTGACAAGGTGTGAGTATCAGCAGGGGGAAATTAGTTTTTGTAGTGACCCATCCATGCCAAGTCTTTATTCAGGCCTAATTTGATGGTGTCCAGTTTGCAAATTAATTCCAGTTCTGCAGTTTCTCGTTGGAGTCTGTTTTTGAAGTTTTTTTTGTTGAAGACAAAAGACATCTCGTTCATATTCTGACCTAGTCATGATGACTACAGCACCTCCTTTGTCAGCCTTTTTGATTATGATGTCAGAGTTGTTTCTGAGACTGTGGATGGCATTGTGTTCTGCACGGCTGAGGTTATGGCGCAAGTGATGGTGCTTTTCTACAATTTCAGCTGTGCACATTGGTGGAAGCACTCTATGTAGAAGTCCAGTCTCTTGTTTCGACCTTCAGGAGGCGTCCATGCAGAATCCTTCTTTTTATAGCGTTGGTAGGAAGGTTTCTGTGGGTTAGTGTGCTGTTCAGTGATGTGTTGGAAATAGTCTTTGAGTCGGAGATGTTAAAGTAGGATTCTAGGTCACCGCAGAACTGTGTTGCCAGCCCAGAGGGCCCCGAGGGGGCAACAGGGTTCGTTGCCCGGTGTGTGCCGCACCAATAGACACACCAGTGTGGAGAAGCAAACCAAATTTATTTGAGATTTTGAAAAGGCACTTAGGAGACCAGCATGTTTTAAATTAGAAGCGCAGCAAATACAAGCAAGTTTTTTCTTTTATATTTTAAGCTGTTTTGAGTAAGCCTTTTGCTTTGGTGGTTTTTTTTTTTTTTTACTTTTTAGCAGTTACAACAGGTACACATTGTGGCTTGTTAGAAAAATTTTTGTTTGCATGCTTATTTTTGACCTTGCAAGCTAAGATGTAGCAGGCTTTTTTTTTTGTTTTGTTATTACTACTGCTTCTGCTAGTGCGAGCGAAACTGCAGCCGTTTGCTAGAAAAAGCTGACCATTACATATTTTGCTTTAGCATTAGGCTGCTAGCATGGAGGCTGGTCAAAGTTTACAAGATGGAGTTACTGTGGCTTACTTAGACCCAGAGCAGGGGAGTTTTATTGGCACTTATGGCCTTCCACTTCCCCGAGTTACCTGGTAGCTATGCCTAGTGGCACCAACAACTGTATCATGTTTGTTGGGGAGGTGGGGCAGAAGGAGAGGCCCCGAGATAGGACAGACTCTTCTGCCGGGCTAAGAGTATAGCTGGATAAATTGACAATATTGTTGGGTGAGTTAAGGGGACCACTGTTTTGGCCCCTTGTGGCATGAGGAGTTTAGATAGTTTAGTGTCCTTTTACCTCTGTAGACAAGCAAAGTGTGTGTTGTAATGGCTTGTCTAGTTTTTGTAAAGTCCAGCCACGAGGAAGTTTGTGTGGAAGGTTGGTTTTTTCTGAGAGTTTCCAATTTTGAGAGCTCATTCTTGATCTTCCCATTTGCTGTATAGGATGCTGATCAGGTGGTTCCACAGTTTCTTTGAGAGCGTGTGGCACAATCTCTCACCATAGTCTGTGTGGTATGTTGATTGTAATGGATTTTTTACCTTCAGTCCTTTTGGTAGGATGTCCATCTGTTTGCATTTGGAAAGGAAGATGACGTCTGTTTGTATCTGCACAAGTTTTTTTCATGAAGTTGATGGATTTCCACTTACTACGGCTAAATTCAGTGCCTTGCATAGTGACAGGTTTCAGAGTGGTAGCCGTGTTAGTCTGTAGCAACAAAAACAACAAGGAGTCCTTGTGGCACCTTAGAGACTAACACATTTATGTGGGCAAGGTGCCATAAGGACTCCTCGTTGTTTTTCCTGATACAGCATTGACATACACGAAATTTCCTACAGCAACATGAATGAAATATTTCTAGCTCTGATAATAATGTAATATATAAAACAAAAACGATTGCATTATTTCTACTGTACCAAGTTCTGACATAGCCCCCTTCCCATAAAATACAGCCTAAAACATCTTCACAATAAAGTTTTCATTTAGGTCTTGGACAGTCTGCAAAGTGTTTTTAAATTGTAATAAGGACTATTTTTGCAGATCTTCAAAATGATACAAATAGACTAAAGAAACTGAGTTCTGCAAAGTTTTCAGATATGAAAAATAGAAAATTTTGTGATGCACCAAAAGTTACACTATTGCTTTAAAATGTAAGTGCAAATCTAATTTAGCTTGGTAGTAGCTAGTTTTTTCTTGGACTTTTGCCTAGAACTTGCTTATTCCATCTGCAAAAACAACATGGTAACCTCTAAAGAAATAAAATAACACATCTGTAAAGATGCAAAGCCCAACACACTTTGTACTTTTAAGTATACTGTATTTACCCTAAACATTACTGCTTATCAGCCAATAATAGAACTTTACTTTTAATCCACCTGAAAAATAAAGTTTCCGACATTAACCCAAACACTTTTTAAAGTGAATTTTTGAGCCTTAAAAAGAGGTCAGCTTGACCGTCCTAATGAATGTCTTCTTCAGTTCACCTAGAGAATAACTGTGACATACCCAGGGTAAGATCCAGATTGATGAGTGAGTTGTATCTCCCTGCCCTCTAACCTGGATGCCTATTCACTGCTTTGCTGCTGTAGCCATCACTCCTGGTCTGCTCACTCACAGCCTGCAGCGTGCAGTCACTCTCAGCTATATTGTGAAAGTGATGCAGCCAGCCACTCTTGAATTATACCCCAACATTCCCCAGTCCCAGATTTCCCCCCAGAAATATGCATCTTGTACTGCCCAGCCCTTCATGGACAATACACGCTTATATAAAGTTTGTCATTTGATAGTAAAAATGATATGCACACCTTGCTGATCCAAATGGAGTTTCCCAAAAACTTCAATTCAAACACACTGGATAAGATAAAACAATGAAACAAGTTTATTAACGACAGATTTTAAGTGAACACGAGTAATGAAGCATAAAAGTCAGAACTGGTTACAAGAAAAATAAAAGTAAAATGCAACTAGTGCCCAACTTAACCAACTAGGGTAGATTCAAAGCAAAGTCTCTCTCACCACATGTTTCAGCACTACTATTGGCTGAACTTCTTTCAGTGAGGCTCCCTCCCCCAGTCCAACACTGCTTCTTTTGTCAGGTGTTGTGAATGCCATAAAGAGAAAGAAAAGAAGGGAATATTTGGCATGTCTGCCTTTCCTTTTTTATAGTCCTTCTCCTCCTTTGAGAAGCCTCTTCAGGCAGGCAACATTGGTGATAGGCAGACTGTGTGGATGGGAACCCCATGCTGTTCCCTTGCTAAAATGTTGCTTTTTTGTTGCTTCTGTCCCTTTTCTGCTGAATGAATAGCCACTTAGCAGGTGATGGCTCATTTGACCTTGTTTACACCAGGCTTAGGCTTCAGCTTGCCCTTTGTCTCTGAGGACCTGGTTTGGCAACTCCCCAGGTTGGAATCTTATACTTTACACACAATGTTGGCACACCCATTTTACCAGGACAATAATAATCAGCTAATTATGAGTTTTCAAATAATACCTCACAAGGCATAATTTGTAAAAAAGATTACAAGAATGTGCAAGGGGTGAACAGAGTAACAGGTGTCCCTGCGCTGACCTGGAAGGGACCACCTCAAGGTCTCCATAGATTTTTATTTTGTTTTGCATTTGTACTTCAGTTAGGTCTTTTAAGAACAGTTGATACTCATTGACTGGTAAATATTAAAACATGTTGATTTGCAACTAAACACAGCCTTTACACTAAACTTGGTACTTTTGGGTTGCTAGAAGGATACACTTGTACACAATGTTTTAACCAATTATAGAGCTTAACGTACATTAAGATTAGAAAATTGTGAGTGATTCTGTGACAGGATGTACCAGGCTGTCCTTGCTTATGAGGCATTGCCATCCTGACACACCCAACTGAAGGAAGTGTCATTTGGGAAGAGGGGCAGTGAATTTTGACCTCCAAGCACTGCCTAGAGAAGGCATCCAGGGTAAATCTGCACTACACTGTAAACTTGAACTTAGATTCAGGTTTGAACCCAACATGCCCTACCATCCACACACAAATCAGACTTGGACCAACAAGCCCTCAGGAGCTGGGTCCTAGGACCCAACTGGGATGGGGGCGGTGAGCCGAGTCCCCCCTGGGACTCGGGTCCAAGCCCTGTCATTTTGCAGTGTGCATGTGGCTCAAGCCTGGGTCTCCACACTTGTATCCAGAGACTCCGCCAACACTACCCCAAAATTCATTAGGCCTGTGTTTCTCAACCTCTCTACCCCAAAACTTCCCAATCAATTCTCAGAAAGTAGATGCAACCCCACTTTTTTCAAATACAGCTCAAATGCAGCTGCTTGGCATTTAACTCTTGCTTTCCACACTAACTGCTCATCTGGAAGCATATTTAAGATTCTGTGTCAGCTATGGCCACGAATAGGAAGAACCCTTGCATCAGACATTCTGGTAACTGGGTATAGGAACACAACTGAATGCTGATAAATATCTGGTACAAGGTGAGCAAGACATCCGACTTCAATAAGAGTGCAAGAAATGATCATGTGTACAAAGACATTTTAAATAAAATTGAGATGTTTAGGATCTTCCAGACTGCCTATCAGTGTAGAGAGCAAGTCAAGTGGTTTAAAATTGATTACAGGAAGGTCAGGGATAGTAATGGCACCTCTGGGAACTCATCTTCTACTTGCCACTTTTACTAGCAATTTGACTGGGTGCTGAGGGTTTCAGTGAGCACTGAGCCCACAGTGGTGCATGATAATCTGCTATGCAGGGACAGCACCCTCATAAGTCTGGAGAAGAGGAGACTAAGGGGGGTCTTGATAACAGTTTTCAAGTACATAAAAGGTTGTTTCAAGGAGGAGGAAGAAAAATTGTTCTTTCACCTCTGAGGCTACGAGAAGCAATTGTCCTAAACTGCAGCAAGGGCAGTTTAGGTTGGACATTAGGAAAAACTGCCTAAGAGCCAGGGTGATTAAGCACTGGAATAAATTGCCCAGGGATGTTGTGGACTCTCTGTCCTAGGAGATTTTTAAAAGCAGGTTAAACAAACACCTGTCAGGGATAGTCTAGATAATACTTAGTCCTGCCTTGAGTGTAGGGGACTGGATTAGAAGACCTCTCAAGGTCCCTTCCAGTCCTATGATAAGAAGGATTGCTTGCTTCTTCTAAAAAGGAGTGCTGGGTGAACCTGGGGAAGGAGAGTTTCTCCCTTGTCTTAACAAATGCTCAGCCCTGGGTGAGAGCCTAACAATCCCATTTCACCTTCAGTTAAAGTGTGTGATATGAACTGTTCATTTTTGTTATGGAGATTAAAAGCAGCGGTGGCCATTTTGAGATGAATTTCAATCAATTAACGAGGAACTTGCTGAATGAGGCGCTTTGCTTCTTGGTGAGCTCGAAGGAATGCATTTCTTATTTGCTAGATCAATTTTCTACTTGTGATTTGTGTCAAAATGTATTTGGACAGAAATTGGACTTCAATTAGAAATGCACAAAACAGCATTTTAAAATAGGGGTTTTTGTTAGTTTGGTGCAATAAGGGAGAGGTCTCTGGGACTAATGTGAGGGCTGGAGCACCGGGTTTTAGTGGGAGAGGCAAAATGTTTAAGCCAGTAACGAAGGGGGTCTGTGGAGCTAATGACGGCTTTGGGGGTGAAATATATCAGGACAGGCGGGGGATCCTTGGGGCGATAGAGGGGTGCTGGAGGCCAAAGGCGGGGGGGGGGGGGGGGGGGGGAGGAAGCCCCCTAGGGGTTGGGAACAGCTGGCATATCCCATGGGATTTGTGTAACTGAGTGGGGATGGACAAGTGGGAGTTATCTGAGGGATGCAGTACTGAGTTAATTTAAAGGGGAGAACCCTACCGTACTGTTTGGGGTATTCTGGGATGGTTCACTGCGTCAGGGAGTGGTAACTATCTCATGGAAAAATGAATAATGCTTAATAAAATGTGGTATAGATAAAGTGGGATTTATACTTTTTTATTTATCGTCAACTGCTGTAATTTATTAAAGTAAACATAATATAACAAAACAATAATTGAAATGGATAAAACACTAAGAAGTTAATGGACCTATATCTATGCCTTACTTACCATGCGGGTACCTCTGCTCCTTGCAGCCACTGTGTAAACTACATTGGCATGATTCTTTAGATCACCCCTTTTCCAGAGTGGGTTGGTCGGGTCCCTGACCCCTTTTCTGCAACTGCCTACAGGCTTCCTGCCAAGAGTGCTGCTTGATGGAACTCAGGAGAAGAAGAAATATTGACAACTTTAGCTGCTACCTGAAGCCCCAGCCCTAGTTGTATCCACAGCCAGTGGCCCCCTGCACCTCAAGAGAAGTTTGGTGCATCATTGCTGCCCCCCCCCTCCCCATTTCACTTTATTCACACCGCAGGACAGATGTTGCCAGGTACCCGCTACAATTGTCCTGTGTCCCATCCCCCTCCGCCAACCAGCGCATCGCGGGCTGGGGACGGGGGAAGGACGTGACAAAGGTGTTCGTCCGTCACCTCCCGAGTCACGTGCTTTAGCTGGGCCCGCAGCGCTGCCCGGCAGGGAGGCGGCGTGTCCCGCACTACCCCGGCTGCGGGGGGGGCCAGGTGACACGAGCCTCACCCCAGTGCCCACATCCCACCGGCCTCGTGGGCAGCCTCCTCGGAGGCGCCCAGGCGTCGACTGAACCCCGCCTTAGCGGGCCCCGCAGGCAGCGGCTGCCCGTCATCAGCAGACGGCGCCTGGGGAGGGGCTGTCCGCGCGCCCCAGGTACAGCCCGTCGCTTCCCTGGGCCCGCCAGTTCCAGCCGGCTCAGAACGCGCGCGGGACCGGGAGCCGCACTCGCAACCCCACGTGACCGGCAGGGGCGGAGCAGCATGAAAGCCACATCCGGGTGAGACGCTGCTCTCCCGGTGCGTGACTCAGGGTGAGAGCGGCTCGCCCCCGTGAGAGGGAGGGGAGGTATTTCCCGGGAAGGTGGCTGCCGCAGCAGTAGCGTTCCCTGCGGTGGCTGTGCGGAGTAGTGACGTACACACGCAGATACGTACGCCCGGCCCAGGACAGGGGGAGGGGGTGGGGCAACTGGATTGAACCACCCTCGGCGACAGGTAATAGAACGTTCGGAACGTTCTAAACACCAACGGTTTCAGCGGCCCCGCAGGTGGGGGAGGGTTGTTTCTTAGGCGGACGGTTGGGCGGGGGGGGAGGCCAGACTCTGTGTCTTGGCTGGGAACCTGTTCGCCCCCTGGGTTGGCTCTGATGAGTTCAGTTTGCCAGGCGCTTCACTGGGAGAGTCCAACAGCTCCCTGAACAGCCTGGCTGAGCCTGAAGGGGGTGTGAGGTACCCCAACTCCCTGGCCCCCTCCCTCTCCCACACCCGGGGCAGGGGTTGGGGAGACAGCTGCAGGCAAGAGCCTAGCTGCTGTTGCAGGTGATGGCCTCATAAGGGCTGGCCTCCTGTTCCTGGCCATTTCTATGACAGCATGCTGCACTCCTCACCTATAGTGCTGCCAACGACCCCACGCCAGGGCATGCACGCCCCTGGTTCTCACAGGCCACATGGAGGAAGGGAGGTGACCCGATGAGGTTGACAGTATTTCACTGGAACTGCAAAATCCTTCATCCCCTGTGCCTTAAAATTAATATTCCTCAGTGTGGCTGAGTGGTTACAGTGTTAGCCTGGGAGTCTGGAGACCTGGGTTTAATTTCCTGCTCTGCCACAGTCTTTCCTGTGTGACCCGGTATGAGTCCCTTTGTCTTTCTGTGCCTGCGTTCCCTCTCTGTAAAGTGGGATAATTGTATGTACTTCGCATACGTATTGCGAGGATACACGTTAAAGGCTGTGAGGTGCTCAGATACTGTGGTAATGGGCCCTTCTTCCTCCCCACTCAGATTACTGATGGTTGGCAATGTGTCTGTTTCCTTGAAATATTATTTCAGTGGCCTAGAGGCATCAATTTCCCTATTGGTGGAACGGGTGGGGCTAAATGAATGAAAAATCTACTTTGGCAAATAGGGAACTTCTCTGCCACATGGTGAGTAGGATGGGAGGTGCTAAAGCCACCAATTTATGAAGACAGTGTGTGTGTTAAATAAGTAGATTTCTAGAGCGTAAGGTATAGAACCATAACTTGCCAACGTGTCTGCTGACAGATGTTTATAATACCCCAGTCCATAGCAGCAAAGTGAAGCTAACAAGATCCTGGTCAGTTTTGCTCCTATTCACAGTAGCAGTGAAGTTGCCAGTGATCATGTCGATTTCACTTTGTTGCTAGTTAGCACTGCTACCAGTAGCAGAGAGCTTCCCTAAAGATTGCAAGCAGTGGCAAACGGGGCCTACAGGAGTGGCAAAATAATCAGGAGGTTCTGGTTGAGGAAGATGAAGTCGATTCTATGTAATGCTTCAGCTGACCAGTATTTTCACTTCTGAGTGTTGGTTTCCTAATGAAGTGAATCTCAACAGACTGGCGATGATTTTTGGTCCCTAAAGGGAGAATTTGCCAGTCCTTTACTTACATTTACGTATCAACGTCTGACCTTAACTGCTGCCCTTGGAATTTCTCTCTCACTTCTATTTGACTCTGGCTGTGGCTACGCTCGAAACTCCGAAGCGCTGCCGCGGGAGCGCTCCTGCAGCAGCGCTTTGAAGTGCGAGTGTAGTCGTGCTGCAGGTACTCCACCTCCATGAGGGGATTAGCTTACAGCCCTGGGAGCGTGGCTTACACTGGCATTTTACAGCGCTGTAACTTGCTGCGCTCAGGGGGGTGTTTTTTCACACCCCTGAGCGAGAAAGTTGCAGCGCTGTAAAGCGGCAGTGTAGCCATAGCCTCTGTCTTCAGTCATGGCTCGTCTCTGTGGACTACTTTGCTTGCCTTGTGGGTATTCTTTCCAGTGTCACTGTCATCCAGTCCAGTCCAGATTAATAATATATTTGGCAATTTGCCTCAATGCTTCAGTGTGGTTTTGGTCGGCACCCATATTTCAGTGCTTTTGTGCCCAGTTTTCAGCACTTCAGTTCTTGTCTATGTGCTTCAGCGCCTATTTTTGAGCACTTTGGTGCCTGTCTCCATGGTTATTTCAGAGTATTTTGATGCCAGTTTTTCCCCAGATGTTTTGCACTCAGGTCCTTGTATTGTTGATGTTTCCATTGTTGGCTTCATC
Source organism: Trachemys scripta elegans (assembly GCF_013100865.1). Lineage (NCBI taxonomy): Eukaryota > Metazoa > Chordata > Testudines > Emydidae > Trachemys > Trachemys scripta. Next base: position 126,912,367 of record NC_048298.1, read on the forward strand.
ACATCCGTGCCTGTGGGTAAGTACTTAAGCACCAGTTGGCACAAGTGGCTTTGGTATTTGGTTGCATTGTTTTTACTAAACGGTTTCCTCAGCCATTAAGGCAGAAAGAAGACTATTTAGCGGGTTCAAAGGATATCTGAATGGTAGAACCAGATCAGTAGTGAATGAGTATGACTTCTGTGTTGCACATACAGTCTAACCAGCAAGTACAGAGGTGTTCAGTGTGCAAGCATCTGCCACTTTGGTAATGAGGAGACATGGGAAACATCTTCTTTTCAAGGCATCGTAGGGAAACTCCCCAAAGTCTGGCACAAAATCATCTTACACTGCTTCAAAAGGGAAGCTGCTGAGTACAGTGTGTGTGTACCCTCTGCATCAACACAAACCTAGTTTCCTCCTGATATGTTCTTGGGAGTAAAAAAGCCCTGTGCTGTCACTCTTTTATATGCCAAAATTTTGAGACTTCAGGTCTCAGTGTTGAAATCTTTGATGCTGAGTTCTCATGTACCTCATGAGGTGGATCCTTGACACAAGAGATTGAGGTAGGGGGTATTGAAAGAGAACCCACTACTTTCTTCTGATACATTGCAATCTTATCCCTGTAATCCAGTCAGTTCCACTTCTGGAATTCCTGCTGATGCATATTCCCAGCTTGGGGCTAAAAACTGATTAATGATATTACTGTATGCTAGGAGACTGACATTTTCCCAATAACAGCTTTGAGGCATTCCTCTTGTCCGCCACTTGTCTGGAGCGCTCAGAGCAGTTTGAATCCTTTTTGTATTAAAGTTGATACCTGCTTCCTTGAAGTTTCCTCCTTGGCACATAAAGCTCTGGCTTTGAGGCCAGCCCCTTCGTGCCTCTTATGTAGGGATTCCGGCACAATGACTGCTAGAACTTCATGAAGCCTTTGTGATGTTCCAGGTCCTTCCATTGAGTAGACAATTTCAGATGCTTGTGTGGTGTAAGTTGAGGTTCAGGAGGAAAATATAATTAGATGGAGTCATAAGTGCCAGAGGATTACATTGATGCTACATGTAAACCAAGGCAGAGAAGCAACTGGATAACAACCTGCCGGGCATGATCCAGCATTCTCCCAACTTTTACAGAAGCTGCTAAGACATCTAAGTTTGGTGTGTCTGAGGAGTTGGCTGATTCCCACAGGCTTTGTGAAAGTCATCTACCAGAAGGACTTAAAACAGCAACTGGAAAAAGTTTGTGGTGTGGTGCAGACAAACCCCCATCAACCTCCAAACTGATATTGCATATACATTTTTTGACTCATTCTTCAACTGAGTCTATCCACATTTATTTGACAGCTATTTCAGCCTATTGTGCACTGCTAGATAAGTGTTTCTGTAGACTTTTATTGTCAGATTCTTCATGCAGCGCTTGATCCTTTTTCAAATGCCTATATTAAAAAGCTCTTTCTGTCATTGTGTATTAATGTGGTGCTGATGAAACTCCTTTTGAACTTGTTTCTTACATGAAGAGTCTTATTCCTGGTGCGTGAGAATGAGCTTAATCCACTTTGTCATACGTTTGTTTTTTTTAGAATAGCTAAATTTATGGATGTTTTGTATTTGCTTGCCTCTTTCAGGCATCGTGCATAACATCTAGAACTGTGAAGGAAGTATCTGCTCCCTCCACTGTGTTTGCAAAATAAATACAGAAAAGCTTATTGGTGTTGGCCATATTGTTTCTGCTTCTTGGAGTTTTATTTTCATTTGGTTTTTCTCTTGGACATCCCTTGAGCCATGCACCTGATCCCCAGAACTGAAAATCTTTGAGGGATGTTATTTTTATCTTCTCTTAAGATATCGTTCCAATAGGCTTTCTAGTCACCTGCTCACTACCTTCAGAGTTTGGGAGTAATCACTCTAGAAAATGATGCTTTTGTGGTTTTTCTTGAAGCAATAGTTTTTGTTTTGTTTTGTTTTGAATGTTTTGTTTTAATTTAGTGGCTTATTTAGGGAGACTGTGCCTCCAGCTCAGAAAGAAACTGACTTGGAAGAGAAATGGTTAAACTCGGAGAGTTGCATGGGCAGGAGAGCCATCAGAAGTTGGGTGCTGGCTTAGATTCCATCCTGCTACTGCTTGCTTTATGGACCAAAAGTTGTTAAGACCTTGAGGAGTTCTGCATATCTCATCCTAGGGAATTAAGATTTAGGAGTGTGAATCTCATTGGAATGGTATCTTCAGAGAAGCCGACTTAAATATCTGTAACTTTCCCTTCCAGCAACCAGAGGAGTCATTTTGAATTTTGGCTTCATAATTTATTACGTCTACTTGCTAGAAGCTTATTAAACAGATGAAGTTCCTAGGCAATGTTTAGGGAAAGCCCTCTGGTAGAATTTCTAGCACTCTACACTTTCCCAGCAGTTGTGGGAGCTGCTTACCAGGACCTTGCTTGTAGGTTTGACAGTAATCTTTCATATTGGCCTCAGGTTAGTAGGTGTCATTTAGTAAATTTTTCAAGCCATGAAAACAAGGTTAATAATAATGACTTATGGAACTGATGAGCCCTAATATTAATAAATCTCTTTGGGAGTGGTATATAGAAGTGAGAAGTATTATTTAGATTACTATTGTTATCTGTTTCTTTGAGATGGGCTTTCAAATCATCATAATGGCACTATATATGCTAAGTGATATAAGTTGCAACTTAACTCTAAAAGTCAGGCTGACATTCCCTCAGAAAAAAGTCAAGCTAAGCTTAAGAGAATATTTTTGTTCTTAGTCTATGAAAGTGATTAAAACATTGAGGGAAAATCAGCACAGGAAGGATAACAATCTCTTTCCCCCAGATGATTCAGTTGTCTCTAGGTTATTGACGGAGACAGCCTGGAAAAAGTGGCTAATAGCTGTTAATTTCTTGACAGTACAAATATAGCTAACAGAAAACACATTGTAGATCTGCATTTTCAGGTTTTATGTGATTTTTTTTTTTTAAGTATGAAAATCTTTTTTGTTTTAATCTGAGGTATTTTCAAGCATACCCACATTATTGTGACAATTGGGAATCTAAAATCCAAAACCTTATGGCAGTCGTGCAAAACTAACTTTCCACTGATACTATACAATCTTTGATTTCTCAGTCTAGAAGGATTAAAAATCTGACTTTGAGGTCCTAAATAAAATCCAGAGGTTTTAAAACTATTGTTGTTGTTTAGTGCTGAACAAGGAGCCAGGGTTTGAGACCTTTTAGTCCACTAGTTCTCAACCAGGAGTACACTTACCCCTGGGGGTACTCGGAGGTCTTCCAGGGGATACAACAACTCATCTAGATATTTGCCTGGTTTTACAGCAAGCTACATAAAAAGCACTAACACAGTCAGTACAGATTAAAATTTCCTACAGACAATTACTTGTTTACGGGGTGGATTTGATTTATATCATGATTTAAATCACTAGTCAGGAAGACTCGATTTAATCATGGATTTATATATAAAAGTGCATTCTTGTTGGTTGTTATAACCTTAATACATATTCCTCACAACTCAGAGATGTAGGTTTCATTTTTAGAAGATACACACAATACATTTTTAAAGTGAATTATTTTGAAAACTTTTCAGATTAGTTTTACAGCTATATCAGAAAATGAATGATTGTTTGGTTATTTCATTTACCAAAGGTAATTGAAGCAGATAGTTCACCTGCCACTGACTTCATAAATATCACCAATTCAACAGGTTAATCATTAATATTTGGAGGATTTTCTTGCCATGCTGTATTAAGAGAACATTGGGGGAGGGATAGCTCAGTGGTTTGAGCATTGGCCTACTAAACCCAGGGTTGTGAGTTCAATCCTTGAGGGGGCCACTTAAGGATATGGGGCAAAAATCAGTACTCATTCCTGTTAGTGAAGGCAGGGGCTGGACTCGAGGATCTTTCAGGGTCCCTTCCAGTTCTATGAGAGAGGTATATCTCCATATATTTATTTATTTATTTCACATCACCAGACAGACATTTAAAATTGTTTTATTTAATTAAAACAACAACATTATGTATTCTGGATATTTTTCTTCAACAGCAAACATAATATTTTAACAAAACAAGCACATGAATTTTTGAATTTAAACATTCCAGTTTTTTTAAATCGTGTTTTTATTAAAATTGTTTATAATGAAATATTAAAAAACAACAACAAAAATTAAATCGACTATGTCAGCCAGGTCAACATGAGAAACTTTAAAATATTGGCTTCTGCAGTTAACTCAGTCGTCTTCACCTTAATTTTTCTGTTTGTTCATAATCTGGAAAAGAAAAACAAGCTTTCCTGCTTTTTCAGGAGCCAAATGATTTCTCAATTTGGAATGAATTAGTCCAAAGGAAGAAAATATTCTTTCTACACTGGCAGAAGAAGCTACAACTGTTAAAAGTCAGATTATCACTTCAACAGTCTCTGAATCAAAGTGCTTAAGTGACTTCCACCAGTGTACTGGTCTCATTTTCTTTAAAACATCATCAACAAACATATATTTCTGGAATGGTTCTTATTCCCAAACTGGGTCTCTTTTACGGCCTGCTGCCATTATAGGTTTTCCCTTCTCGTGAGAGAATAAATAATAATAATAATAAAATAATATTTAATGGTATGGTATCGTAGGTCTCAAATCAATGAAGGCTACACTCAGAAAGATCAAGACTTCTGGAATATGCTGCTCAAACAGTTTTACTTTTGATTCTACTGCCTGTCCCTTCCTTCTCACATTTATCTCCAGACTTCTTCTTCTTGTCCAGATCTGTTCTGCCCCCAACAATCTTCTATTCATTGAACTTTTTGAAACTTTGCACATTTAGAGAGAGGTAAGGGATTGACGTTGTGTACACAAATTTGCAGAGGGACAATAGGGTTGAGGTCTGTTATTTTCCACCTCCCTATATTATTTATTTATTTTTTTTCTGTTAACAAGCGTGTTATCTCTGGAGACACAAATACACAGTTTGAGAACTGCAAAACTAAGCATATCTGGTATCTTCTAGACTGAGCCCTGAGTCCCATTGGGTAGTTAGAAAGATTAACCTAAATAATCTGTACAGAAGCCCCTGGAGCCCCATAAGATTGGGTCCCTAATCCATGAATTATTGGAACTCATTTACAAAACTTTTCTTAAACATTACGTGAATATATTGTCTCATACTGTAGAATTAGAATTTATAATCCCTATTCCATGATGAGATATCTTTGAGCTATAATGTATCTTAATTAAAACTTTTTCCCTCAAAAAGAATTTTATCAAAAAAATCTGATTTAAATAAAAAAATTGGGATTTTTTTTGTTTTTATTTTTTTAAAATAATTGATTTTTATCCATCCTGTTGTTTATACTGCTCTATATACTGGAATGTAAGTACAGTATTAATATTCCCATTGTTTTATTTTATGATTGTATGCTAAAAATGAAAAAGTAAGCAATTTTTCAGTAATAGTGACACTATTGGTAGTTTTATAAGCATTTTGTAAACAAGTAGCTTTTAAGTGAGGTGAAACTTGGTACACAAGACAAATCAGACTCCTGAAAATAGTCTGGAAAGGTTGAGGCTACAACAATGGCTCTATCTGTGTAAAGCGACTTTTCCAAGGATATGTGGCTTGATGACCCTTAAATTCCTAATAATGTAGTGTGATTTTAGGGTTAATCCATTCAGACTTTCAGGTGTAGTCAAATATAAGACAACTCATTCATGTTGCAGCCCACATCTTAATAGAGAACTTGTCGCCAAGAACACTACCTTTCTGAATTGCAATTCCATAATGTCACTGTGGCAAATATATCAGCTGCTTATACATGAAAGTAATATTAGGAAATTATTTTTAGGTGTCTTTAGTGCAATATTGTGTTGTCCTTTATGAGAGAGTTAATCACACTATCTACTCTTGCTCTTAATTTTGTTTCTTTCTGTCCCAAAATCTATTTTCTCTTTCCTTTTGTCCCCTGCCCATTCCTTCTGCCACCTGGATTTCTCTTCTCCCTCTGCATGTACTTCTTTGTTGCTCAGGTCACTTCTGTGAGCATGCCTGGTTGCCTTGTTTCTTTTTCCCATGGCCCACGGATATTCTTTTACCACTAGCTGGATTTCCAGTTCCACAGGTGGCAATGGCTGCTATGATGGCTTCTGTTTCCTCTTTTTCCTTTTATACAACAGTAGCCCCAGTAGAAATGGAGAAGAGCCAGCATCATGTTATCAGCTAGCAAACTGCAGACCCTTAGTGGTCCATAGACCACATTTTAGAAAAAAGGCAACAATATTAACAGTTTTATTCTCTTCATTGGAAACAAAGCATGTGTGCATATTGAGATGGGGAAAGGATGCCCTAAAAGCAAACTCTTAGTTAGGAAAAGGATCAGGTCAGAAAAATACTAATTTTGAGAGCTGTGACATGTTACTGGGACCATTGCCTGTGCTTCCATTAGGTGGCAGTGGATTTATGGAGGGACTTTTCTTAATGTGTTGGGTGTGTTCATTTTGGAAAGCTGGCCCTCTGCGACGTTGCAATAGGGAACATCTGTTTGAACATATTTACCCGAAGTATTTTACACTGATGCTTCCCATCTCTCAAGACCCACTTTTGTCATGATGCCTACAGGAAGTTACCCAACTAATTTTGGCTAGGGTGAGAGTCTCTTAAGGATTATTTCTTTTCCTTATTTTTTAAAAAGTATGTGTGATTGTATGTTTTATTCCTCTCTTTCACTCTTTTGTATATTGCTTGGTTTCTTAGATTATGAGCTTTTCAGGTTAGATTGTGTGGATGGCACTTAATTCAAGGTGGATACTACTGGAATAATGATGATTATTAGGTCACCATGACTGATGGTGGCACTGTTGAGTTTATAGCTTCAACACTATTCCACATTAAGCCCCCCAAAACACTTATGGGCATGGTGAAGTGTAACCAAGTAATCCCTTTGCCTTCAGTTAAGCATGTCCATAAGTATTTGTAGGTTCTGGACCAAAACCGTTTTTTTTTTTTTTTTTGGGGGGGGGGGGGGGGGGAAGAGGGGAGGGTTTCCACATGGCAGTTTCTTCTGTCTGTTGCTTTCTGTACTGGCTTAGCTTAGTTTTTTGTCACCATTAAATGGCATTTACTGGTCTAGTCCCTTAAAATGTCCAAGTCCCTTTGAAATGGAGTCACCTTGGTTATATGTTCAATTTTTTGTATTTGATACCATTGCCTTTGTACTCTGATTAGAAAGCAATATATTCCAGAAAGCATTTATTCAGCTCTTCTACTATGTACTAGAAAAGTCATAACAAGCTGCTCTCTCTCAGTAACGCAGGTAAAAGGAGAATATTTAAATTTTCTGTCCTCCTCTATGCTTTCATGTATAGATAGATGTATAGAAAGTAATGCAATCAAACCTTCAGACAGTTAGGATATTTCATTTTGCTTTGTGGTCTCATTAACTCAACAGTATAAATTTTATGAAATAACAGACACAGGGTTTATAAATTTTTAAGTTTGTCTGTAGTTAAATAGCTTTTAAGAAGTTTCGATCCTGCCTTTTACACAGTACTGTGTTACTCACATACTGACGTACTGCTGTTCACTCTTGAGGCTTGTCATCATTGCATTGTTAACTCAAGCTATAAACTTGAGTTTTACTATTAACCTGACTCCTGTCCCCACACACATTGCTAGCTCAAATTAAGTGGCATTGTAAACTTGAACTAGGTAAGGGGGTATGAAGTGCTGCTGATGCTGGAGCTAATAATGCAGTGGGGATATAGCAGCTCAAGTTGTGAATAAATCTCAGTAATTAACTGATTTTTCAGTTTGGTGGCCTAACTGAAAAATCAAAACGTTCAGTTTAAGATGGAACCAGAACAGAAACTTGTCAGATTTCTCATTGAAACAAAAGTTGAAAAATTTGTTTGGGGTTGAACAAAATGTTTTGGGTGGCTAAATGTTTGGGTGTTTTTTTTTTCCCCTTTTTTTAAATAAAAGTAAGGGAATTCCAAAATGAAACTTCTTTCCAAAACAAAAAAATTAAAAATGAACCATTTTGACATTCAGTTTTTTTATTTGATGGAAACAATTTGCCAAAATCGACCTGAATTCGCAAATTGTTTGGTCGTGCAGAATCTGCGTTTTTTCCGTGAAAAAACTATTTGCACTAAAAAATTCACCCTATTCTAGTTACAGCTCCCTATTGGCTGCTAATCCAATCACTCTGTGCTTCTAATTCAATCATTCTGTGTAGCTCCAATGTTGTTTCACAATGTGGTCACTCTCACTTGAGCTAAGCTCCAGTGTACTAACTTGAGGTAACTGTTGCAGTGAAGGTAAATCCTTAGATATAAGTTTTCCATTTGTTGTATTAGGCTAATGCTTTTGTTACAGAGATTTCTTGCTCAGTAGAAGTCCAGTTCTTGCACTAGCGTTAGAGCACATATGGTCCTTAGGAATTTTTTTGTTTCCTATGATGCTGTTATTACCAGCATGGAAATGAAAGCTAATCTTAAAATTTTAGTTGGTGGTCTCAGAATCGGAAGCAGTCACTGTTGAATGATTAACCATATTATAAGATGAACAGTTGGATAAAATGTGAATGCAAATAGCTCTGTTGTTTGATTCAATGTCACTCTAGTAAAATTACTAAATTTATAAATATGCCAAGTATGAAATATTAAAACAAAAAAGCAGCCCTCAATCAAAATAAAATAGATGAATCCTTAGATTTAAAACAAAACAGACAAATCCACACTGATATTGTCAAAGGTATTGTTGACTCTAATCTGATACTCTTAAATATGGATCCTGCAAACACTTCTGCATTTGTTTAAACTTGTTATCATGAGTGGTCTCATTGAAGCCAGTGGGACAGCTCTTGGTAGTAAAGTGAAACATGCATACAAGTTTGTGTAGGATTCAGGCCTTGGTTTACATTTCATAAAGTGGTGAGGAGTGAGAAGTCATTTGGGCATGATCTTGCAGTTTCTGTATATGGGCAGGTCCTCTTGAATACAGTAGTAATTTTTTTCTGTAAAAGAATGAACAGGTTTATAAGCCTTCATGTGCCATGTAAATATATTTTCTAAATTTTGTATTTTTTATATTTAAAATATTGTTTTTATTTGAAAATAAAAACAAATTTTTCAGTATCAAAAACTATGAACATTGTTATAAAAGGTATACATATATAAAGGAATAGCTCTCTGAAGTTTTCGAATAAGCACTTAACTAATAGATGTTCTAAAATGAAAATAACTACACAAAGTAATAGTCATGTTACCTCCTGAAAAATTAAGAAATGATAAATTGTTCCAGAATTGTGTGGAAGGATGCGGTCATCTTAATAAAGTATGGTGTATATAATATGACAAACAGTATATAGAACTGAAGAATCGTACTGGGTTATAAAGGATGTTGCACACATTTTTGACCATGTCTTAAAACAGCTGAGTCATTAGGATAACACTGTAGAATTAAATACAACATAACTGGGCCAGAGTATAAAAACCTAGCGAAAGCCTAATTGAGCTATACATGCATTTTATCCTGGATATTAGAATCTGGTGTGGCGTTTAGTTCAAATGTTTTTCAAGGCATAATGTATGGTTCCAAAAGGAAAGACCAGATCTGTACTACCAAGTTTTTGCTAGCATAATTATGTTGGTCAGGGGTGTGGTGAAGTTGATTTGTGACCAATAGAGCTGTGCTGGCAAAATCCCATAGAGTAGATGCAGTTATATTGGCAAAACTGCACTTTTGTTGATCTAGTTTATTTTGTTTGAGGGGGCTAGAGTAAGCTATCGCAGCAAAAGCCAAGTTTTGCTAGTATAATCTTTTCCACACTAGGAATCCTTTGCCCATGCAATATAGCTATACTGTCAAAGCCTTCGAAGTGTAGGTATGTCTTTAGTGAAGATTCTCTTTAAGAGGAGGAGTCCACGAAGTATATAGATTATTCCTGGCATGAATGTAAATACATTTTTGATTTTTTTTAAATATAAAAGGAATTTTCTGCCTCAGAAAATTGAGTTACAGGTCTTGATTATTTTTCAAGAAGCTTGTTTATAAATGGGGGTTACCCAAAAAAACCCTTCAAATCCTCATATTATAAAAACCCCTCAAACCCTCATAAAATAAACGAAACTTTCAGTTTTTCAAGGAATATGGTGGATAATTCAATGTTGTTGTCTGTGTTTGCTTTCTTGCGTGGAGCTCTGTAGGTTAGTCCATACTATAGGTACAAGAGAGAAACAGATTTGAATAATATTTTTCTAACTAGTTTTCCTGATTTGGTTACATTTGAATTGTAGACAGGCTCTGTCATGCCTCTTCATGTAGATTTTTTTTCTTCCACGGTGGAAATTGTCTATTTTGGAGTGCCAGGATTCCATTTGATTTTTAATTGTCCATAGATCTTGATGGAAAAAGTTTATTTTGTCCCTTCTCCCATTAGTTTTGTGCTTACGGTGCATGCAGTATTGATATTGTGGAAAGGATTTGAGCTCTGACATAATAGAGACATGTGTCAGTGCTATGAATATATTGGTGGCAAAAGAGTAGCATTGCCATAGAGCAGGGGTGGCCAACCTGAGCCTGAGAAGGAGCCAGAATTTACCAATGTGCATTGCCAAAGAGCCACAGTAATAGGTCAGCAGCCCCCCTTCAGCTCCACCTCCTCCCTGCTCCAAGTGCCTTCCACCCACCAGCAGCCCCGCCGATCAGCGCCTCCCTCTTCTTTCCCTCACCTCCTGGTCAGCTGTTTTGTGGCATGCAGGAGGCTCTGGGGGGAGGGGGAGGAGCAAGGGCATGGCAGGCTCGGGGTGCGGGGAGAAAGGGGTGGAGTGGGGGTAGGGCCTGTGGCAGAGCCAGGGTTGATCAGTGAGCACGCTCTGGCACAGTGGAAAGTTGGCACCTGTAGCTCCAGCCCCGGAGTCAGTGCCTATACAAGGAGCTGTATATTAACTTCTGAAGAGCTGCATGTGGCTCCGGAGCCACAGCTTGACCACCCCTGCCATAGAAGAAGAAGAATCTCTGCTTCATTGCTAGAGAAAATTAAAAACTATCATTTCATCAGAGAGAAGTACTTGACATAATGACATCTCTGAGTCTTCTTATCAAAGTTCTGATGGTTCCTGTTTTTAAGGCAGAAAATACTGCGTAGACTGTCGGTCCTTCATCAGTTAAGATTGGAAGACGTGTTGTGATCGGCTCAATCTTTTCCTGCTCTGTCCATCCTTTGCCATGCTTGTCCATATCTCCTTGTTAGGAAATCATCCCACCTCTTTGGAGGCCGACCGCGTGGCCGTTTCAGTTCTTGTGGATACCACTCGGATATAGCTGCAGTCCATCTGTTGTCACTGAGTCGGGCCACATGTCCCGCCCACTGCATTTTGCTGAGCCTGCTTTCAACAACAACATCTTGCACTCCACACTGCTGCCTAATTATTTCATTGGGGATGTGATCGCGGAGAGAAATGCCCAAAAATGTTCGTTCCATCGTCCTCTGTGTCTATACAGGATGCAAAAAGCTGGGTATAGAAATCCCTGCAGATTGCCTCCATCTCTGTTCGATTCTCCATCCTTGTTCTTCAAAGCCGATAATGATGACTTATACAACGCCAGTTCCCGTTTACATTTTTTGAGACTTTTACGATCTTCAGCAGCCTTTAGGATCTTTTCGGTTAGAAATTTCTCGAAGTTTTCCTTCAGCTTCATTTGTATGAGCTTGCAGAGAAGGGAGTACTCAAGCCTGTCACTGCCATTTCTTTTAATTTTTCTCCTCTTCTCCAATAAGGGCTTTGTATTCTCCGAGATTTTTCTGGTAGCTCTTTTTGGTCTTTCACGCTCAGCTGATTTCACGCACCATTCCAGTCTCTTGCTGAAGTTCTCATAATTGTCATCGCAGTCATCCAGGAGGCTCCAGTCTTCCCTGGAAATGTTTTCCTCCAGGATTTCCTCATCGAAAGCTACCGGTTGGTGCCTTCTGTTTGCCATACACAGTGCTTAATTTTCTCAATGCCTTTTTCTCCATCTTCACAGTGAATGTGAGTCTGGCTCTCAGTAGGCGATGATCACTACCGATGTTAAATGATGGCACTACTGAAATATCCTGCACAATGCGTCCTCTATTGATCAGAAAGTAATCGATTTCATTCTTTGTCTTCATGTTCTATGCAATCCAAGTCCATCTCCTGTTGGCCTTCTTTCAGAACCAGGTGTTACCAATGAACCTTCTCGTCCTCTCTGCCAGTATAGCTAGTCGTTCTCCTCACATGTTTCATTCTCCGATACCGTACCTTCCTATGAACTTTTCGCCTTCTCTCCCTCTTCCAACCTTGGCGTTAAAATCTCCCATCGCAATCGTATATGTGGAACTCTGAATGAGAGTTTCCTCCAGCTCCTGATAGCATCCTTCCACATCATCTTCACATGCACTTGTGGGAGCATAGATCTGGATGATTTTGAGGGTGCTGTTTCGGAGGTAAAGCACCCCGATACGCGATGACTTCAAAGGGCATGAGAAGATTTTCGAAGACCATTCCTTGTTTATGATGAATCCAACTCCTCCAACTGTCCTCGTGCCTTCTCCTTTTCCTAAAATGACTGTGCTTTCATCCCTCCTGCTGACCTCCATCTCCTTCTTTTGTCGTGTTTTGCAAACACCCAGCACATCGCAGGCTGTTTTTGCATTTTCCTCCATGAGATGGTTTATGGATTCCTCCCTTGTCAGTGTTCTGCAGTTATAAGGGCACACTGAGGCTTGGTCTACACTAAACCCCCAAATCGAACTAAGGTACGCAACTTCAGCTACGTGAATAACGTAGCTGAAGTCGACATACCTTAGTTTGAACTTACCCCCGTCCAGACCCGGCAGGCAGGCTCCCCCGTCGACTCCGCGTACTCCTCGCGGCGAGCAGGATTACCGGAGTTGACGGGGAGCACTTCTGAGTTCGATTTATCGCGTCCAGACTAGACGCGATAAATCGAACCCAGAAGTTCGATTGCCTGCCGCCGAACCAGCGCGGTAAGTATAGACAAGCCCTGAGAGAGTTGTCAGGTTTCCTTTTAGCAACCTGGCACCTAAGATTCTTTTCAGCCTCTCGTCGATTGAATGCCTCACTGCCTCCGGAGTGGGGATCAAGGGACGTGCAGAGAACTGATACTTGGTTTTCCTTGTTGTTTTAGCCATTATTTTCAGTCATCCGCTGGCTGGGCTGTCAGTGGCGCGTTTACCTCCTCAACTTAACTAGCTTACAGCCTCAGAAAGACGGATTATACGCCCCTCCACAGAGGAAGCAACTCTCTCGCTGGGCTGACAGTCCGACACCTTGATAGCATGGTTAGACCTGCCAGAGAATACACTCCACTACCATCGCTGTTGAACAGCCAGAGTCACTGCTGTGCCACATTGATGCGTCGAGGTAGGATTTGCAGCTAGGGCAATGAAATAAAAATAATGACAAAGAATGGAGACCTGTTGGCTTCTTACCATCTGTTTTTTATATGGTATCTGGCTAACATTTTCTAACTAGCAGTGTTAGTGTTTGTAATTTTTTCATTGCAAGTATTTTTAATGAACGTTTTTAAGCAGGGGACTTAGGTTATGTAGATACAAAATCTTTCACCTCAAAGTCACTGACCTGAATTCAGCTCAGTTTGTTAGTGACCAAACTCTCTCATGTAAAGTGAGTTGATTGTGAGATGACAGTATCACAGATATCACTACTATAATTGTCATTTGTGCTGACATTCACAAGAGATAGGCCAGGGATTCAATGGCATGGCAAGTGAACGTGGTCCTTCCAGGTCAACACTGAAATAGTGTGGCTAGTCCTGCCACTTCCCACTCTACACCTGTTCTGTGGGTACAAGAAGGACTTCATTCTTCAGGGCTGTCAATCAAGCACTTTTCACCATCTGCATAATTCCTTTTTAGGCAAAAAAATAAAGTTCTTAATGTTAATAATTAAGTTATTTTATTAAGTATTAGATTAGATGATTGATTTACTGGTCTACCATCATATTTGAGCATGCTACTTGATGATACAGAAACATCTGCCCCAAAGAGTTTACGATCTAAGCCCCCTATTCTGAAGATAGATTGTGCATGGTGTTTACAGTCTGCCCGTATGAATTCCCTTTGCTAGATTGGATTTATATTAGAACAATTGAAGAAGATGATGATACAGGAAGAGGAAGGGAGAGGACTTTCTGAGGATTTTCTGAGGATTTTTTTTCCAGTAAACTACTACAGTAACTCCTCACTTAACGTTGTAGCTATGTTCCTGAAAAATTCAACTTTAAGCGAAACGATGTTAAGCGAATCCAATTTCCATTGTTGTTACTGTAGCCTCACACTCTAGAGGGCAGCACGAATGGAGGGAGGGGAGACAACAAGGCAGACAGAGACACACACCCTGTGTGTGTGTGTGTGGGGGAGAGAGAGAGATGCGTATTGCCCCTTTAAATACGCTGACACCACACTCTAAGAACATTGCCTTTAAAAAATCAGGAAATTGAGACAGCAGCTGCGGCCAGCTCTCTCTGTCCTGAGTCCTGTTGTGTCTCCCCCCTGCTCTATATGGAGAAGGGGTAAGCGGGGGTTGGGGGCAGGAGTCGGGGAGAGGGGGACACCCTGACATTAGCCCCCTTCTTCCCCCCCCCCCTGCACAGCAAGCAGGAGGCTCCCGGAAGCAGCTCCAAGGCAGAGGGTAGGAGCAGCACATGGCAGTGGGGGAGAGACAACTGAACTGCTGGCAATTGGTAGTCTGCTGGGCAGCTGCTGCACAGGGAACTTAGGGGGGCTGCCGGTCCACCCTGGTTCCAAGCCCCCACCAGCTAGCTGCAACGGGCTGCTCTTTCTGCAAGCAGTGGACAAAGCAGGCGGCTGCCAAACAGTGTTATAAGGGAGCATTGCACAACTTTAAACGAGCATGTTCCCTAATTGATCAACAACATAACAATGAAACAGCGTTAACCAGGATGATTTTAAGTGAGGAGTTATTGTATTCTTGTAAATATGGAATCATAGAAATTGTAGTGCTGGATGGGCTTCAAGAAGTCAAGTCCAGTCTGCTGTGCTGTGACAGGACCAAGTAAACATCCCTGACAGGTATTTGTCCAGTGTGTTTTTAAAAGTTTCCAATGATGGGGACTCCACAGCCTGCCTTGAAAGCCAGAGCTTAACTACCCTTATACACCGCTACCTCGATATAACGCCACCCGATATAACACTAATTCGGATATAATGCGGTAAAGCTGTGCTCCGGGGGGGCGGGGCTGCGCACTCCGGTGGATCAAAGCAAATTCAATATAACGCGATTTCACCTATAACACGGAAAGATTTTTTGGCTCCCGAGGACAGCGTTATATTGAGGTAGAGGTGTAGTTAGACAATTTTTCCTGCTATCTAACCTAAATCTTCTTTACTGCAGATTAAGCCCAATTACTTCTTGTCCTACCTTCAGTGGACATGGAGAACAATTGATCACCGTCCTTTTTATAACAACCCTTTTTTTTTTTTTTTTTAACCTTTCTTTAAAGGTCAAGTTTTCTAAATCTTTTGTCATTTTTGTGGCTCTGCTCAGGACTCCGTCCCATTTGTTCACATCCTTTCTAAATTTTGGTGCCCAGAATTGTACACAGTACTCCAGTTGAGGCCTCACCAGTTGTCCTTGTGCATCAATGGGTCATAGCTGAGAATGCTAGATTCAGGACAAACTGCTGAGAAATAGGGCAGACTCACTGGTGGTTATTCTATCATAAGATTATACCAAGCCAGTAACAAAAGTAAACTTCTGTTTCACCAAACTGGTTAACAAGAAGTTGGAAAAGCAGTCTCCTTAGGCATCCCAGCCCTTACCTCAGCACCCAGACACTGGACCTTCTAATCTCAAGAGATTAGCCATTTAGCCAGGTCAATATATAACTCAGACCTTACCCAATAATCATGCTGCTGCCAATCCTTTAGTAACTAAAATGTAAAGGTTTATTAATAAAAGAAAGGAAGAAGAGAGTTAAAAATGGTTAATAGATCATATACATACAATAATGGCAGTGTTCTTATATCAGGTTTGTAGCAGTGAAGTTATAGAGACTGCTGGCTTGTTAAGTCTTTGGTAACTTCCAAAAGATTGGAAGGGCCTCAGTCCATAGTCCAGTATGCTCCTTTTAGTTGTAAATCCACAATCCAGAGAATCAGAGGAAGAAAAAGGCAAAATGTAGTTATTCTAGGGTTTTTTTTATGCCTTTTGCCATGTGCCTGGACATTTTTTGTTTCAAATAAACCTCACAGTCCAGTCTGAAAAGTTACAAGCACAAGATGGAGTCCAGGGTCACATGAGCATATCACATGTCCTTACATGGCTTGATGTCTCACAGGGAGTAGCCATTGTCCCCTGGGAGGCTGAGGCATCAGCAGGAAGAGATGATGGGTGGGGGGAAATGACTTCTCAAGCTCGAAAAGTCCATTCACAATGTGCTGGCTAGACTGGATGTAAACTACCTTGTGGCTGTTGAACAAACAATGGTGATATAGGTATTTAGCCCATATTTATAATTTCAGTCACAAAAATGATTCCTGCATATAAACAGGACAATCTCTTATTTAGGAAATCACAACTTTTCCATTGACACCTTACATTACATACTTTATACCAGATTTGTTGCAATTGTCTAACAGTGCAATATCATTGATATAAATGGTCATATTTCAATCATACAGCATTAACCAGTGCCGAGTAGAGCAGGACAACTATCTCCTGTGTCTGACATACTACACTCCTTTTGTTAACTCCAGAGTCATATTAGCCTTTCTTTGCATCTGCATTACATTGATGACTCATACTAAGTTTGTGGTCCACTATAACGCACAGATCCTTTTTAGCAGTACTACCACCTAGCCAGTAATTTCTCATTTTGTAGTTTTGCATTTGGATTTTTCCTTCCTAAGCAAAGTGTACTTTGCATTTGTCTTTATTGAAGTTCATCTTGTTGAATTCACACCAATTCTCTAATTTGCCATTGTCATTTTGAATTTAAAACCTGTCCTCCAAAGTGCTTGCGACCCCTCTCAGCTTGGTGTCATCTGCAAATTTTATAAGCATACTCTCTACTCCATTATCTAAGTCGTCAATGAAAATATTGACAGGTTTCAGAGTAACACCGTGTTAGTCTGTATCCGCAAAAAGAAGAACAGGAGTACTTGTGGCACCTTAGAGACTAACAAATTTATTAGAGCATTTGTTAGTCTCTAAGGTGCCACAAGTACTCCTGTTCTTCTTTTAATGAAAATATTGAATAGTATCTGACCCAGAATTAATCCTGCAGGGCCCCATTAAATATATTTCTCCAAATTTGACAGCAAACCATTGATAGTTACTGTTTGTTTGAGTATGGTCTTTCAACCAGTTGTGCACCCACCTTATAATAATTTCATCTAGATCACACTTCCCTAGTTTGCTTATGAAAGTGTCATGCAGAACTGTGTCAAAAGCCTTACTAAAACCAAGGTATATCACATCTACTACTTCCCCACCCCCGCATCCACTAGGTCAGTAATTCTATCAAAGAAGGAAATTAAGTTGGTTTGACATGACTTCTGAACAGCAAGCTGTTGGTAGTCTATGCAGGGAATTATGAAGAACTCTTTCTCCATGGGGGAGGGAAGCTCACTTGTGCCTTTCCAGCAAAATTTCTAACAACCTAAGAGAGTTTGGTCCTAATAGCCATCTATTGGAGGAGGCTGATAAGGTTCTCAATTTTGCTAGTACTTTGCTAGCTGGTGGTGGCAGATTCTATCCGACTGAGATAGACACCTGATAACCCAGAACCAGGGCCCATATCTACATCACAATCTGGAGCAGTCTTCCTGTCAACATGAGAGAAATTTAAAAGTTTAGTGTGTTTTAGAAGTTGGATGAAGTCTGTTTTGTCTCAAGGTTTGCTGTAGTGCCCATTACTAACTGTTTCACCATACTGTTTAGAAGTCACTAAAAGAGCATATAAATGTGTTTGGTTTTAAATAGGCAGACTTGTGTGTGTGCGTGGATGTGATGTGATGTATAGATGCCATTGCTGAGTCAGGATTCAGGAAGCATTTGGTCCACTGTGGAGCCATTCCTCCATGGTTCTGTTGCAGAGGGCCTGTAGTATGACTTATTTGTAGGTGTTTGAGCCGGAAGAACAGTAGATCATTAGAACATAAGAATAGTCATACTGGGTCAGACCAAAGGTCTGTCTAGCCCAGTATCCTGTCTTCCGACAGTGGCCAATGCCAGGTACCCCAGAGAGAATGAACAGAACAGGTAATCATCAAGTGATCCATTCCCTGTCACCCATTCTCAGTTTCTGGCAAACAGAGGCTAGGTATATCATCCCTGCCCATCCTGGCAAATAGCCATTGATGGACCTATCCTCCATGAACTTATCTAGTTCTTTTTTGTGATCCTGTGATTCCCCATTGGCTGTGGGATTTTTGTGCAGTGCTTTGCGACAATTTAGTCTCTTGTAAAGAATGTAAGTACAGTTTATTAAAGTCATTTTAGGGATAGGAGAATAACTGGTGAGGAATATGAGAATAACTAGGGAAAATAAACCTCAAAACCCTGATTATAATGCTGATTTTGTTTTAAAATCTACCATTTGGTATAGTGAAGATGGTTTTTCTGTAAAAGACTTTTAATTATCTGAAAATCACATCTTTTTAACTAGTGTTTGGTTTATCACAGAATTGCGGTATTAAAATATTTCTAGATATTACTGGGAAAAAGACACTTGGGGACTGATCCAAAGAATGGAAAAATACTCCCATTGATTTCAATGGGCTCCGAATCACTATTGATTCTGAAGTAACTGTGGCTAGTAAATAAGTACCACATAATGGTAGATGACAATAAACCCAGTTCTTATTTTTCCTTAGAATGTTTGAAAACAAAACAAAGAAATGTATCATCACATTCCAGGAAACAATACAAAATTCCATATACTGTTATTGAAACTTAGCCTCAGCATAATATTTTGAGGTGTTGAATTTTTCTCATGAAAGATAGTACTAGTGATTGTTCCATTCAGAGGATGGATACATTGCTAGAACTGATTTAATTAATTTTAGAAAAGAAAATTAGAATAGTATTACCTGTGGATTTGTTTTAATATAGGTAAACTTTATATGGTAAATACTTAATTTCTCAGTTAAAATATCTGGTATTTACTGTAGGATACAGAATTGTGTGGTGTGTGGTTTTTTTTTTTTTTTTTTTAAAATTATCAGGAACAAAGTCCTACAGTAAATTTCTTTGCTCTAGGTTTACTGTTACTGCAAAACTTTTTAACAACGCTTTCCTATGTTATAATTTTGGGTTTAGTACATGTGGTAGAGAGAAATAAACTGGAAATCCTGTCTCTGTGGGTTGGAATCTGGTGTAGTTTTTGAAGGAAAACAAAATATTTTAGCATACACTTGCCAGTTAAGCTTTTAAATGGACTTTCCATAGGATGCAACTTCTAAAATGAAAATAATGCAGAGCTTCTAAAGTGGTTTCTGTGCTGATATACAGACCATGGTCTACTTGCATTTGGTTTTATAAGCTGCTGGTGGTAAAATGAGTATCTTGGCCCAAGATGACAAAAAAATAATAATCCAGTACATTTAAAAAAACAAAACAAAACACCCCCCCCCCCCAAACCCTAGCTTTTGGGCACTTCTGACAAGTTGGTGCAGAAAGCACTGAATTTTAGTCTCAGCTATTGGTTTCTGTGAAGTCTCATGCTTTGTCAAATGTATTGCCAATCTATTTACAGTTTTCTCAGGTTTCTAACTGTTGCAGTGGAAACTTAAATTATTTTTCCTTTAGACAATATGTTACGCTACTTTGCAAGTATATTTTTGTTCTTTTTGGTCAAGATCAGGAATGTTATCCTGAATCAGAATTTAGAAGCACTTATGTAGATTTAATTACCATTAATTTGCCGTAAGGCTACTTAGTTAATATGGATATGTTTTCAAAAGGTGTAGGAGTATGTAAAGATCTTCATTTATGGGATATAATCACCTTAAGAATCAGTTATGTTTTACCTACTTTCTATAGGTGACACCCAAGACCCCACTTCTGCAAAAGCTTATAAATCAATTGATTTCAGTGTATTTTCAGGATCAAGATTTAAGATTACTGTTGGAGAAAAAAATATTTCTTTTGCGTTTTTTGGCTTTTTGGCAGCATTTTGTGTGTATTCTTTGTCCCTGAATAGTTGCTTAGCCCCTGATCCTAAAAAAACATGTAACTTTACTTATGTCAAAGTCTCATAAGATTCATTTGGGCTACTCACGTAAGTAAAACTCCACGTATGCTTAAGTAACTGCAGGACTGGATCTTCACTTTCTGCTGTTGTTCATGTGAGTCTTTCAAATAGCAACGGGAAAGAGAGACTTTTTTAAACGGGTTAATATGATTGTAAAATTAGGCAGGTGGGCAGATTCATAGGCAAGTGAAATAGCTGAATCTTCTTTAATTTTTTAAAATTACTAACTTTCAAGCTGACTGTTTCCGTTTTAGATTTTAGAATATGTAGATCCCCTTTTGTTTTACTATCTTACAATATCTATTCTGTAAGACCTGTTTATTGATTTTACTGTAATAAGTTTGTTTCCATGCTATAAACAAGCAGGTAAGCAAAGAAAATAATCTTTTCATAATTATCAACACTTACTAACGTCAGAATACGGAAAGTTCATGTAATGTACATGGTGAAACCTTGTACAAGTATGTTTTTACGATAAGATAAAGCTACTTAATTTCATTTAAAAAAAAAGAAAAAGAAAAAAAAGAAATGCAGCTGAAAGATACCAGGTAGAGGGCACAAGAAAATGAAATCTTTTAATAGTTAAGAAGGGATACAACATGTTCTACAGGCATAAAGATACTGCTATGCCGATATACTTTAAAATATTCTTGCGGTACTAAATCTAGGGAGGATTTAGAAGGTTAATTCAGACTGTTGCCTCCCTTTTGAGATTGGCAAAGAATTTGTGGATTGCAATTGTAGTTTTTGTCAGGAGGATATATTTTTATAATGTGAATACCTATTAGCGGAACTGAATGGACAGCATCAGCTTCATCTTCAGATGCCTGAGTGGTCAAAAAATAGTAAGTATTTTGGTCACTACTGATCTACATGGGATATAAAACAGTGACCTAGAAATTAGGCATGGGACAAATTTTATGCTTTATCTCCTGAGCCATCCTTTTCTTAAAATAATTAAAAAAAAAGCAAGAAATCTACAAGATTGTTATAGAAGTAAAACTCATTTTTATATTAAAAGACCTTTATCGTGTAACAGCAATTCAACAGTCTACTTGACTTTTTCATAAACAGTAAGTGTGTTCATACCACAAAGTGAAATTACAGTTCCTGGTTTAAATTTCTTAGATAATTAATGGCAGTTTTTATTTTAAAAAGCTTGACAATATTTTTGATGTATGGAAGAATATTAGATCCTATGGAAGAATACACAAATCTATATTTAACCAGGTTAAACTGTAAATGATTATGAAACATCTGGAGTTAGTAAAACTGATGAAGGATAGAATGCTGGCATAACTTTATTGCAGTAGAGGTTACTGTGTAGCTCTTATTAATAGAGTCCTTGTTCCCTCATTAGGTTTGAGTTACAGAACCATAATAATAATTAATAGAGAGAAACCCAACAATGTGCATAGTTGAATTTAGCTTTAATCTTTTGGTAGACAGCTCCCATTCAGTACCCTGGTGACAGACATCCAGACTACAATATGAGCTGATCTTAAATGGGCTGGGCTTGAATTCCCTTTTCAAAAAGGGCAACATCTTAAAAAGAATTAACATACTTTGGATATGGGGGAGAAGTGGTGTGTGTGTTTTTTTTTTTTTTTTTTTTTTTTTTTTTAAATTTAGCAAGATGTTAATGACTTAGGTAATTTTTGCATGTTTGGTAAGTTGTGTAGTCAGCAATATTTGTCCGTGGAAAGTAGTGGTTTGATTATGGAAACAGCTCATAGTATTACATATGATGATTGAAGGAAAGCAGTTGCGATCTGTTCAAAAAGTTAATAAAAAATCTGGTATTTTAGCAAATGAATGGATGTGTGAGTGTTGTCATTTTTAAAAATACATTTGTTAATTAAAGCCTCTACAGAAGAATCATGTATTTAATTTATATATGGTAATTGCATGCAACTGATGATTGTTATATGTAATGGCTTTTATTATTAGTATCTGGTGTAAATGAAGGGATATTAGTGCTTATTGTTGAAGAATTTAGGCTTTAATCTTGCAGTCTTTATTAAAGCAAAGCTTTCTTTGACTTCAATGGGAAGTTTGCCGAGTAAAGACTACAGAATTGCCCACAATTAACTTAATGAGGATAGAAGATGTTGCTCTACTTGTAGTTATTCCCTGGACATTGAATGTTCTATCTATTTTTTACTGTTGCCAAGAGGGGATTGCTTTCACTCTATAATTTTAGTGTAATTTCCAGTGGTTCTCTTTAAACAAAGTCTGGCTGTTTCAAAAGCTATAAAACTCTGTTAAAGGGAATGACTTGTTAATTTACTTGTGAACTTTTGTGTTATTACATAACTCATATAAATAAACTTTTATATTACTGTTCACACATTTTTTCTTGTGTGTATATGAGGTTGGCTGCTGCCCCAAAATTCACCAGTGCCCACTGTGGGGGAATTCAATACAGCTCCTCTGGGATAAGGAGGCAGACCCAAACCTGAGAGAATATCTCAGTGAGGAGTAGGGCAGGTGCTTTACCTCGGCACTCACCCAGGCTAACCCCCTCTACCAACTCTGGGTGTATTCCTTTCCCAAATTGGATTGTACTGCATGTGTGCCCAGAGCACAGTGTTGTCATCCCATAGCCAGGCCACTCGCGCTGGTTATCTTTGGCGTGCTATGCCAGTTGAGCCTGCAGTGCCACATTTTCAACATGGAGCTGTGTGGATTGTCTATGCAGAGCTTAGTTCTCTGTTGTGAGCTGTGGTGCTTAGGCTTGTAATGTAGGGAGCGCCTCATGGGAGTGGTCAGCCCAGTAAGTACACTCTGGGGCATGCTGGTTAGGGAGTGGCCTGCTGTCTCCTTGCTCCCACAGGGTAGGCCTTCCCCTTGGGCTTGGGTTGTCCAGGCAAACTGTCAGAATACTGCAGAGTGCAGTTAGGACCAGTGATCAGAGCAGGGTCAACTTCCAGGCAGAGGTCGACACCAAGAATCAGAGTCCTAGTCAGGTTTCAGGGTCGAAGTGAGGTCCAAATCGACATGAAGTTGAAGCCAGGAGCTCAAGAGAAGAAAGTAGGAATGACTGTGGCAGTTACAGAAGATCCATGATGTTGGCTGGATCCCTTCTGGAATGCCCTTTGCATTTATGTAGGGCAGGGAACCAATCAGGAGCCATGAAGCTACTGCCTGTTGAACCTTGCTGAGTGGCAGAGTGTGGAGGTTAGCTGTCTGGCAGCTCTGCAGGGGCCGGGTTTTAGACCTGCCGGGCCTTGCAATTGAGGGCTGTGTTGGCTAGAAATTCTTTCTGTCTCTAATGAAAGATATTTACAGTGATGGGATCTGCTGATACCCTGTCTTCTGGAATCTGGAAAGTGTTTGTTTCTTACTAAAGGCTTGGCAAGCCCCTATTAAATATATCAGTAGGATTTTGCAATTGCAACCTCCTTCTCTGCTGAGGGCAGTAAAGGGATCCTCTTTTTTCCAGCAAAGAGGCTCTGCAGATGCTGCTTCTCCCCTTCGCCCCCATATTCGTCTGTCCACAAGATGGTGCTCTTGTGCCTGAAAAACCCAACTGCAAGTTGACTCTGGACAGATGCGGGGAAGTACTAACAGTTTAAAGTGGAAGATCATCTTTCTCGTTCCAAATCCCCAAAAGTAGATTTTGCTGTTGCAGCCTGGACAAAGTCTGCTTCCATTCTTCTGGAAGTCAGCATTTGTTTTAAATAATGCCCTTTTCCAGAAAATTTAGGGAGTTGATTACTCTGATTTATGAGCTTTAGACCACAAACTTCAGTATGGCCACTTACAGCTTCAACGTTTCCACCTGAAGTCTGGATATTGGACCATAAAAAACAGATGAAGAGACACAGTATCCTACAAAAAATTAGAAGAAACATATCCAGATGCTTTCTGGTCCTCAACACTATCAATGACCTGCATCAGAACGTCATAAAACTGCAAACCAGCGTTATATCTTGTTCAGACCAGGTGGGGGATGCAATCTGATTATGCTTTGGAAGCAGAAACAGGGTGGATTAAAAAAAATCAAAGATTTAAAAAAAAATCAGATTTTTTATTTAAATCCAATTTTTTTGATAAAAAGTTTTTGCCTCAAAAAGCATATCTAAAGATTAGTTTTAATTAAGATACATTGTAGATCAAAGAGATCTCATCATGGAACAGGGATTATAAATTCTAATTCTATAGTATGAGACAATATATTCATGTAATGTTTAAGAAATGTTTTGTAAATGAGTTCCAATAGTTCATGGATTAGGGACCCAATTTTATGGGGCTCCAGGGGGTTCTGTATAGATTATTTAGGTTAGTCTTTCTATCTACCTAATGGGACTCAGTGCTCAGTCTAGAAGATACCACCAGAGATGCTTACTTTTGCAGTTCTCAAACTGTATTTGTGTCTCCAGAGATAACATGCTTGTTAACAGCAAAAATGTTTTAAATCAATAAATAAATAATATAGAGAGGTGGAAAATAACAGACCTCAATCCTATTGTCCCTCTGCAGATTTGTGTACACAGAGTCAATCCCTTACCTCTCTCTAAAAGTGCAAAGTTTCAAAAAGTTCAATTAATAGAAGATTGTTGGGGGTGGAATAGATCTGGACAAGGAGAAGCAGTCTGGAGATAAATGAGAGACGGGAGGGACAGGCAGTAGAAACAAAAGTGAAACTACTTGAGCAGCATATTCCAGAAGTCTTGAGGTCTCTCTGAGTGGAGCTTTCCTTGATTTGAGATCTACCATGCCATTCTCTCACTAGAAGGGAAAATCTATAATGGCAGCAGGCTGTAAAAGAGATCCAGTTTGGGAATATTTTAATGAAGTTCCTCTACCCATGGGTAAAACAGGCATGCGTGCAAAATGCATGGCAACAAAGAAATGCAAGGCCTGGTTGCCCGAATGAAACAACATCATGAGAAGTGTTCCTTCTCAGGAGGAAGATGTGTTGAAGATGATTGAAAGGAACATGTCTGAACATACAGGATCTTCAGGTTGGTAAACTCTCTTTTATTTCATACTTTCTTAAGGACCGCCTGTCTTTCTTCTGGACTATTCTTGAATTCTCATGTTTGAGCAAAAAATATAGTTGTTACTCTATGGGACTATCGTTTTGCATGCAATTGTGATAAAAAATAAATAGCTGAAATAGGCAGATTTTTTTTTTTTTTTTACAATTTCACCTTTAAAATAGTACTATCAGTGAATGCAATGAGTAATACTAAATGAGAAGTATGGTAATAATAAATAACTGCATTGACTTATTTTGTTTAGGAGAATCCATCCTCAACATACAGGATTCTGAAGACTATCCCCCTTCATGGTCACCATCATTTTCTATGGTTTCAGAGTTATCTGCCAATGATAGTGTTTCAGTCACATCATGTATGTCACATAGCCACAGTATATCACCTATAGCAAAAAAACCAACCAACCAAAAAAAACCTCCATCATCCAGAAACAACCATAGATAAGTTTGTGATGAGAAGCAGCAGATTACAAAAAGAGGTAATCGATGAAAAAAATTGCCTGGTTTGTTTATGCAACAAACTCTCCTTTCTGTATGATTGAGAACGCACACCTCATTAACATGGTTCAGTCATTAAGACCAGGATACAGTCCACCCAAAAGAGCAGATGTGACAGGCAAATTGCTGGATAAAGTGTATGAAGGAGAAATTGAGCAGTGTGCAAAAGGTCTAGAGGGTGGAACAATGTCCACAATGATCCTGTTGTATGTGCTTGTGTGACAACAGAAGAAGGGAATGTCTTCCTTACAGAAACAATTGATAGATCAGGAAATGCACACACAGCAGAATACTTTCAAGAAGTAGCAGCAAAAGCTATAACAAACTGGAAAAAAAATTCAAATGTCGAGTATGCAGCTTGGTCACAGACAATGCTGCAAATGTATGCAAGATGAGAAGAAATTATGTAGAAGAGAGTGAAGAGCGTCCCAAGCTAGTAACATATGGTTGCAGTGCTCATTTGATGCACCTCATAGCCAAAGACTCAGTGTTCCAGAAATAAAGGCTAATGTTGTTGAAATTGCAAAATACTTCCGTAACAACCACTTTGCAGCAGCTGCTCTGAAAAAAGTGGGAGGAACCAAGCTAACTGTCCCACAAGACGCGATGGAACTCAGTAGTGGACTGTTTTGAGCACTATATCAAGAACTGGCCTAATCTGATGACAGTTTGTGAACAAAATTGTGAAAAAATAGATGGCACTGTTACTGCCAAAGTTCTCAACATCGGGCTTAGGAGAAATGTTGAACACAAGCTGAATACCCTGAAACCGATTTCTGTAACCTTGAACAAAATGCAGGGAAATAGCTGTTTTGTTGCTGACGCTATTGAAATTTGGAAAGAATTGAGTGAGATCTTAAAAAGAGAAATATGCAACGACAGAGTTAAATTACAAGCATTAAAAAAATGAATGGGACAAATGCTATTACCAGCTCATTTTCTTGCAAATATTCTCAATACTCGGTACCAGTGTCAAACCTAACTGCTGAAGAAGAGGAGTTGACTATGATATGGACATCCAGCAATCATCCCTCCATAATCCCAACTATAATAAACTTCAGAGCTAAGGGTGAACCATTCAAGAAATATATGTTTGCTGGTGATGTTTTAAAGAAAGTCACACCAGTGAGCTGGTGAAAGTCACGAAAGCACTTGGATTCAGAAACTGTTGAAGTGATAATCTGACTTTTAACAGCAGTAGCTTCTTCTGCCGGTGTAGAAAGAATGTTTTCTTCCTTTGGACTAATTCATTCCAAACTGAAAAATCGTTTGGGACCTGAAAAAGCAGGAAAGCTTTTCCATACTTTTCCAGAGTATGAAGAAACAGGAAAATGAAGGTGAAGAGGACTGAGTTAGCTGCAGAAGCCAATATTTTAAGTTTCTCATGTTGACCTCGCTGACATAGTTGATTTAATTTAAAAAAAAATATATATTTAATTTAACTGTTCTAGTTAAAAACAATTTTAACAAAAACAAACCTGATTTTAAAAAACTTGAATGTTTAACTAAATTCAAAAATTCATATGCTTGTTTTGTTATAATATTATATGTTTGCTGTTGAAGAAAAAAATCCAGAATACATAACGTTGTTTTAGTTAACTAAAACAATTTAAATGTCTATCTGGTGGTGTTCTCCTCCTAATACAGCATGGCAAGAAAATCCTCCAAATATTCATGATTAACCTATTGAATTGGAGATAGTTCACCTCCCAATGACTTCATAAATATCTGCTTCAATTACCTTTTGGTAAATGAAATAACCAAACAATCATTCATTTTCTGATATAGCTGTAAAACTAATCTGAAAAGTTTTCAAAATAAATCACTTTTAAAATGTATAGTGTGTACCTTCTAAAAACGAAATCTACATGTATCTCTGAGTTGTGAAGAATATGTATTAAGGTTATAACAACCAACAAGAATGCACTTTTATGTAGAAATCCATGATTAAATAGTCTTCTTGACTAGTGATTTAAATCATGATTTTAATCAATTTGATTTAAATCAAATCCACCCTGAGCAGAAATATTCCTTGAAAAATTTTATAATGCTTATTTTTAAGACGCGTAATGTATTTCTACTATTTCATTTTCCTCAGAGAACTTGGAGTAAATTGTTTTGTCCTTGACCAGAAATGGGACAGTTAAATGGGGACTTTAAAATCAGTTTTACCTTGGACGAGGGCAAGGGTTCTCAAACTGGTGGTCTTGATCCCTCAGGGGTATGCGAAGTTATTACTTGGGGGTTGCAAGCTGTCAGCCTCTACCCCCAAACCCTGTTTTGCCTCCAGCATTTATAATAGTTTATAAATTAAAAACACTTTTTTAATACTAAGGGGGGGAGGTCACACTGCTGTGTGAAAGGGGTCACCAATACAAAAGTTTGAGAACTCCTGGACTAGGGTGACTTTTTTTAAAAGCAACACTTGAGCTTGGGGATGTGTCTCTCACCAATATGTTTCTTGTGACTAAAATATGGATTCTATTGCTCTAAGAGCTTTGGAACTGTGAGCAATGCTTCCAGAATATTGAGAAGTATTTCTAAGTCATTGTTCTATCTTTCATCCTGGACACCAATAGATAATTTAAGAGAGTGATTGTGATGACTGAGGCACTTTGGAGAGAAGTTAAACCCAATCTACACTGGCTCATCCAGGTTCTTTTAGAGCAGAACAGTGAGAGTTATCTATAGGTGCATGTAGATTGTTCAAGAACTGGGTCTAGTGATATTGTAGAAATGAACTCTACTGGAATAATGGATTCTCTCGTCTTGGATCCTTTTATAGGTATAGAAAATAAGTTACTGCCTTCTGAGAAGTGAATCTCTAAGACTGGACAGGCTGATGAGATCTGGGGCAGATGAAGGAAGGGCATGACTTTTGTCAAGATTTAATCTTCTGGATTTAAATCCATCTGCACCCTTTTACAGTTGTTACTCCTGGCAGCAGATATTCCAGCAATCTGAAAACTTGGAACTTCCCAAACCAGGCCTTTTTCTCTTCATGGCTGAACAGATGAAACGTTCATAAAACTGCCACTATGGTAGCTCCAGAAGCTACTTTTATACCAGATGTCAGCGTTTGAGTGTTAATGGTTACACGTGGAGTCCCACGTTGGTCAAGGTGTGTGGTCTGGCATGGGGAGAAAAGTGACACGTGGTTGAGCTGAAGGTAGTTTAGATCAGGGGTTCTCAACCTTTTTCTTTCTGCCCCCCCCCCCCCCCCCCCGGGACGTGCTATAAAAACTCTGCAGCTCACCTGTGCCATAACAACAATTTTTCTGCATATCAAAGTTAAGGGTTAGCAAGCAGGGCAATTACCTGGGCCCCCATGAAGCTAAGTTGCTCAGGCTTCAGCTTCAGGCCTTGGATGGTGAGGTTTGGGGCCCCAGACTACAGTTCTGCACAGCAGGGCTTTGGATTTCTGTCCTTGGCCCTAGCAAGTTTAATGCTGGCCATGCTTGGTAGAACCCCTGAAACCTGCTCGTGGCACCACAGGGGCCCTGGACCCCTGGTTGAGAACCACTGGTTTAGACTGCTTTTCTCTACAAGTTACAACTCTGCCTCAGGAAACATACTCCTAAGTCAAGCACAGCAGCAGCTACCTCTGTGAACTGCCAATACAACATGACTAGATGCTGACTCAGGATCCTTTCTTGTCTTCTAATGGGGCAGAAGAAAGCTATATTCTCTCTCTTTTGGTTCTCCATAGATTTTGATGAGAAAATGAAATATCTGCCTGGTTTACAGCGGTGATATTTGGGGGGTGGGGGTGGGGAAACAAGAAACACAATTCTCCTTCTTCCTCATATCCCACATCTCTTCCTATGAGCTTTATCCCACAATATCCATTTTCTCTCTGCTCTCTTCTACCCTTGACTCACAGACAAGTATGCAAAGTTGCTCCAATGCGTGCACTAGTACTTGCCTCTTCAATTACACCTCATGCTCATGCTATAGCTATGCCCTAGTTCCTGCCCTCAGCAGCACCTCCAGGACCAGCCTACACAGAAGGCAGGTTGCTATCTTCCTGAATCTTCTTTGGAGAACTCCCAGTTGTTAAATGCTTTTCCCTAGTGCTCACATAGAGATGATATCCTCTCTTCCCTTGTCTTACAGAGTATGGCAGGGGAGCCAGTGTGTGTCCTAGAGGGAGTTATCAGAACCTCTTTCTCCCTTTGCTGAGGGGCGGAAGCAGAACTATTCCTTTTTCCTCTCCCCGTGTGAGAAGCCAGGACTGGGGTGAGAGCAATGTTATTTGAGCTGGTAGAGTAGAATGGATTTACACTTTGTCATCTGTTGGTCCTTGTGACAGGGTGTGCATACCCTATAGTGGACAAGAGGGGGTTAACCCCACACTATGGACGGCGAAAGTCCCGCCCCTCAGACTGAGCTGGGCATGTTCCAACTACTGCCTCAGTATAAAAGGGAGAAGGCCAGCTCATTCTAGGTTGACTGCTGGAGGGGAAGGACCTTGGGTGGAGGATCCAGCCGAAGAGCCATCACAGCCTTTGCCTGCAGGAACCGGAAACCTTGAGAGCTAGACTGGACGGCTGCGGCCGATGGAGCTGCAGGGAGTACCTGCGCTGAGGAGTCCGGGAACCCCAATGCTCAATGGACTGTGACGCCTGGAAATGCGGTAGGAAGTGACCTAGGGAGAGTGCACGAGTGGTACCTCCCACCTGAGAGAGGTCAACGTGTTTTGGTGGGAGTCCCTGCTGACCAAGTGGCGGACCACTCTGCCATTGTCAGGGGCTTCGGTCGATGCCTGGTGGAGTTGGGTGGGCCCGGACCTCCCTGCCCAGGTCGCCACCCCTAGGGATGGCCCCTTCATCCTCCCTGGATACTGGCCATTGGGTCTCACTCACCCCCGCACCCAGGCTCTGTGATAATGACCCCCGCCATTGGGTTGCACTGCCATGTACCCGAAGGCAGTTATATTGACTGTGGCCATTGGGCCTCACTGCCCTGTGCCTAGGGTCTGTGACATTGACTCCGGCCATTGGGCTGCATTACCTGTACCAGAGGGCTGTTATGTGGACCCTGGCCACTGGGGCATATTGTCGTGCGCCTGAGGGCGGTTATATTAACTCTAGCTGCTAGACTGTGTTGCCCTGTATGCAAGGGCTGCTGGAATTGACTCTGGCCACTAGGCTGCGCTGCCGTGAATGCAAGGGCTGCTGGAAGTGACTCTGGTGGCTTTTGGCCTAAAGGCGGTTGGGGAGACTGTAGCAGTGGTGTTATCACAACCCTGCCCCACCCTGAAAGGGGAACGGGGTGTGCATACCCCATGACATGTGGTGGTGAATGCAGGCAGCAATCGGGCCTTGCTTGAATGGTCCCGGGGGAGGAGATTATTATTAGAGTAACCCTCTGTCACCTGCCTACTCGTCGCTTTGCCCGGGATGGATACCGAGAAGATTTTGAAATGGATGCTGGAAAGTCAGCAGCAGCAGGCAACCCAGCAACAGCAGGCCCAGCTGATGCAGCAGATCGCTAGTCAATACCAGCTCCAGATGACCTAGCATCAGCAGCAGCAGCTGCTTTGAGAGTTGGTTATCCAGCACCAGACCCAACAAGAATACTTAATCTGGCAAATGGCTGCGTTGATGCGCCGGACCGGTGCACCGAACCCCATCCCAGTTGGACAGGACTGGGGGGCTCTTCCCCCAGGTTTGCCAATATGACTGTCACAAATGGGACCTAGTGATGACCCCAAGGCGTTTTTGGTGACTTTCAAACAGGTAGCCACCGCCACCAGGTGGCAACCAGAGCACTGGGCTACCCTATTAGTGCCCTACCTGATGGGGCCAGCCCAGGTAGTCTACCGGAGTTAGACCCACAAGACGCCCTAGTATATGAAAGAGTGAAGGCCGCCATCCTGGACCAGACAGGAATCAACCCCGACACGTACCAACGGCACTTCCGCCAACAAAAGTACCTGCAGGGGACTAGGTCCCGGGTGGTAGCCCAACATCTGAGGGACAAAGCCTGGCAATGGTTGGAGCCAGAGAAACAGTCGGGGCTCAAGTAGCGGAGACTGTTGTCCTTGAGCAGTTTATCCAGATCCTCCTGGGTGAAGGGAAGGAGTGGGTACAGCGGCACCGGCCGATGACGCTGGCAGAGGCTGTAGAACTAATGGAGGACTACTTGAAGGCTGATGGGCTGGAGACATGGCTGCGGAAGCCCAGGAGTCCGAGAAGGAGGGACGGACCGGCTGGGGGGAGCTTTCGCAAAATAGACCCAGGGGAATCACGACTTCTCCCCTGACCACCAGCTAAGCCCCCAACCCTCGAATGCTGGTGCCCGATCAGCTGGACCCGGACCAACAGGGAAGAAGACCCTCAGGAGGGACAGAGTCCACTGAAGGCAGACCCCGGGACTTGGGGAACCTGTGACTGTTGCTGGGAGTGTGGCCAAGAGGGGCACTTTTGGCAAGACTGCCCCTATATGGATTGTAGTTATGGGCAGGTCTGCGTAGCCAGCCCTCAGGCCAGGAGAAAGGGTTCAGAAAAACTCATAGTACCAGTTTGGGTGGAAGGAATCCCCACATTAGCCTTAGTAGACTCGGGCTGTAGTCAGACAATTATTCGGGAGGGACTCATTCCCGATCTTGAACTCTCCGGGACAAGTATACAACTTCAGTGTATCCATGGCAATATACAGCCTTACCCCACTGCCTGGGTAAGACTTGAGATCTATGGCTGGGAAGAAACCCTCTAAGTTGGTGTGGCTGCCAGGTTAGCCTACCTTGTGGTGTTGGGATGAGAGTGGCTGGAATTTCGGGAAATCTTGCGAGACCACAGCCAACAACCTCCAGGAGGAGGAGATGCAGGATCTACAACAGGGGAACTCTTCGGCCACTCCAGGAAACCTGACCCCAAAGAAGGACCATCTCAATCCTCTGAGCCGCCTGCCGAGTCCCCACCAGGTACAACAGAGCATCCTCGAAGATGCCCAGTGGGATTTGGAGCATAACGGGGACTTCATACAGGAACAGAGGGAAGACCCATCTTTGAGTCGTGCCTGGGAGCAGGCAGCGACCCCAGACCAAGAGAGATGATACACCTCACCCCTCACAAGAACCATGGTTTGAGATTCAAGGGGACTGCCTTTATTGATTTGTGCAGGACCCCCAAACACGGGAAGTCATCCAACAGCTCTTGGTGCCCCGGAGCCTGCGTTGGAGCCTTCTGCATTTGGCTCATGCAGTACCTTGGGTGGGACACTTGGGTAGAGAGAAGACTCTCGAGAGGATAGCCTGTAAGTGTTTCTGGCCTGGCATGTACCAGGAGGTGAGGGATTATTGTGCTTAATGGCCTGAATTCCAGTGGGCCGGACCGAAAGGCGCCCTCCTCATACCTTTCCCTGTGGTTGGCGTACCGTTTGAACTAATTGGCATGGGTCTGGTGGAACCACTAGAAAAGAGTCAGACAGGGAATTGGTTCATCCTCGTACTGGTCTATTATGTGACATGCTATCCCAAGGCCATTCCCTTATGCACGGCTATGACCCCTAACATCACAATGGAGCTAGTGAAGGTTTTTGCTCAGGTCAGGATACTCAAGGAGATCCTAACTGATCAGAGCACCAATGTGTCCTCCAAACTGATAACAGAGTTGTCGTCATGAACATTCGTACCCTCGGGACTTCGGTGTACAACCCAGAAACCGATGGGTTAGTCAAACGCTTTAATGGAACCCTCAAGTTAATGCTCCACAAGTTTATAGATGATGATCCCTGATGTTGGGACGCCTTATTGCCGGCTCTATTGTTCGCTATATGGGAGACTGTTATATGGTTCCTCAGAAAAGGTTAATTATCATCTGGTATATTCCCTTCAATTTTGTGTAATCAGTTGTGTTTTTCTGCAATAGCAGGGATAAACTGAATAGAAAACCCATGGGAAAGGATGAGCAAAATTACAAAAAGCTGCAAAATTCACTCATTTCTACTTCACCAGACAGAGGGGATGAATTTATTATTTGCATTGATGTAACTGGACCACAGAAGACAAGGGTTAAGGGCTAGATTCTGATACCATCTGTCACAATGAATAGTCACACTGATTTCAATTGACACTGCTTGTGGAGTAAGGTAGGTGGGTAGGAGTATCTCAATGTGACCCTAAAAAGTTTTCTCTTTTCTTCTCCAAGAGTGGCAATGAATATAGAAACATATTCCTTGTGTAAAAGAGCAAAATACAGCTGCTGCATTCTTAAAGTTGCCTCTTATACAGGTCCACAGTCACCTTCTACAGGAGTTGGAATGCACAGGCATAAAGCTATGAGATTAAGGAGCTTCAGTCAAAAAAGAGCTTGTAGTTGGAGCTTTATATAGTCTCTCCCCACTTAAAACCCCAGTCGAAAGTTCCTATCTGCCTTGTCAAAAAAAGGAGTTCTAGACATCTTCAGCTCACTTAGTTCTAACTGGGGGCTTAGTGTGGACCAGCCCTAAGATACGCAACTTCAGCTACGTGAATAATGTAGCTGAAGTCGAAGTATCTTAGTTCGAACTTAAAGGTACTTACTGTGGGTCCACACGTGGCAGGCAGGCTCCCCCGTCGACTCCGCCTACTCCTCTCACGGAGCAGGATTACCGGCGTCGACGGCGAGCACTTCCGGGATCAATTTATCGCGTCTAGACAAGATGCGATAAATCTATCGCAGAACATTGATTGCTTGCCGCCGAACCAGCGGGTAAGTATAGACGTACCCTTAGAGCAATGCTGATGCTACACACTATAGGCCACAGACCCCAGTAGTGCCAATAGATAAAAAGCAAGTGACCAAAACAGCAATTTAATTTTCTCTTTCCTTGCACATTTTAATGTGCAGTATTTGAATAATACTCTTTTGTGTAATGATTAAAAAAACCTTCTGAAACTTGAAGAGTTTCCAGGTCTAAATGCTCGTTGAGTAAGTCTCCAAAATGATAAAAAGCCTACGTTTATTCCTAAAGGGTTTTTACAATGTTTAGCTTTGGCTCTAGTCAGAAATTTTTCAGGTATCTTATTCAAAAACTGTAGCTTATCCAATATTCATTAGTCAGGGGCACTCAACTTTAAGTACCATAGTTCTGAATAGTAGAAGAGTTTAGACTATCTCTCAGGAAATAATTATCCCCATTTCCTACCTCATACGTTCTATTTTGGCACAAACTCAGAAGTTGTTAATGAAGATTTTGTATAAATTCTGTGAAAGCAATTTTTGTAAAAGGTCACATAGAAGTATTATAATTAGTAATGTAGTCTCATTTTTCAAATAGAAAACAATAATAGTTTCCCCTGTTTTCCCCTGTACCCCAGATTTTGTGATGCTGACCTTTGGTGAACTTTATGCCTTCCTAGGTGATAAATACTGAATAGTATAAACTATTTTCTTGAATTTTAGAAATGCAAAGAATCTTTAATTTGAAAATCGACAGAGAACACTTTACTTTTCAAATAAGACTTTGAACCCTGCTCCTTTTGTGTAAAAAGAAAATAAAAAAGAAAATCTTAAATATTCTCTTTTTATCAGATCTTTTCAAGTAAATTTTACTGCACACTTTACTTAATTTTTTTTAATGAACTTTGCATCACAAACATGAGACAATGTATATAACAGAATAAAATATTATAGTTCAACTCTCCAGCAACTTCCTAGGTTGAGAGTCTCTACAATATATCATTGTATTCTTGTGGAGCTAAAATTAATATGTCTCCACATTTTATGTCTCATTACATCCACCATTTTTAGAAGAGGAACTGGCAGATATGCCACCAGGAATCTCTAGACTCACTCCTAAAGGAAAATTAGAAAGGGAAATATGCAGTAATATCTGTCTTGCTTTTAGCATTCCTTAGTTTGTTTTTAATGTTAGATTTTAATAACAAACGTCTGTAAAGCGTCTTTTGTTCAATAGGATCCCAAATTGCTATAAATGTAAACTTATATGTGAACTAGTGGTGTCCCCCAAGGGTCAGTCCAAGGACCAATCCTATTCAACTTATTCATAAATGATCTAGAGAAAGGGATAAAAAGTGAGGTGGCAAAGTTTGCAGATGATAATAAACTGCTCAAGATAGTTAAGACCAAAGCAGACTGTGAAAAACTTCAAAAAGATCTCACAAAACTAAGTGATTGGGCAACAAAATGGCAAATGAAATTTAATGTAAAATAATGCACATTGGAAAAAATAACCCCAACTATACATACAATATGATAGGGGGCTAAGTTAGCTACAACGAATCAGGAAAGATCTTGGAGTCATCATGGATAGTTCTCTGAAGACGACCACGATGTGCGCAGCGGCGGTCAAAAAAGCAAACAGGATGTTAGGAATCATTAAAAAGGGGATAGAGAATAAGACGGAGAGGATCTTATTGCCCTTATATAAATCGACGGTACGTCCACTTCTTGAATACTGTGTACAGATGTGGTCTCCTCATTTCAGAAAAGATATACTGGCATTAGAAAAGGTTCAGAGAAGGCAAATAAAATGATTAGGGGGTTTGGAATGGGTCCCATATGGGGAGAGATTAAAGAGGCTAGGACTTTTCAACTTGGAAAAGAGGAGACTAAGGGGGGATATGCTAGAGGAATATAAAGTCATGAGTGATGTGGAGAAAGTAAATAAGGGAAAGTTATTTACTTGTTCCCATAATACAGGAAGTAGGGGCCACCAAATGAAATTAATGGGCAGCAGGTTTAAAACAAATAAAAGGAAGTTCTTCTTCACACAGCGCACAGTCAACTTGTGGCACTCCTTGCCTGAGGAGTTGTGAAGGCCAGGACTATAACAGGGTTTAAAAGAGAACTGGATAAATTCATGGAGGTTAAGTCCATTAATGGCTATTAGCCAGGATGGGTAAGGAATGGTGTCCCTAGCCTCCGTTTGTCAGAGGGTGGAGATGGATGGCAGGAGAGAGATCACTTGATCATTACCTGTTAGGTTCACTCCCTCTGGGGCACCTGGCATTGGCCACTGTCAGTAGATAGGATACTGGGCTAGATGGACCTTTTGGTCTGACCCAGTACGGCCATTCTTATGTTCTTATGTTAACTACTGCAAATTGATAGATCACTTGCAGCTCAAGTTCAGACACCTTTTGGGGTGCAACATAACAGTTGTTTAGGACCCTGATCCTGTAAAGACTTATAAATATTGTGACAAGTTCCTCCTCTATCTTGGTGGGTCCTGCGCTTATTGGCGGATTTTCTTGCCTCAGAGATTCACCATGTGAGTTGGGGAACAGCCCAGAGACCTT
Organism: Trachemys scripta elegans; assembly: GCF_013100865.1. NCBI lineage: Eukaryota > Metazoa > Chordata > Testudines > Emydidae > Trachemys > Trachemys scripta. The sequence continues at coordinate 126,949,377 of NC_048298.1, forward strand.
CCCCTCTGGAAGAACCCACAGTCCGGGTCAATTGGGAGGTTTGGGGGGAACCCGGGCCCGCCCTCTACTCTGGGTTCCAACCCAGGGCCCTGTGGACTGCAGCTGTCTATAGTGCCTCCTGTAACAGCTGCATGACAGCTACAAGTCCCTGGGCTACTTCCCCATGGCCTCCTCCAAACACCTTCCTTATTCTCACCACAGGACTTTCCTCCTGGTGTCTAACACTTGTGCTCCTCAATCCTCCAGCAGCACACCCTCTCAGCTCCTTGCACCTCTTGCTCCCAGCTCCTTACACTTGCACCACAAACTGAAGTGAGCTTCTTTTAAAACCCAGGTGCCCTGATTAGCCTGCCTTAATTGATTCTAGCAGCTTCTTCTTAATTGGATCCAGGTGTCCTAATTAGCCTGCCTGCTTTAACTGGTTCTGGCAGGTTCCTGATTACTCTAGTGCAGCCCCTGCTCTTGTCACTCAGGGAACAGAAAACTACTCATCCAGTGGCCAGTATATTTGCCCTCTACCAGACTCCTGTACCCCACTGGTCTGGGTCTGTCACAATATGCTTAACTTTACATGCTATGAGTACTTCCACTGAAATCAATGGGATTGAAGTTTAAGCATGTGTGTAAATCTTTGCAGGATCTGGGCCTAACAGTGTACAGCAATTCTGTGAAACAGGTTAGGACAGAGGTTTTCAAACTGGGGGTTGTGACCCCTCAGGGGGCCATGAGGTGGTTATGTGGGAGTAGAGAGCTGTCCGCCCCAGGCTCTGCCATGAGTGGGGGCAGGACAGCCCTGAACCCCCATCAAATTAAAATTAAATTTAAATCAAATCCCCCCCCATTTTTAATTTATAAGGGGGGGGTTGCACCCAGAGACTTGCTGTGTGAAAGGGGTTGCCAATACAAAAAGTTTGGAAACAACTGGTTTAGTACAACTATTGAAGAGTAATCTGAACAGTGTTAAAACTGCATATTTTCCTTGGAGTAGTTGTCCATATGCACATTCTGATAATGGTGCGCACATGCCTCATGCCAGAGATTGGAATCTTTTGGCCGGCAGTATCCATAAAGTGCACATGTATTCTTCAGTCCTTGTGTTCTGCATTAAGGGCATATAAGGACAATGTGTGCTGACAACCATTCAGTTCCTCTCATTGTCTCCTTGCTTGGAAACAGAGCCTGTCCAAGAGACTGCCAGCTCTTTCTTAACTAGATATTTTTTATAGTTAGCTTTTCTACTTTTAATCAATAGTTCTTAGTTAATGGTTTATAGTTAACTGCTTGCCTTTTGCAACCCTTAGCTTTAGATTTTGTTACCTATCTCTGGGATGGGATTTGTGATGCTGTCAAACCCGCTGCCAACTCATACCAAAGTTCCTAGGCCTCAACTGAGCACTCAACAATAGCTGGAGACCAGACGAGCTCACATGTGTATTAATATTGTTAAAATAGATGTTAAGTTTAAAATTAATGTGTTTAGACAGGTACAGAGCAGGGCTACTAGGATGTTCCGAGGAATGAAAAACCTGTCTTATGAAAGGAGACTCAAAGAGCTTGGCTTGTTTAGCCTAATCAAAAGAAGGCTGAGGGGAGATATGATTACTCTTTATAAATATATCAGAGGGATAAATATCAGGGAGGGAGAGGAATTATTTAAGCTCAGTACCAATGTGGACACAAGAACAAATGTATTTAAACTGGACATTAGAAAGTTTAGACTTGAAATTAGACGAATGTTTCTAACCATTAGAGGAGTGAAGTTCTGGAACAGCCTTCCAAAGGGAGTAGTGGGGTCAAAAGACATATCTGGCTTCAAGACTAAACTTGATAAGTTTATGGAGGGGATGGTATGATGGGATAGCCAAATTTTGGAAATTAATTGATCTTTGATTATTAGCGGTAAATGTGTCCAATGATCCTGTGATGGGATGTTAGATGGGGTGGGATCTGAGTTACTACAGATAATTCTTTTCTGGGTCTGGCTGGTGAGTCTTGCCCACATGCTTAGGGTTTAGCTGATCACCATATTTGGGGTCGGGAAGGAATTTTCCTCCAGGACAGATTGGCAGAGGCCCTTGAGGTTTTTTGCCTTCCTCTGCAGCGTGGGGCACAGGTCACTTGCTGGAGGATTCTCTGCACCTTGAGGTCTTTAACCATGATTTGAGGACTTCAATAAATCAGACATAGATTAGGAGTTTGTTACAGGAGTGGGTGGGTGAGATTCTGTGGCCTGTGTTGTGCAGGAGGTCATACTAGATGATCATAATGGTCCCTTCTGACCTTAAAGTCTATGAGTTTGAGACTGTAGTGCCTCCTAATGGTCCCACAGTTGGATGACTACAAGTGATTTCAAGAATTAAAAAGAATAGGTCAGACCTTCCAAATTCCCATTGAAGAGGTTCAGGAGCTGACACATAAATCGATGGGCATGTTACTGGAGTCCTCTGCAGGAAAGATGGTCTCATTAATTTGGAAGGCAATTATATACCCTTCCAAAACTTTGTGGCCATGGCACCACCTAACTTTTGCAAGGTAGATAAAAACCAAACCAGTGCCTTCCAAAAGAGTGGAATTATTTTACATGCACCCTGCCCCATCTTAACTTGTGGCAACAGTAACAAATGAAATGGCAAATTTCAGGCCCACGACAAAAGAGAGAGAGAGTGCCAAAGAGTCTGGATTTATTTGGCTGAATAACCTACTCTTTGAACCTACTATTCTGAATGGCCAGTGACAAGGTCATGTGGACCAATCAAGGCTCATGAGGAATTTATGTTGCTAGTCAGTGAGGGCCATTTAGTGGCTAGAGTGGGACTACAAGCAGCATTTGATGCAGTGGCCATGGCTGCCAGATCACTGGCAATGATGACTGTTATATGACATGCCTCTCGGCGTCAGGGATCGGTGTTGCAGAGAAGTCCAAATGATGGAGGATTTGCCCTTTCAAAAGGGCAGAACTATTCAGTTTCAAGTTGGATGAGACTTTCCATATTTTTGAAGATCTCATGAGTCGTCTTGAGTTTTCTCAGAGCATACACACCAGCATCTAAAACTATGTGTGCACATATAGAGAGCTGTGTAGGGTATACACCCTGGTGTTTAAGGCATTTAGAGCACTCTACTGTATCTGCCTATGCTGTGCTTCACAGTGAACCCTGCTGTTTATACCCTTGCTAGCTGGGTGTGCAATGTCTGTACTCTACACTCCACTGTAAGTGCAGACATACTTTAAGAGGAAACATATTAAACAGCCTTATCCTTCTTTGAGATCAGTTTCTCCACCTTCTATTATTAAAGGTCAACAGAACCACTTAGGGGAAATACCAGTATTTCCATCTCCATCCCATACCACCCAGCTCTGCCTGTCCCAGAAACATTCATTGGGGTGGGGCATTCAAGAGATGTCTTGTAGCTCCATTGACTTCAGAATTCAAGACCTCCCTTTTGGGAAATCATTTAGCTCACTTCAGGCTAGATTGGTCCCTTGTCACCACTGACCATTGGGCCACAGACATAATATCATATGAATATTCCATTCACTTTTCTCCAGTGACTACACCCACCTCCCCTTCCCCTTCTCTCTTCAGGGACCCCTCTCTTCAGGATCTCTTAAATAAAGAGCAGTAGAAGTGGTACCTCTGCAATACAGTGTTCACCAGAAGTGTACACCAACATGCTATCTATTGTGGAAGAGGGTTGTCAGTGCAGAATATGACCGACAATATGACCACAGTGGTTTATATCAACAAACAAGGTGGTGTAGGCCTTTCTCACTCTGCTAAGAAGCTGTCAAGCTCTAGAATTGGCGCATCAAACATCAGATTTGCCTAACAGCTTTACACTTTCCCAAGTTGCAGAACTTGCTAGTGAACAACCTCAGCAGACACTTCCTTGCAAATTGTGTGTAGTAAATCAAAGACAAAATTCTGTCTGACATCTTTGGGGACTAGGGCAATCCCAAGATGGACCTGTTTGCCACTCAGCACAAGAAGTGGTGTCAGAAATTCTACTCAAGGGGAGGAATGAGTCCCTGGCCCATAGCAGATGTGTTCTTGAGACCTGATAATGCTTACCTCACAACCCTTGTGATTCCCAGGACGTTCTGCAAACTCAAGCAGGACTCGACCATAGCTCCAGCATGACCAAGGCAGTGTATTTTTTGTTTATTTGTTTGTTTTTGTTCACAAACTTTCTGAACTTGTTCATATCCTCACCTCAAACCCTGCTTCTGTTCCCCCATGCTGGTACAAGGGACATATTCTGCATCGGAGCCCTGCATCTCACAACATGGTGGCTGGATGGATGTCATTGATAGAGCAGGCCTGCTCCTCTCCAGTTAGGGAAGTCCTGAAAAGCAGCAGAAAAGAATCAAGAAGATAAACTTATTTGGTGAAATGAACAAGATTTTCTTATTCATGCTACTGGTAATCAGTGATTCCACATCACTTCTTGATTCCTCAGATGCTTGACTATTTACTTGAACTGAGACAGAATAGTCTATCCCTCAGTTTGGTCAAGGTGCCCATGTCCCTAATCCCAGCTCATTAGCTTCTGGTAGAAGACTACATCCTTTTTTTTTCCTCATCGAACGATAATTAGGTTCCTGGAAGGTCTAATCAAGATGTTCCTACCAATTAAAGAAACTGTTCCCCCATAGGATTTAAACTTGATACTTTCAGCTGTCCTGGGGCCACCCTTGGAGCCCATTGCCTCTTGTTCTCTATCACATCTATCAATGCGAATGACATTTTTGATTGCCATAACTTCCCCCAGAAGAGTGGGGGAAATCCCAGCACTTGTGGTTGTCCCATCATACGCTGTGTTATACCCAGACAAGGTGTCCATGAAAAGACACCTGAAATTTCTCTCCAAAGTAGTGACAGAATTCTACCTGAATCAGCAGATACTGCTACTGGTATTGTTCTGGAAACCTCATGCAGCTAGAACTGAGGCGATAATTACAGCCATTAGATGTCAGGAGAGGCATGGCTTATTACTTAAACAGAACAAAACCTTTTAGAACATCACCAAGAGTGTTTGTCTCCATTGTGGAGAGAATGAAAAGCTTTGCTATATCACCTCAAAGACTATTAAATTGGATTTCTGACTATTGGAACCTTCCATGAGGTAGTCTGCATAGATCTCCTGATCACATTTAAAGGTCATTCCACCAGAGCTCAAGGCACATCAACATTTCTATGAAATGTACCAGTATCTGACATTTGCAAACTAGTCACCTGGGAATCAGTATGTACGTGCATTTGGTAAAGCGGTTCTTCATTTGTTATTTACTAACATGTTCTGAGCTCCTGCCTCCTTAACTGGGCCACTCCTTGGGAGTCACCATTAGTGGAATGTGCATATAGACAAGCACCTGAAGGAGAGAGAGAGAAGTTTGTACAGTCACTGGAGTTCAGGATATGTTGTCCATACTCATATTCCATGATCCATCTTTCCATTGCCTCTATCTTGGAATCTTTAACTTGGGATTCTACAGTGAGAAGGAACTGAATGGTTGTAGGGCAAAGCACACCGTATATGCCCTTAGTGCGGAGAACAAGGACTGAAGTGCAAATTCACGCCAAAAGACTGATCTCTGGCACATGAGATGTATATGCATCCTTAGTGAAATGTGCATATGGACAACATATCTCAAAGAGCTCCAGTTACAGTACATGGTAAGTAATTTCTTGTAGTATGAAAAAATCTAACCCAAGAACTTAGGTGCCAAAAAAGGAGCTAGTGCAGATAGGCATTAACATAAAAGTGAAACTTTACAAAAGTACAAGTCATAGAGTCATAGACTTTAAGGTCAGAAAGGACCAATATGATCGTCTAGTCTGACCTCCTGCACAAAGCAGGCTGCAAAATCTCACCCACCCACTCCTGCAACAAACCCCTAACCTATGTCTGAGCCATTGAAGTCCTCAAATCATGGTTTAAAGACTTCAAGGTGCAGAGAATCCTCCAGCAAGTGACCTGTACCCCACGCTACAGAGGAAGGTGACCCCCCCCCCAGGGTCTTTGACAATCTGCCCTGGAGGAAAATTCCTTCCTGACCCCAAATATGGTGATCTGCTAAACCCTGAGCATGTGGGAAAGACTCACCAGCCAGACACCCATTAAAGAATTATTTGTAGTAACTCAGATCCCACCCCATCTAACATCCCATCACAGGCCATTGGGTATATTTACCGCTAATAATCAAAGATCAATTAATTTCCAAAATTAGGCTATTTCCATCATACCATCCCCTCCATAAACTTATCAAGCTTAGTCTTGAAGCCAGATATGTCTTTTGCCTCCCCTTGGAAGGCTGTTTCAGAAATTCACTCCTCTGATGGTTAGAAACCTTTGTCAAATTTCAAGTCTAAACTTCCTGATGGCCAGTTTATATCCATTTGTTTTTGTGGTCCACATTGGTACTAAGCTTAAATAATTCCTCTCCCTCCCTGGTATTTAGCCCTCTGATATATTTATAGAGAGCATTCATATCTCCCCTCAGCCTTCTTTTGGTTAGGCTAAACAAGCCAAGCTCTTTGAGTCTCCTTTCATAAGACAGTATCAGGGGGTAGCCGTGTTAGTCTGTATCTACAAAAACAACAAGGAGTCTGGTGGCACCTTAAAGACTAACAGATTTATTTGGGCATAAGCTTTCGTGAGTAAAAACCTCACTTCTTCGGATGCATCATAAGACAGGTTTTTCATTCCTCGGATCATCCTAGTAGCCCTTCTCCGTACCTGTTCCAGTTTAAATACATCCTTCTTAAACATGGGAGACCATAACTGCACACACTATTCCAGATGAGGTCTCACCAGTGCCTTGTATAACGGTACTAATTCCTCCTTATCTCTACTTGAAATACCTCACCTAATGCATACCAAGACCGCATTAGCTTTTTTTCATGGCCATAACATGTTGGCGGCTCATAGTCATCCTGTGATCAACCAATACTCCAAAGTCCTTCTCCTCCTCTGTTACTTCTAACTGATGAGTCCATGGTTTATAACAAGAATTCTTGTTGTTAATCCCTAAATGCATGACTTTGCACTATTAAATTTCATCCTATTACTATTACTCCAGTTTACAAGGTCATCCAGATCTTCCTGTATGATATCCTGGTCCTTCTCTGTATTGTCAAGACCTCTCCCAGCTTTGTGTCATTGGCTCCAAATATTTTTATTTAGTTCTGCATTTTTCTTTTAATAATTGTTACTTATATTTTGATTTGACACCAGAGCTGCTTCCTTAAAGCACAGTTCTGATTCTATAGGCAGGTGTGTGGTACCAGACAGTAGAACGCATATTCTTATCTGACATAATAGGAGTAAATCAATGCGTGTGTGTGTGTGTATAATTATTTATATATTGATAGATGTACGTATCCTGTAGTAACTCAATATAATTTTTCCTGAATATAAATTATAAATATTTTTAAATTATTTCAGAAAATTGCATGACAGCTTATAAAATACAATAACTTGTCAGTCTAGGACAGAATATTGTCCATCCTGAAACTGAGTGTAATTCTGGAAGAAAATTCCACATTGGGGAGTGGAAAGAAAACTTTTTTGTAATAACGTTCCAGTTGTCATGGTTGCTCGGAGATGTGGAGTGTTAAAAGTAGTCTGGATTAATGGATTTGAGGGCCAAAGTACAGGTGAGGTGGTCAGGGATGCATGATATTGAAATTTATCAGAGGGATATCAGCACCACATAGGTGGTGGCATAAATAGATATTATTTTTGGTTGCTCATACCATATTTAGGGTAGGCTTTTTGGAGCCTGCAGTTTCAGCCAAAGATTTATTCTTTAAATAATGCGGTCTATGTTATGTCCGGTAAAGAAACAGCTAAGAATTCCGTCCTAGATTGAACAGATGGAATGAGTCATTTAGTAAGCAAAAACACATAAGTAGAAACGCATACGTTGTCATAGGTAGGGGCTAACCACTACTGTATTTGCCAGAAATACAAATATGGCAATCCCACCCACAGCCAGATCAACACATACAGTTCTGACAAAACAAACACAGCAATACACTGTGTAAGTTGTGCTTCTCTTAGAAGACACACAATGCCACACTAAGGTAGTTGCTTGCTAGAATTGATAGAACAAGTTGGTTATAAAGCATGTGCTAGTACGTCTCTGAGAAAAAGTGGGTTGTAAAATATGTCTTACTGCAGAAAACTTACAGTAACTGCTTTTAAATCCCAGTCAGATAATAGACCAGGGCTTGAAAAAAATGTAGTGAGCATCTACTAGCCAGAGGTAGGATTAAAAAAAATGGATGAGGAGACCCCTAAAACAAGATTGGGGCAACACCAGATCAGAAGTTCAGTTCCCCTGACATTCTGAACTGCTGGAAAAGTACAGGATACTGAGCTTTCTAGTAGGGATTTCACCCTGAACCTTACTAGGATAGGGGTTCCGTGTTCTAGCTAAAATGAGTCAGAAAAATCTGAATTTCCACACCGTACTCCCAAACTGCTGGAAGGAAGAAGGCACTTTCTCTCTTTCTATTCCCTTTTATGGTCTCCTGGTGGTTGCAATGGGAAAGGGACTCCATTACTCTGTGCCTCCTCCACCCTTCTTTTTTTTTTTTTTTTTGGTATCTTTTTTTCTCTTTGAATAGCTAGTTTATAGTTACTCTTTGAAGACCTGCCTCTGCCTCAACAATGTGAAATTAACAGACTATCATCACTGTCAGTATGCTCACAAAGTTCTGAATAGCTTTGTTAAAGGTGACCAGACTCTTACTAATTTCATGTTGTTTGGCAAAGCTGTAAGCATCTACAAAAACACTAAACTGTCTGTCTGAAGACACAGGAAGGCAGCACTGCTTTGGTTTACAGTTGGTGTACACTGGAAGGCTATATTCTCAATTATAAGAGATAGAAACTTATTTTTTTTATAATGAAAGCCTTTGAAATTGATGGCTTTGAGCCCCACAATCTGGGAAATTCTTCCTGCTTGACACTGAGATATTGGGGGTGTGGACTTCTCAAGCCCAGTAATAAGTTATTGTTTAGAGAACAATTGTATTTTGTAATTGGCTTGGACTAGGTGATATAAGAGATCTTTTCCATCCATAATTTCTATATTTTTATGAATCTATAATTTGAGGTCAACTACTTGTCCAATTCTGTTACAATTCTTTATTATTGAGTAACAGACATGTTGTATAGTCCATATGTAGTTAGGGTGAGACAAGTCTCCTAGTTATTCTTTGAAGACTAAGCAGTTAATTACTACTTCCGTCTAAGGAGCCACAAATAATGTTCTTGTTGTAAGGAGAGAAGAGCTTTATGAGTCCTTTAGAATACATGTTTAATAAAAAACAAAACCAAAGCTGGAGAATATTGCTGGTTCAATGTAAAGGATGAGATTAATGATAGTATATATGTATGCTGCACAAGGTCTTCCATATTATCAAAATATAAATCTTTTGGGAGTTTTAAATAATTTTATATTGGATCGCTTTTTTTCATGTGAAGTAATTGTGGAAAGATGTATTCAAACCTTTTAAAAACTAAATGTATGTAGACTTGTTTAGGTTTGAAAGTATTTTTCACTGGCAGCAGGCTTGATTTCAATTCTTGAAAGGTGGGTGCCTAGTTAAGCTTTGAATATCTTCAGCGATGATGCTTGTACATCTTCTCATGATAGTTTGCTATATTGCCTATTGTTCTAAAATTTTTCCTAATATTAAACATGCTTTTTTCGTACTGGAGTTTATGCCGATTACTGCTTGTTCTGTCCTTTATGATGAATGAAAATCCTTTTACATATTTTAGTCAGTTATCATGTTTCTTCTTAGGTTTTTCTTTCTTTAGAGAAATGGGCATGTCCAGTTTAAACTTTAGTTTCTCTTCCAAACCTGTTTTAGTTCCTTTTTCCATCTCTGAACTTGTTCCAATTTGTCTGTCTTGTTTAAAATCCTGTGCTCAAAACTGAGTGAGTGCAGTCCTCCAACTGAGATCTAACCAATGCTGAGTAGAGTGGAATAAAAATTCCCTTTCTAGTTTTGGTGAATAAACTGCTTAATTCAGATTCTAAAACTGTAGTCCATGGACTGCCAGTGGTCCATGAAGGACTTTTTGTTCATCTTTGGAACCACAGGCCACATGGTGCTGGAGTTCCTTATTTCTAGTTGATACATCATATTAGACTGATAAACTACATTGCATGCTTTTCTGTTACTTTTCCACATAAGCAATTGCTGTAGATGGCACAATGATGCTATGGGGTTGTGAATGTGTAGGCATGGTGGATAATTGCGAATGAGAGAGGAGGGTTATCCACAAGTTTTTTAACAAGATGTGGTCTACACTATGGCTACATCTACACTTGGAGCTGGAGGTGTGATTCCCAGCTTGAGTAGACATGCTTGCACTAGCTGTCATTGCGCTAGCATACTAAAAATAGTAGTGTAGCTGCCAAGTACAAACCTGCCCGCACCCCATGGGTGTGTATTCAGGGCAGCTACTGTGTGCCACCACCTGTGTTATGATGGCTGCTGCCTGTGCTATCATGAGTACACCGCTGTTTTTAGTGTGTAGCATGATCAGAGCTAGAGCAAATATGTCTGTCATGCCCAGGTCATGGGCGAGCAGACCTAGTAGTTGGAGTTAGAGTCCACAGTCATGAGACAGGAGTCGCGTCAACTGGGCCAGGATACCGGGCGGGAGCTCAGAGGCAGGAGGCAAGCTGGAGATCAGAACCAAAGTCAGACCTTGTAGGGATACTGGGGAGTCAGAGGCAGGAGACAAACTGGAATTTGGGAACTGCAAATCAGATACCAGTAGTCAAACCAGAATGACATGCCAGGGAAGCAGGAGCCAGGTAGTGGGTTGCATGAGCAGGAAGCACATGGCATCCAGTCGAGAGCAAGGTGGAGTCCAGTTGTTTGGACAGCTTCCTATTCCTGCTGCTGGCTTAAGTAGGACCGGTGGGACTGTGCCAATTGGACCATATGGTGCAGCCTCACGCTGGAGCTGGGCTTTTTGGGTCTCAGGTAAGCCATTGTCAGCTGCCTGCTAGATGGAGGGTGGTTGTGTGGCTGTTCACATGAACCTTGCAGGCTCAGGTTTGAGATCTGCGAGTCATGACAGTGTCTGCTTCAGACACTCTCTCTCAGCTTCAAGTGTTAATAGCCTAAGGAAGCATGAGGGTCATGAGAATCCTCACTATCCTTTGTAGAAATCACTAAATTATTCGTATGCTTCTGTTAGGTGTATATGCAAGAGTCTATGTATCAAATAGGTAAACTAAAAAAAGTACAGTGGTTATTTCAATAAGGCTTACAACAAATGCTATCAAGTGACTAAAGAGTGAATTTAAAAGTATATGAAAGCAAAATAATTTATTTTATGGAGTAAATAGGTTAATTTAGGTACTACACTTAATTAAGCTGAAAATAATTTGATAATTGCTAGGTTTATTTTGTGTGTATGTATAAAGTTATAGTTATTTAATTATTGGTATCTTTATTGCTCTTTAATGTAACTTTATTTTATTATTAAAAAAATTACATTAACATATTGACTTCCATTTTCTTTCAAATGTTCTTTATGGACCTGTTGCAAAGCCTATAGTCAGTCGAAAGACTCACATTAACTTTAATGACCATTGAATCAGGCCCTAAAGTATTAACTTAGTTTGAACTTCTTTTCAAACTACCATAAGTTTCTGAAATATTTTTGAATGCTTTATGTAGCTGGATAGCCGTCCTTTATTTTTGGATACATGGTAATGATGTGCAATGATGATAGTGTTTCGTCACATGACTTATTTTGATTCCCTTTCCTTCAGTAATGCGTTCCTGTCTACATATTTTCAATATATATTATTTCACATCACATTTCTGTGACAAGAAAACAACTCTTTATCACAATTTTCTTAAAAATGCTGTTTTATTTTTTATTTTTGATGCAGTGTGTTTAAGCCATTAATGTTAATTGCATGTACAGGCATGAATGAAGGATTAGTGTTTGGTCACTTAAGGCTGGATTCATAGACCTGGCATCTGTGCTGCGAAAAATATCCATCTGGCATCTTGGCTGCAAAAAGCTGTGTGAACCTTGAGAATTTGATTTGTCTTTTTCAGGCTTATGTGGAAATTGGGCAACATTTTTTATTTAATTGAATTCATTTCTTATTAGGCATAACAACGCTCATTCAATTTAACGTTATCAGTAATAATTAATTAAGAGCAAATTTGGTAAGCCCTGGAAGAGAGAGTTTTCTGTGTCGCTAATGATTTTCAGCAGCAGATCGACCCTTGTGTCTGCCTCTAACTTTGGAGAAATTGCTCTTTTATAATGTTCTAATTCATTAGGATTTCTTGCAAACCACTTGCATCTTTTATTTCTGCCCATATGTTACTGAAATCTTTGCAGCCAGCCATTTAGTTTAACTGGAAAATAATACATTTTATAAATTTCTTACCTTTTTGTTACATTTATTGAGATTTGTTGGTTCATCCTTACCCTTAGTCAAATATCAGGAGGAACTTTGGGGATATATTACTGGTTTAGCTGTATTCTTTCAGGATCAACCATACATAGCTTGATTTACCTTCATTAGCTGAGTAACTTCCTCCACGTGTTTCAAAAGAAACAAGACAGTTTTAGCTAAAAATATATCAAAATGCCACAGAAATCATGGCTGCAACTCAAAAATGCTGATCAGTTTTGAAAATCTAAATCAACGCCTGCCATGAAACCTAGGGAAGAACCTTTGTGGTGACAGAGAGACTTCCAGAAATTCACCACAGTCCTGTTCTGAGTTGGAGTTTGTGCTGATGTTGCCAGACAGCTAAGAGATGTGAAAAGCAGGAAATATTATTGAATTGAGCCACAGTGCCAATTTGGAAAAGAAACTTAAAATGTAAAAATATTTTTTCCATTCCTGGCAGATGAACATAACTTCAGAATATATGGCAGATGAAGAAATACAGAAAATTTTAATTCTGCTAGAAAGTTCTACTGGAAAGTAAAACAAACAAAATCCTAGCTTTTTTTTTTTTTTAATGAAAACGTTGAACAGATCCTAGTTTTTACTAGTAACAAGGAACCATTTTATTTTATTTAGATCAGAAATAATATGGTGTTTTATTATAAATCCAACCACTCAAATGTCAAATGAAGATATGATATAGAAACATTTATTACTATAGGTGATCTCAAGTCATTTAGTGATGGCGTGATGTCCAAGGGTACGTCTATACTTACCTCCGGGTCTGGTGGTAAGCAATCGATCCCGGATCGATCCCGGAAGTGCTCGCAGTCGACGCCGGTACTCCTGCTCCACGAGAGGAGTACGCGGAGTCGACGGGAGCCTGCCTGCCGCGTGTGGACCCGCAGTAAGTTTGAACTAAGATACTTCGACTTCAGCTACGTGAATAACGTTGCGTATCTTAGTTCGAAGTGGGGGGTTAGTGTGGACCAGCCCCAAGAGACAAGGTAATTCGGCAGCCTTTAGCACCATTGATTATGGGGTGCAGTGCGCTTCGCTGCTGTCTCTATTGGTAGACAGAATCACCTTTAAAATGGCTACTTTTAGTGAAGAGATCTTGAACAATATTGCTCTTCCTCACCAGGGGAGCTCCACTGTTGAGTCCCACGTGTGGTGGGGGAGTAGTAAGTCTCCAGTTCATCTGAATTGAATAGACCTGTTTCCTGGCTTTCTCAAATACCTTGTGGAGATAAGGACTATTATGAAAGCACAGTAGGCTTATGCTCACTCTGGATGAAAAGTCAGTGATAATAGCTGGAACTGAGAAGATAATTTGGATGAACTAACAAAAGACTGTCATTTCTCTTGATTGAGTGAGTCTGCTTGTCTGATATCACTCATTGCTTTCAGATTCAGAATCTGCTGTGGTTATCTATGCCTTTGTCTCCTTGAGGTTTGGCCGCTGCAATGTATTCTACTTGAGGCTATCTTTGAAGGCTGCTTGAAGCTTTTGCTGTACAGAATACATCTTCCCACCTTTGGGATACAGCAGACTGCAAAGAGCATAGATTTTTGATCAATATTATTTTATACTGTCTTGTAGGTGCCAACAGGAAAATGGATGATGACGAATTTGGAGGCTTTGAGGTATGTCATGTTCCTGACCTTGAAAAATGGTTAGCTGTAGAAACTTTTGAAATTACATCATTTGGAGGGGCATGCTTTATTTTATGATTAGTAATTGTACAGATGTTAACATGAAAATTGTGCCTAGTTGTCAACGTTAAAGCAAAATTTACTAACCAATACATTTAATAATCAAGCGAAATAATTTATTTTTCTCTCTAGATAGAACATAAATTAGGGATGGTCAGCATTTTTGGAAATCATGCCACTTAACTAAGTGTCTGTGTATTGAGATACCTAACATTCGGCATAAAATTGTAAAAACTTTGGCTTAGGTTTTAATATTTAGCCGGTGTTTTAATATTAGGTTTTAATAATTAGCCGGTGCCGGGCAGGTGTTCTTTTGTTTTGTTTTGGTCAAGTAAGAAGTATAACATACTCCTCTGCACATTGAGTAAAAGTTGTTTTGTATTCAGTTTAACAATTGTGAAGTTAAATCAAAGATGTTACAGTGTGTTTGCAAAGTTGTGCCTGTGATCATATCTGAATTTCATATCCAGTTTATTGAGGGCTTTTTCCTAAGTATACCTGTGCATTTTAGCCCCAGTGAAGCAGCCAATCCTAAGCAAGTGTTTAACTACTTTGCTGACTAGTGATGCACTTAAATGATTTCTGTAGTGTTTTGTGTGTGTGTGTGGTGCATACTCATTACAGTTGGACAAATACAATTAAAAAAAAAGTTATTCCACTTGCGCTAGTGCAGTGCAGTATAGGTCAGTGTTAAAGGAATATATTTGAAATGCTTGATAAGTTGTGATGAATGTGATCATTAGAAAATGTCTCCTGGAAAATCTGTGCAAAAGTTTTTAGAAGTCTAACAAAACAGTATTTTCCATATTTCTAGGCAGCAGTGACCTTTGAAGGTGAAGATGGTGAAACACAAACTATTTCTCCTGCTATTCCTTGGGCAGCATTTCCTGCAGGTACTGTTCACTGCTCTATAGCCAAAATGCTTCTGAAATAAATGTAGTCAAACTTTACTAATTGTGGGTCACTGAGAACGAAAATGATGCTTAAAATTGTTGATTGGCTCTAGTTTTCAAGATATGCTATTGGGTCAGTATATACGACCCTTGACTTGGGAATGGCGGAGGATAAGTGAGTTATAAAGGGAACAGATCTCAATTTAAACCAGAAATGACTAAAATACATCTTTGACTGGATCTATGAATAAATCTATGACTGGGTTTGGACAGTACTTGCTTTTTAGGCAAAACAATGAATGATGCAATCTGAAGCTTGTATTGCGTCATATATGATATGAATTGCATCATGTTATTCCTAGAAGTCATGGATGATGCAATCATAATGAAGCTTACATCACTCTGCTGAACAAATTGCCCTAGATCAGCTCTAGAAATCATACAGTGTCGTGCTCTCTTATTTGTCAGTGTTTGATTTTGCAAAGGGACACATTTCTGTTCAGCAGAGATGCCTCGTACTTGTGTGAACAGTGCAGATAACTTCTGCTATGTTTGTGGTGAAGTGACTTTTGCAGCACAAAAGTGCAGTATAACCACTATGGTTAAGAAAGCCTATCACCTTTATTTTGGCTGCAAAATTGGAGATCAGGACAAGAGGTGGGCCCCACACATATGCTGCAACGCTTGTGCAACAAATCTTCGCCAGTGGTTGAACAGGAAAAGGAAATGTATGCCTTGTGCAGTGCCAATGATTTGGAGAGAGCCAACAGATCATACCAGCAATTGTTACTTCTGCATGGTGCCTCCAGTTGGGAAAGGTGTGTCAAAGAAGAAAAAGTGGACTGTGCATTATCCAAACATTCCATCAGCTATACGCCCAGTACCCCACGGAGAAGGCCTGCCAGTTCCTGATGCACAAGAATCATTCTCACTTGGGTCAGACGAGGAAGAGGATGAAACTTCTGGTCCTGAACCATCAATGTCACAGGACCCACATTTTCTCCCATCCTCCTCCTCTGAACCACACCTCATAACACAAAGTGAACTGAATGACCTTGTCAGGGATTTGGAACGACCCAAGAGTAAGGCAGAGCTGTAGGGCTCCAGACTACAGCAGTGGAATCTCCTGGCAGGTGATGTTAGGGTTTCCATGTTCCGTGACCGTCAAAAGGATCTTGTCCCATTCTTCTTCATGGAAGGTGATCTTGTAGCCTGCAACAACATCAATGGTGTGATGGCAGCCCTCAACATCGCTCACGATCCAGATGAGTGGAGACTGTTCATTGATTCATCGAAGACAAGTCTTAAAGCTGTTTTACTGCATAATGGCAATGTTTTGCCATCAATTCCAGTTGGTCATGCAGTCCATATGAAGGAAACCTATGACAACATGAAACAACTTTTGAGGTTCATAAACTATGACCAACATCAGTGGCAGCTTTGTGGCGATTTGAAGGTTGTTGCTCTCTTGCTTTTTCTGCAGAGTGGATACACAAAGTACTGCTGTTTTCTCTGTGAACGGGATAGTCGTGCAAGAGATTCCCACTACATCAAGAAAGATTGGCCACTCCAACAGTCATTGGAGCCTGGGAGGAAAAGTGTTCAGCATCCACAACTTGTTGAATCAAGGAAGATTTTGTTACCACCCTTACACATCAAGCTGGGTCTGATGAAGAACTTTGTCAAGGCCATTGACAAAACACAAGCAGCTTTCAAGTACCTCCGTGGAAAATTTCCAAGGTTAAGTGAAGCTAAGATAAAGGAAAGTGTCTTTGTTGGTCCTCAGATTCGTGAACTTCTTCGAGATGATGCATTTGACCATGCACTGCGTGGCAAGGAAAAGACGTCATGGAAAGCCTTCCAGTTAGTGGCAATAAATGTTCTCGGAAACAACAAGGCAGACCACTACAGGTTGTTGGTGGGAAACCTCCTCAAGGCATACAAAATCCTTGGTTGCAACATGTCACTAAAGATATATTTTTTTTGCACTCTCATCTAGATTTTTTTCCACCAAACTGCGGAGCAGTGAGCAACGAGCACGGCGAGCTTTTTCACCAGGACATTGCAACAATGGAGAAACGCTATCAGGGCAAATGGAGCCCATCAATGCTTGCAGACTATTGCTGGACAGTGACAAGAGATGCTCCATTTAATGAATACAAGAGACAAGCCAAGAAGCGCCGAGTAGACACTGAGTAGGACTAAACTATGTACATAATAGCTTTTTACCCTTTGTTTCATAATAAATTTTATTTATATTACCCTTTTGCTGATTTTAAAGTGTTACATAAACAGGACAGGTGAAATATTATCATGTAAAGCAACCATAAACACATGAAAAGACCTAGGTTTACAATTTATGATTAAAACTCTACTATCTACACAATATACATAGACATAAAATGTAAAAACTTAAATATCTTAGAAACAGTAGCCAATCAGTTGTTTTAATTGTCATATTTGAATTCAGCACATCAAAATACATAATAAATAGCACATTTTATCTCTGAAGCAGACGACTTCTCAAAAATTGTAGACCAGTGTAATCAATCACAGTTCTTCTCTTCAGCATGTGGGATTGTCTCTTCTTCTTCCTACCATTGCAACAGCTCTCTGGCACCTCCCAGATATTCCCAGTAAAGTTGTGGTTGCTTTCTTGTAGCAGCATGAGGCTCGCTTTTAGAATGTTCTTGTGTTGAGGAACTGTTTTGGGATGCTCCAAAATTTTCTTGAGAAATGGATGATTTTTAACTGTTCAAAAGCTGAGTGGAATTTCATGAGACAGAGAAAAGGCTCTTCCCTTGTCTGATATTCATCAGGAAGAACACACTCAAAGGTCTGTTTCAAACAATAGAAAGGTGCTGAGAACTTCCCAAAGAAAAGATTACAAAAATCAGTTAAACAGTTTTTCTTGTGGCTATTTTTGCATCCCTTCATTTGTAAAGCTAGAGTTCTTTTCTAACTTAAGTCCTATTCTGCAGAGTTGTAAGGTTCAGAAAAAAAATTGGAAACTTTAAAGTGACATTTATACAAAAAGTATTTTAGGAAATTTTTAAAAGTCTGATAGCTAATGATTTTCTAGGGCCAGAAGCAATTGCCACCTGTCTCTTCAGAAAGCCTAAGTATTTTTCCTTTACAATGGTGCTATCTAGTTTTGTAGAGTTACAAGTTATAGACCTTAAGCTTGACATGGATACAGTACTGAATATTGCTTGATCTAACCTCAGAACAGTATAATTTAGGGGGAAATGCCACAATTTCAGCTGAAAGAAGGAAACCTTTCTCTAGCAATGTGATTTTAAAAATGGTGGGAAGGAAAAGTGAATGTAGCTGTTCAGAGAAGTTCGTGTCAGCATTTCCTGTAGAGATGGATTAGCTAGAGAGTGCAGGAGACGTGGGCAAAAGTACATAATAAATGCAATGTATCACAGGGTATAACAATAATCAAAGAATCCTACGCTCGGATATCTAATTTTGATAAATTACAAAAATCCATACCAAAGTCTCAATGGATGGCTTAGATCCAGCCTACTCATTTACACAAGTTTGAAACAGAATGTAAACTCAAAATTATGTGGTATATAAGTGGTGCTAATGTGATTTAAGGAGGTTTATAATCTGTAAATGTTACCACCAACTTCCATATCTTCTAGCTCCATTGTAGGCTACCCTTACCTTTTTAAAGCAACAACTAATATGTAGAACTGCGGATGTCTGTGGTTTGTGTCTCTCGGACAACCGTAAAATAATAATGTTGCCTGTACCAAAACTCCCTCCTCTTCTCCCCCAGTTTACCAGCTTATGAGATTTGTACTGTTGTCTTGGTAAATGGTTGGGAATGAGTGGAGGAAGCAGGTCACATCTTGCATCTTTGCTTCCCAGGCCAAAGATTCACAAAACAGAAAGGACAAAGGAGCCAGACCTATGGGTCTTTGCTGTTTTTATAGGACATATGAGAAGAATGAAGCTGTAGGATACAGTTTTCAAAAATGCATAGGTGATTTAGGTGCCCAAGTCCCACTGAAGGTGAATGGGACTTGGGTGCCTAATCATTTAGGTGGATTTGTAAATTTTACTTTTAGTTCTTTCTTCAGAGTTGTTTGAGTACCTTAATTCTATATGTGTAACAGTGTAGACTGGATGAGATTTTTACCTTTTGGGGAGAAACTCTGACTGCACAAGAGATAAGCCGGGACCCCTATCATAACTACATCTTTGCCTCTTCTGTGTCTGGGACAGGAGATTCAGAAGGGTAGAGGGGTAGGTTAGAGGTATTTGTGTTGGAGGAGGAAATCTTGTGGTAGAGAAATCTAAAAACTCATTTGGTTTATGGTTGATCCTGTTTGTTTTTTGGTCCCTTTAATATTAGTTCATGATCACTGTTTAATTTTTATTTGTTAAAACTTTCCATTGACAAAGAGGATGTTATCTTCGTAGTTTTGTCTCTCCAAAACTTTGTTCAAGACCTTGTGTTCTCACTTACCTCACATAGTTCCTCATGGGTACCAGATGTTGGCCGGGGCAGTGCATCAAGCAGTTTTCAAATGATCGTCTAGGCCAGTGATATTCAGACTGAGGCTTGGGAGCCACAAGTGGCTCTTTAATGTGTCTCCTGTAGCTCTTTGCAGCACATGATATTAAAACACTGTGTGATTTAATTAACCAGTCAGGATGCTTTTATACTGTGTTATTAACCAATTGTAGAATATTTGGTCAGTCATTGTATTGTGAGAATAATATATTGTATAGTATACAGTAAATGAAACAATGCATTCTCACTACTGTCACTCTTTCGGGTAATATTGATGGCTAAGTTGGCTCCTGAACCACTGAGGTCTGAGTATCACTAGTCTAAGCTCTCCACATTCCCATTTGGCATCATCATTCCTCAGCTTCTACTTCGTCAGGGGTCACTGAAGACGCTGCTCACCTGAGGCGCCATTTGGTCTAGGCCTGGTCTTGTCTAGGGATGTACCTTGGGGCAGTCTTCCACACTAGGGAGACACATACTCCATAGTGCTTCTATGCTGGAGTAATATTACAGGTGGATTCATTCATTTCCCCTTGCTCTTCTCTTGCTTCGGCAAGTGAATTAGCAGTGCCTTACACGCTGTACGTAGTTAGTTTCCAGTAATAGTTTAGTAGTTCTTTTATAAGTTTCAGTTATGGGGGTTCCCCCTTTTGTCCCCCCCCCATTTGTTGACAGTGCATGCCACGGCTTTAAGACTTGTCAGATTTGCGTGAAGCGCGTACCAAAATGTGACCCCCACATAGGGTGATCAGACAGTAAATGTGAAAAATTGGGACAGGGAGTGGGGGTAATAGGAGCCTATATTAAAAAAAAAAAAAAAAAGACCCCAAAATCAGGACTGTCCCTATAAAATCGGGACATCTGGTTCACCCCATCCCCACACCACCTGCTTACGGTGCCTGGGTGAGGGTTACCAGAAAGACTGCTGCAAAATGTGTTGGGAATTCCGACTGAGAATCATTAAGGAGAAGGAGCAGCATCTCAAAATTCTCCTTAGGAAGGCAGCTCTCCAACCTCAGTCGGACCCAGGCCCCGGGGATCCTGCTCCCAGCACGTCATCTTCGGCGTGAAGCGATATGGCGCCATCTTTGAAGGATCCGGCGCCGGAGAAAGATGCTGGCAAGGAAGCTCGGCACTGTCATGGAGCATCTCGTGGACGTTGCAGCCTTTGGCACCGGTCCCAATCGCCGGCGCAGAGGGCCCATCTCGCTCACTGCACCCACTGGAGCATCTACTGCTCCCGTCCACCCCAGAGGCTTTCAAGGTAGTGCAGGGCCTATTGAGGCTCATGGCGCCATTCTTGCCGCCGAGACAAGAGAGCGTCCCGAAACCACAGGTTCCGTCCCAGCACCCCATGCGGTCAAAGGGAAAGCTGGTGATGATGGCATGCTGATCCCCATAATTTTGGCACCCTTCTACTCCAGCACCGCCATCCAGGGAGCACAGTCGGTCCCCTGCTTCTCGACGCTCTACCTCGAGAGGAGCAGGGCTACCTTGGTCCTGCTACTCAGAGTCAGAGTCGGACTCATACCGCTCTGACTATAGCAGGAGCAGAAGATCCTCCTCACGGCACCATAGTGGTCCCGACTGATGCAGTGGGCCACTCAATGGCAAAATCCACTGCAGTAGCCCTTTTGGACTCTGCGGGCTTTCCATCAAGCCCAGGGTCCGAGTCAGGGGTCCCGCTCAGGTGCAGCATCAGTGGTGTCTGCGACCTTCGTTCCGCCACCGACTGCAGCACTGACGTTGACTGCTTTGGCACCGGAGGCATCAGTGGCCCTGATTGCGGCTATGGCACATGACGCACCATTGGTACCGATGACGGTACCGGCACTGACACCGCCTCAGTCATTGGCGCTGGCTGCGATGGTGCCTACGGGAACCCCGGAGCACATGCTGCACCAGGCGCCGGCACTGGTGTAGACCCCGATGATGGCACCGGGACCAGGCCAACTTACTGCAGTTCCCACGAGGTCAAGAGGTCCCTCAGGTGGGGACGGTAGGGAGCAACCACTTCCCCTGGTGGTCTTCTTCTCACCAGATGAGGCCCTAGCAGTCACTTCAGTAGTCCCAGCTCTGGAAGACTCCAAGGTATTGCAGCAGCTATTGCGCCAGGTCACCCAGGGTCCGGGCATTAAACTGGAGGAAGTTGTGGATGATGCGGACCCTATGGTGGACATCCTGCCTCCCTCCGGCCCTGCTTGTATTGCCTTACTGCTGATAAAGACCATCACAGACATGACCAAGACCCTTTGGCAAACCCTGGCCTCGCTACAACCTACAGCCAAATGCAATAAGTGCCGGTACTTCTTGCCATCCAAGGGCTATCAGCACCTCTATTTCCACCCTCAGCCTGATTCCCTGGTGGTGGACACCGCTAACCAGCCAGAGGGGCAACAATTTCAAGGCCCTTTGCCCAAGAATAGGGACGCCAAAAAATTAGACCTTTTCGGGCAAAAGGTTTACTCCAACGGGGGGGATTGCAACTCCAAATATCCAACCAGCAGGCCATCGTCAGCAGGTACACCTAAAATGCCTGCTCGGTGATGGCTTAATTTATGGAGTTGCTCCCCTTGGACTTGATCACGGTTGTCTTCAACATCCGAACCTCGAGTCGCTTCATCTCATGGCGTGGAAGCTCCATGGTTGAACCCAATGGAGCTTTCCTGTTCAGACTAGGTTAGACAGGTCCTCCTTGGCAGCATAAAACCCTCTACGAAAATCACATACCTTGCCAAGTGGAAGAGCTATTCAATCTGGTTGGCGCAGCGCCAGTTGTCACTGACACTAGCAGCAGTGCTGCTTATTCTGGACTACCTCCTGCATCTGAAGCAGCAGGGGCTTTTGTTATAGTCGATAAGGGTGCACTTAGCCGCCATCTTGGCCTTTCACCCGGGTGAGGAGGGCCGCTTTGTGTTTGCTAACTCGATGGTCAGCCAGTTTTTAAAATGGCTCGACAGGCTATACCCTAACGTCAGTCAGCCTGTCCTGGTCTGGGACTTAAACCTGGTCCTTTCTAGACTCATGGGACCACCTTTTGAGCTGTTGGCGACATGCT